>NC_051059.1:4037713-4376284 GCF_904848185.1 Acanthopagrus latus
TTTGTGAATTATCACAAGGGTATAAAGCTGAAGTGAATCAACAACATACAGTTGTTACATTTAGCAAAAAGGACCCAAATACTCCAAGCAGGAAGGTGGAAGTAACAGAAAGCAGGCTGCATTACAAAGCTCAATCCCAGAAACAAAGAAAGCAGGCAGGCAACTAAAAGCAAGAATCCAAGAAGAAAAAACTAAAACAGAATGACACAAGCAGTAAAAGCAGGTGAGATACAGGGAGCAAAAATAGGACTGGGGAACAGATGTTAAAACCGCTGACAAAGTCACAACAAGTGAGAAAAACACAAAAGGACTAATTATCAAATAACACACAGATCAAAAGGCAGGAAAAACACAAGGAAAGGAAGTATAAAGAATACCGCTGACAGAGAAACCTTTAGAATAAATAGAAAACAACAAAACTAAAACCAAAAACCATGACAACATTAGCAGATTCAATCGTTTTGGTTGGTCGAATTGGTCAGCAATCTTATGCTTGATTGAAAGTTAAAGTCTGTGTAATATTTTTAGCCTTCAGTACTTGTCACGTTCAAAGAAAAATAACTTTGATAATAAATTACTGAGTCAGCATACTTTCATTATGACTGTAGTGTATTAAGTTACAAATGTATAAGTACACTTAGGTCATGTCCTCTCTACTGTTTGGGGATTTCTTAAAACATATATATATAAAATAATGGAAGTAGTCATGCTTTAAGATGTGTTTGCTGATGACATAGTATAAACAAATGATTACTGATTAGTCCTTTATTTAAACAAACCAGGCAAAACTAGACTAGAAGTATTTTCTACAATCCTAAATATAACTTTGAGTGGATGCCGTCCACCCTGCCTGAAAAAATGGTTCTGCCGAAGTCAGAAGAAATTCTTACAATTATTTGATATATACCATTGGTATTCAGGGGTAAATGTTATATTTAAAGTAGAGCTCACAGATTTCATTAATCAAGATCAGTTAGCGGATCATCATCAGTTGAATAAAATGTTCTGTGGCTCTGGATTTTTGTCAGGTCTGAGAATGTGGGTTGAGCTTGGAGACCACAAATAATAATTTTAAAAAAACAACAACAACAAAAAAAAAAAATACACTGGGGGTTTGGAGATTTAAAGATGTGGTCTTCATAATGCATGAAGTCTGTTGAGAATATGCTTTTGTGAAACAGTATGATGTTGAGTTTTATACACTTGTTTCATAAGGACCAGAAATCTGGATAGCCCGTGATGCTTTGCTTTTGCTTAATTGTAAAAATCTCTCCATTTGTCCACCCTATTTCAGGGAATGGGTTAACCCTAACCCTAAATCACTAGAGGACCCTTTCAATGATCAAGGCAATGTGGCAGTGTCAGGAAGATTAAGGAACATGTTTAGAGGTTAAAAGGTTAATAAAAATCACTATGCTTGTAGTGCTGTCAGTCAAACAGCTGGCTGAACTTTAAATGTAGATGTTGACTAGCGTATGTCAGAGAGAGAGCTCATTTCTAAGCAACCTACAAGACCATCTACTAAACACCTACCCACACAACTACTATGAGTAGGTGAACCATGAAATCACCTAAGGGTGCTCCAATCAGGATCACTAGTCACTAATCACCTGGAGCAGTATTGTATAGAGAGAGAGAGAGAGAGAGAGAGAGAGAGAGAGAGAGAGAGAGAGAGAGAATTAGATTTAGGTTATACTGAGTCAAAGAAAAAAGGTTCAAAACAATGAAACATTATTTTTTCAAAACTGTAAAATGAATGAAATGAACAGAATTCCAGCACCTGGTCACTGCTTGTACGTGTTACTTCAGATTGATTACATGAACAAGTGCTAGTGTAAACTTGTTGTGTTGTCACATTTAACTGCAGTACACAGTAAACATTTTATGTTCCTCTGAGTTATGCTGTGGTTTTTTGTCATTTATGGTCACACTAGTTTCTGTCTGCTCCTGTGCTGTTTTGCCGAGGGTGGTGATTAGTCCCTCTACACACAGAGAGTGGGACAGTTACCCTCAAAATGGCTGAAATGAAAGCTTACATTTTTGTCTTTTTTAAACACACCCAACCTGAATCTACCAACAGTGGAGAGAATGCTAAAAGCTCTGCTCAACGTGTTCTTTAATATTCAGATTCATTTAGTTAGCATAACTATGACTATATAAGTTTGTAGGCCCATACTGCAATTGCTTCCGTATAAATGAGTTATGTATTTAGCTTTTAAAACTGTATGTTTTTGCTAAAAGAAAATTAGGAAACATGTATTTACAGTGAGTGTATATTGAATAGTTTTCAATAATACCCTGAAGTGTATTTGTTTATTATATTTTTTATTCAAGTTCATTGGAAAAAAAACTGACAGTGTTGATGAAGCTTCTGGCTTATACTGTATATACTTTGCAACATGATGAGGAGCAGCTAGTTATTTAGGCATTGCTGAGGTACTTGTGCTACTTGGCAGGCATGGTATATTGCCTTTTGGGAGTGCCAAGCATTCCCCATGGAACACCATGCTTAAGCATTCAAGGTGACTTGAGTAGCAGGGTCACTTTAACTGTTTTCTCTCAGCCATTAAACTTTCCTTCTTCAAGTGGGGCTGTAGGGCACTTGTTGTTAAGCCTGATGAAAAATGGACAGGTATATTGGCAGAGTAAGCTGCTGGAAAATGCTCATTGTCCTTAAACAAGTGGAGTGGTTTGGAATATAACAAAGTAGTGCCAGGACAACACAGCAGATGAAGTATGAACAACATATGAAAGCTGCTGGAGCGAGGATGTGAATGAATTGGGGATTAAGATCTTTTCCACCATCAACACACATTTCTTCATCTCTTACACATGGAGATTAAACTGTTTTCCATATCCATGGTTCTGCAAAAGAACAAATGGGTTAACCAATGAGACGTAGCAGAAATTGTAATTGCTATTCGTCTCAGGATAGCAAATGGCTTTGGTGTTTGTTTGGTTCATTGCCCTGTGCGTGCCTTCTTTGTTGCGGCTGACATGCATGTTGAATTAAGTCAAGATCGAGATGAGACAACAGCATTACAGGAGAGCTGCAGTCCTGTTTGAATGGCTATTCCGTAAATCTCATTGTACATGGGAACAACACTTGAATTTGCACTACAGGTTGACGGAGTGGTTCTTTGTTTGGAGAAGGGAACATTTTTACCATTCACCATTGACAAAGTGTTTTATTGTTATTAGGAATCTCGTTCTTGAATTAGAATTGTTGCGGTGAGAGTTGAAGAGTTTGCATATGAGAAAATTAGTTTTTATTTTGCAATGGTGATTTAAAGGGTTAATTTAACCAAACAATTTAAGTATGTCTGAAAGATGTGTGTCTCTGCCACAATAGAATGGAGACAAATGGGATTATGTTTGTGTTGTTTACAGTGTTAAACAAATAAACGAGTAAACCTATTCCTTCCCAAACATGTTCCTGTTACTCTGGGTAATCCATGTTACTGTCAACAGTATTCACAGAGACTATATGTTTAGTAGACATACTTCCAGTGGAAATATTTTTAGATACCCTTAAACCTTTGAAAACAAAACTAAAGCTACCACTTGGGCAGTTACACATTAAAACTGTTCTAATCTAAAACTAATCTAATCGGTAGTAATGTTACCAACATTAATGAGTAATGAGTAGTGTAACAGATTAAGATTAAGTATTTTAGACCAACAGTTTTAGGGTGAAATGCAATTTCAGATCACATTAATTTGGCCTCTTTTACATAAATATGTAAGAAGATGACCCCAGTTGAAAAATCATATTGTAATTACTCTCTGCTTTTGAAAACTACTCCATATAATGAAGACAGTGTTTCTAAAGCATGTGAAACTTTCAATTTCCTTGGCATTTTTATAACGACTAGTCTAATCAATAAACATTTACACTGATACTGTATTTACTGGTCTGACTCTAGTCAGTAGCCTTATTGTTTTTCCTGTGCCCATTAGGAGTGCATTTATTCCTCAGAAACTACACTAGGGTGTAATGTAATCTTAAACTGCACATGGCAATATGCTGAAGTCACACTATTCTAGTGTTTTTATTTGAGAACAGAATTATGAATACAGTAGTCATATTAGATCCAAGGCTGGGTCGCCTAGGAAACGTATGAAGAAGCACCATAGCAGTAAAACATGTTACTTAAGTTGTTAGAAACACTTTAACTGGTTGAATTTAGATAACATCTGAGACAATATCCAATACTTAAAAACACATTAAATGGACTGGAAAAAAGTTTCCTCATGTGCAGATCTAGCAACTTCTGCGGGACACAACCTTTGGAGTGTTGCGTGTGGTCACTGGGCTAAGTGAGCTCGTGAAGGCCAGTAAATACCTCTAAAATGTGGGCTTGTTCCTTGAAGGATTTAGCATTGTTTAGATGGATGCCTGACAGAGCTGGGCTGGGTGATTTGTAGGGGTGTCACGATTTCGATTTTTTATTGAAATCGATCCAAATTACGTCATGGTCTCGAGCATCGAAGTCAAAGAGAGGATCGACGATCACCCTCCAGGGAGGTGTGCAAAGCTACGCATGCACGCTACGCAAATTACGCACATTGTAGCCGACGCTGCTAGTTAGCTAACCTGCAGATCATGACACCATGGCAAGTGCAGATAAAGGAGCAACGGCACCGGAGCTTGAAGCAGCTCCTGCTTCTCTTAAATCGCCAGTATGAAAGTATTTTGCGTTCCCGGTGAGTTATGTCGACAACGTTCTATGTGCTATGTGCGTGTACCATACCCGGCCACGGGAAACACTACAAATATGGCAGGACACATTCGCTGGCATCACAAGGATGTAGATTTGACAACTGGGAAAACACCATCACTGGTCCAGCCAACTATTCCATCCTCGTTTGCAATAAAACTTCCACAGACCTCAGCTCGTGCAAAAGCTATAACTAATGCTATAGGGCTATTTATAGCAGCAGACCTGCAGCCTTATTCGGTGGTGGAAAACACTGGATTTAAACATTTAAGATGAAGATAACAACATATCTTTGTTAAAGAAAAAAACTTGAAAGAACAATGTAAAAATGACAGTTGTCATTCTCAGGGGACAAAAAAGTCCAAACTACTTATTTTTTTATGTTCAACTGTTAGGATATAGTTTGTTAAGGCTCTCATTGTTCCATGACTCTGGACATGACTGTTATACTTTTTATTTATTTATTTATTTATTTTGTTTTGTAGCACATTTGTTGCCAGGCATCCTCTGTGACCTCCCATTTTTGTTATTATCATTGTTATGTTTGTCTTTGTTGTTTTCCACTTGACATAGAACAAGATTGTTACCTTTATATTGTAAATAAATTATTTGAATTTGACCATTAGTGCCTAATGTGATACATTATAGAAATTGCATCACTTATATGTAGCCCATCTTTTGAAATAAGATTTACTGTACAAAATTTGATGAATAAAACCAATGATCGTAGACTAGAATAGTCTGAAAATGGCATAGGCCTCTGTGCTGTAAGAAAAAGAAAAAAAATCGAGAATCGAATCGAATCGTGACCCTAAAATCGAAAATCACATCGAATCAAGGATTTGGAGAATCGTGACACCCCTAGTGATTTGTATTCTATTGCTTTGTTTATTATATTGTAAATGTATGTTTGTCATAAGAAATTAATTAGTGAGGTAAAGTAGTTACTAATTCATTGAGAAGTAATGAAGAACTGATTTTTATCCTGGTAATTGATTGAATGTTTTCTACTAATATGGATATGAGCTTATCTTTCAAGATAAGTTTTTAAGAGATGTGCTAGTAAAAATCCAAAGAATGTAGAAATAGTGTGATGTTGCCATGTCACAGTAGGTGAGGCAGATGTGGACACAATAACATGAATGATGGCTGAAGTGAATTTAGCTTTGTTGTGTTTACATGGTTCATGCTGGCTCACTGGCTCACTTGAAACAGTTGTTTGTCAGTTGTTGATGTTGTTAGAAACACCTGTGTTTTTTCTACTGTGGAAATTCAATGAGAATCTTATGCTAAAGCACAATTTCCTAGAAATATGGGAGAACAGATTGGTTATATTGCATATCAAGGCAAGTTTGTGTGATCCTAAACGCGTGAGAATGCTGGATCTTTGCAGTCGTAGGTAGCTACTTATTCCTCTCTATTGTCAGAATACACAAATCAAACACAAGTGTGGCTGCAGAGTTAGCACTCCTGCTTTATTTTGTTTGGCCGCACATACAGTGATGCATTACGCCTCAGCACCTTTCATTTAACCAGCTTAGCAACCTGTCGAAACTGTTTTTGAAACTTCCAATCTTGGCAACAATGTGATCCATCTGCTCTGCCTTGCTTTTAATGGGATTCATCTGTGTGATCACAGTCGCAGAAACTCTGCAGGGTGTGTGACTTTCCATGAGTGGAATTTTTAATCATGGCCAAGTGGGGTCAGACTTGCTGAATCTCATCAAACCTGGCGCTCCATGTATTTTACAGGAGCTGCTGGCGGAGCCTCCTGTGATCTCAGCTCACCTTGAAGAGGACCATTCCCCCTGTCCTTTACACTCAGTGTCCCATACATAATCATCTCACATGAAAATTTAAAAGACGGACTTCTCAAGCTACCACAAATTACCTTTTGCTGGCTGTCTTGGTTAGTACAGAGTCCTGTGTTGCATGGCTTGTTAGGAAAGGGACCGACTTTGATTGATTGCGCCGTTTCCTGCTCTCATTCATGTAGAAAATTGGCAAGGCCGAAAGACGAAGACCTTAAAACAAGCCCAGAAGTGTTGCCCTGGGACATGAGAGCGTTTATGTTGGTCTGTGAATGACTTCGACAGCTTTTGTTCTGCTCACACCTTTTGTTTTTTTTAACTTTTCCATTCCTTACACACACAGTGCCAGGGAGGCTCAGATGTTGAAACAAAAGATTCAGTGGTCTGGCCATGTTGGTGCTAGAAAAATATTCATGACACATACATTTTTACTCTTTACAAAATCCTTCAGGCTTTTTTTTGTTTCACCTATGAAGCTGTTTTATGTATGAACCTCGGGATCACTTCAGCACTGACATCAAGGTCTCTCTAATTATGCTGTTTACTTACAGGGTTGTAGGAAACATCCTCAGTCATCATTCTGATGAAATTGTTATCAAAGTTTTTTTTTTTTCCATATTGGCAGCCCAGCCTTGCTGACTGGGTGATGGTGGTGATAGGGAGGTCTTTGATAAGAATTCTAGACATGTTTTGACTGCTGCTCATACATGCCTGTGGCTCACAGTTAAGGAATTTGTTGGGGGGGCTTCGGGGGTTGAAGCAGCAGTGGAGGGATTCTACCCTGAAGTTTGAATTTAGATAAGACCTCCAATCAAAAACCCAACTCTGTATCTTTCTCGTGTGTTTCTTTCTCTCTGCCTCTCCATCCCATCCACCTCCTCCTCCTCCCTCCATTGCTCTAATCCCATTACACCACCTTCAATTTAAATGCACCCCACCCCTCTTTACTATCGTCCTTTCCCTCGTCGCTCTAACCAGAAGCCATGACAGTGAGAGGAGAGGTAAGAGAGGGCAGCTTCCCCTGACACCGCATGAGGATGTGAGCAGAATAGCTTCTGCCCTCACCCTCGTCTTACCACCACACGCACACACACACACGCACACACACGCACACTCAGACACATTTACTCACACACTTCTCCCTGCTGCTGTTAAATCCCTATACAAGCACACAGCTCCGTGGCCATATGGTGTCCTCCCGCCTTCTCCCTCCCCCACCGGGCAAACAGGCCTCTGAAAACAGCGTTTCTCTCACACTGTTGTTTAGCCGCTGATTTCCCTTAAACAGTTTGCCTGTCTCATTACTTCTGAATGCATCTGTCGATATCTTCACATCAAACTCTCAGCCGTTTGCTAAAATTTAAATGGATGTGCACCCTGTAGGCTTTGTCTCTTGTGTTTGCTGTCACTATGTGTTGTATACTATTTAACTAAGACACACACCCTGCGTGCCTTAAACAGGAATCAAGAAGTTATGTAAAAATACATCTGTCCTATTGAACCTAATCACAAGTATGGGGTGGACCACAGTATAGCATGTTATTAGCTCTAATTCACACTTTGTTGATTCACCTTATACGCATGAATTAAATTCTAGTTGGGTATTAGCACTTATCCCCAAAAAGGAAGCCACAAATTGGAATGTAAGAGTGAAACAAGCCTGACTCAACAGTCATCAAGCCTTTTGCCTCTGTTATTCTTTGATAAAAGTTTTCAGACTAGTCAGGTTGGCAAACATAACTGTTTGTGTTATTGTATACATAATAATACGTATTATTATATTATTACATCACAGTGCACAACTTCTGTGCAGTCTTCGAAATGTTAAAGCATAAAGCAGGCTTGGCCGATATGGCTGAAAAATCATCAGTCATGATGGTGAAAGGTTATATCAGCCATAACAATAAGTATCTATCATCATCATTTATCATGTTTTATTTTTATCATATTTAAAGCCCAGGTGAAGGTTGGATTGACCCTCTTTATTCTGAATTAAACCAATTTATCAAGGCACACAGGCAATAACTCCTTTGTTAACACAAGGAAAAACACAAAATCAAATACTGCCATACCATGAGCTGAATTGTTCTTTTTTTATGCATAAATTATTCTCCATCAGCACTCATTTTTCTCATGTTGTTAATTGGCTGTGCTTATGTTTTTCTCAAGGTCTGCTCATGAAAACTTATTTTCTCCTTTTTTTAAAACATATACATCCTCTTTAGAGAATCAAGTGAGTTGATAGACAGATGACTTTTTTCTTTTCAGTATTTTCATGAGAAGAATCGGCTATGCAAAAACTGAAGAATAACGCAAGTGTTGCGCTTTTAGATACTGTGAAATCTGTATTGAGATTAAAGGGTGTTTAATAATGTAATATTTAATAAAGCTCTGGATCTAAGCATCTTGTGTTTCCAGGGGCACATACACAAAATATTTATTAACAAACAATCATAAAATACCACACTGATGTGTAATATGTTGACTCCATGCCCTGATTTGATCATTAAAATAATGATTCATAAAACATCACGTTTTTTTATTAGATTGTGCGTCTTCTTAGTGTGTTACCATCCTTGACTTTAAAAGCAAGGAAAAAAAAAAAAAAATCAAAACAAAAGGTTTCACTTCATTGTAATTTACAAAGACGCTAAATCCATATGTCATTTCAAAATTTGAGGGAAGCAGCTTGCTTCATGAAATTAATTGTCTTTGCACCAAAGCAGAGCAGGACTCAGCTGTCTTTTGGAGACAGGAAGAATGAAGCAGGTGTCCGCATGCAATCAGGACTGATAATCATGGCTGAGGTTTGGCAACACTGTAAAGTCAGGAATTATTTATTTTTTCATTTTCTTTTTCTTTTTTTTTTAATGGTTGGTGTTATGAATTGCACTGTACAGTACAAACACTGACAGTTTAAGATATATGTGAGTGGTTGACAAAAGTCAAAAAGAGATCAAAGGACAACATCAGGCCTCAGCCTTTATTCTGCTTGCTTCAGTTGTTTGAAAGTTCACTGTTATTTGTAGGTTTGTATTGTCAAGTGGCTGTGAAGATCAATATCAAGACTTCAGAAGAGGTAACTCAATATGCTTTCTCTTTAAAGGCCCTTAAAACTCTATGTTGGAGCTTTATTTGTTTTTATTTATTTATCTTTCTGAAAGCAGCGGAACAGACTGCATGCTGATTACAGATGGAGCCAAATTAAAATTCACAGCACAGTGCATCATTGCCCCGACCAGCATGCTGTCAGACTCTGGAAAACTGGTCTCTATGCTGGGTTGAATAATGACTCAGCATAAGATAAAACACCTTGAGCCATATAAATCACTGCATGTGCCTGCCCTCTGTGTTAGCCGAGGATCAGCACATGCTGAAATATGTTGTAAGGTGAAATCAATTCGTTCGAAAATAACTCTTTAAGTCCACCTACAGTCAGAGGGTAAAAAGCACAGCACTCATGTTCTCCATGTCACGTGCCCCACCCCTAAAGAGGTTTTGAATATCTATCGTGTTCAAAATGTCAAAAGTGGTAGTCGACATTTTGGGAAGTGTTTTTATTTGCTTCTCTTCTTTTCTTCTGTAACTGAGCTTAGCAATAGCTGATCGTTTTATAACTCTGGACAGGGCAAGGCCAGATGAAATTCTGAACCACCCACTCAATAATAAGTAATGATTACTGTACATAGTCCTACAAAGTGGTAGTAAGGAAGTCACAAGGCAATATCTCATTAATGTGCCTGAGCAAAATTATTGTAAAAGATAGACATTGGCAAATGCTATTAGTGAATGTCATCTTTTTTAGTGACAGATAGATAGCAGTAAACAAGGACAATAATTGTTTGTTCATCCCTAAAGCTAGGCTAACCCTAGACTCATGTTCTATGCTTTGCACACGAATATAAGATTGATGTCTGTCTCATCACCTTAGTCCAAAACACAATACATGAACATATTGCCCACAAAACTCAATATACATAGTAGAGATCACTCTTTTTTCAGTGTGCTTTGGATGTACACTGTTGCCCGACAATGCAAGCACAATCAAATTTGGTTGTGATAAGTGCTTGTTTAAGTGCTGTCATTTTCTTTTTTTTTAACTTCCTGTTTGCACAGGAAGTGGGAATGTGTTGCTTTGGGTAGGTTGCTATCAACTGCAGGTGACCACCTTCCTGCATTTTAGCTAATATTTCATTAAGATTACAATATCATGTAAAGCTTTGAGGACATTTCATAGCTGGTAGAAAATGAGTGACAATGGTACTAATTAGATCAGTTTTTCTGCTCAATGATGCAAACAATTATGATATTGTACACTCATGTTGACTGCTGCATTGGTATTTCTGTCCGACTAATCTAATATGTTTGCATGTAATGATATGATGTTTACCAAAAAAGAGCATGGTCTTGTAGCATAGACTCTACCCTGTTTGTGTGTGGTATGGAAAAGGGACACAGCTTCAGTTTGCCATCTCCAATCTCCCCTTGATATTCAGTGTATTCAATTTTTCACTGTGTGAAATGGTACATTATTAAAACCTGAATAATCATATAGAAAAGCTGAGATGTGCTGATAACACAGTAAGTGCTATATTGTAGTCTACCTTTTTGAGTGATAGCTGTCATGATCCAGTCAAGCTTGTTTCCATGGTGATATTGACATTACTCTGTCCATGCCATGCCAACAGACATATGCAGGACAGGGATAAATGATTCATATAAAACCCTGATTCCAAAAAAGTGAGGACACATTTTAATTAAGTGTTCCCGAGCTCATGTGTTTGTCAAAGTGGTCAACCTCTCCCGATAATTGCTTGGGAGCGACTGAACCTTTCGAGGATGCCCCTTTCATAGTGAGTAGTACCTAGTGCCTACCTCACAAACATTCTCAGATGGTCATGTTTCTACGAAATATATAAAAATCAAAGGGTTTGTTAATTGAAAGTCATCCTCCTTTTTCAAGGCTAAAGCGCTGTGTTTACGGTTTTGAGTAGATACTTTGCAGCACCCTCAGAAATCAACTTTAGCGTAGTTAGAGGACAGGCTTGAAGGGCAACCTCTATGTGTTCACATTGGAATAATGATCTAGAAATTAGTACTCGTCTCCCCTTTATACTCTTTTTCTCTGAGCCGCCGGGCTCTCAACTCAACAATGTCGTGTTCTTTTCAATAGTCGTTTATTACTGCTAAGTTTGGGGAATTCAGAATCAACAGCTCCAAAGTAATTTCTGCTTATCACCATGCCCTCTGGTGACCGCACAATGTGGCGATTGTTATCATTGTCTCGCTGGAACAGAGTTTAGAGAGAGAAAATACACTTGTGGCATTCTAACATCTGGGAGAACCAAGCTGCATTATGTGTTTTGTGTTGAGCTTTTTTTTTTTTTTTTTTTTTTAATTATTATTATTATTATTTGTTTTTTAATAGTGCTGTAGGTGTTATTGTGTTTGTAAAATATTCTTTATACATATGTTTATATATTTGATTAGTGGTGATGTATTAGTACATTGGTATTTGTATGTGACAATTGTCATGAAGAAAAAGTCCCAATTGAAGACTCTATTCTGTATTTCGTGTTCCATTAAGGTAAATGTTTATTGAGATTTCCTGAACTAGGAGAAAAAAAAAAAAATCAATAGATAAATAAAAAATGTTAAGGTGACTTCTTAGTGTTGATATACTGTAGGAGAAGTCATCGAGAGTCATCGAGAGAGGATTCATTTGATTGTTACTATCCAACACAAGATTTTACAGTGACATGTCTATTAAGTAATTCCCTAAGCCACACACACAAAAACCCAAACCAATACCGAATGAATAGTTATCAAGATGGTTGACTTAAGTCAGACTCAATGACTTCACTTGTCTCCCTGACTTGAAATGTTGAGAGGACGACAGAAAGGTCCTCTCCTTCTCACTTCACTGATGTCAATCATTCTGACAGCAGCCAATCATGCAGCATGAGCAGGATGATTATATTACAAGTGGATGTATAAACAGGGACATGCTGCGGACCATATAAAACATGTGATAATGTGTGAAATATGGCTCAGAAAACAACTGATTGTAAGTGTGTCCAGGAATAACAACACAGGGAACATTTGATCATTTTGTCACATCAATTAAGTGAATTTAAAAGTAATCAATATTAAAATGATTTATTTCTGTATTTGCTACACTGACTGATGGTTTACATGGCATTAAATGCATATACGGAATGGCTTGTTTTGGACATGCGATAGAAAGTTTAGGACTTGGACTTGATATGGGACTTTATTAGACATTTGTGAGTCGACTCCTGCACACAGTCACTGCAAAAAATAGATGTTACAGTAATAGACTTTGCCTGATGAAGATGTAGTACCAACACATTTACAGATAAATACATTTTTACAAGTTAGATAGTGTACAAGAGTTCGCTTACAACTTTTGTTTCACTCATCCCTCACCTGACCGCCTGGCTCATGAACTAGATCTGTGAGGTATCATCCAGTTTTATACTTAAATCTTGGCAAACTGATTTTTTCTCAATTCCAGTGTTCACACTGCAGAAAATCTCATAACCTGGACAGACAGAATCTTAACTATCTGCACAGTTAGATAACAGTAGAGGTAAATTATTCATTTCTTTCTTAATACAAATGAGCTGGCCAGTTGATATAGTTCTGTCATCACAGTGGGCACAAAAACAGCCTGGTGACATTGTTAACAGTGAGCTGTTGCCTGAAATGTTCCCACAGGGCCTGTATGAATCTGTTGCAACTCGAATTTAGAAGCACTCTCCAATAAGATGAATGATTTTATACCACCGCCGACTCTTCACTGTGATGTTATTGCCTGGAACAGAACAAAACCTCCCCGCTGGGTTCTAAAATCTGACAGCGTTATATTGCTGAATTCTCCAAAAATGGGCTCTGTCTTGTCCATGAAACTGCACCAGACAGACTGCTTTACTGAAATGTGTTTATTTCTATCATGTTGCATTAATCTTGCCACAGCAAGTATCAAATTCATTTTTTAATTCTTAAATCCCTGTGAGGCTGTTCTAATTATATCTGTTGTGCTTGGATAAGCAGAGGTCTTTGAGACTCGTGACTTGGAGGAGGAGAACCAGATTTGACACAGTTTGTCATCTCATTTTATAGCAAAGTGTTAATGATATACATGGAAGCAAACCTGTGACAGTACAGCGCACTATGAATTCTTGGTAATCTATCACATTCTGGCAACACTAGTGCTTTGTCAATCAATTAGGAAATGGAAAACTGCTTTGTGCCAGTTGCACTGTGGGGCTAATGCCCATTTGTTTATGTTTGTATTAAAGATTAGGCTTTCAAAACACATAAGATAGATGTTCTATCACTCTAATTCTAAAGGAATTGAGACTCTTTTAAACTAAATGGTTCAGCAAATCTGCATTCAGAGAAGCTTCACTAATAATGTGGCATAATCAGATTACTTTGATCCGTTTGACTGCTGGTAGGTGGCTACTTCTCTTATCTATCTCGTTCTGTCCACCACACCCCTCAGCCCTTCAGCCCTTCAGCCCTTCAGCCCTTCAGCCTCTCAGCATGTTTTCTCTGTCCTCCACTACATCTCCTCCTTTCCTATTTTTTTCCTTTTGCTCTCTCTCTCTGTCTCCTAACTCACTGCTGGGTGGTATTGAACATGGTCCCGTGCAGTGAGGCGGCGGTCTCATTAATCCCACTCTCATGGCAAACTAGTCCCCAGGGGGAGAGAGAGCACACTTTTTTAAAAAAGTGCCCTGTCACACTCTGGCACATGATTTGCATTTAGGTTAAAACCAGCTGGGACTCTTAAATCTCATCTATGGGCAGAGGGAACTCCCTCGCCACTGCGGCATGATGGCATCAGTTATTGTCAGGCCAAACCTTGTTATACTCTCACAATTACAAACATAGACACACTGCTGTGTGACAGTAAAAGCATTAAGTAGTTTGCTTTGTAAACAGGTTATAATCCATATTAGGGTTATGGCTAAGCTCCAACACGCAAGTGTTTCCACTGCTAGTAATCAGTATAATGGGCTGTCTGACAAAGACGGTGGTGTACACTCACACAGCAGGATGTGAAGCATTAGTAGGGACTGCATTGTAACCAAATGTATGCACAATGTGGGCACAAAATATTAATGGTGGCTGCTTTTACCATGAATAGTTTAAGTGAAGTAAGTGCTTGCATGGATGGTGCATAGAGTCCTCCTTTTGGATATAAAACATTTCTTAACACGCTTCTTTAAGAAAGTCATGGAGACAAAATATCTACAGTTGAACTAGTGGCTACACAGCTGCTTTGAACTACATACTAATGTTAAAATGCTAACATGCTCATAACGCCCATGATACTGTGCTGAGTTTAGTGGGAAAAGTGTGAGTCTATCTAAGTTAACATGTGACCATGCTTACATGTGTCACTTACTGGCAATTAATGCTAACTTCTGCAGTTCCATCTGAGGCTGGTCTGAATATGTTTAATTTGACAGGTATTCACTTATAAACCAAAGTATTAGATCATTGTCGATCTAATGATCATATATCGATACAGCATAAATCGTATTACCACTGGTGCAAAATATTAATATTTTCATTACAACTTGCAGACTCTCGAAAACGTAGACATAGTTTCTTGCAGTTTGGCCATTTGCCAGGGCCCCATTTCACAACAGAATGATGGTTGAAGTCAATGGACAAGTTACTTTCAGTTTGTGTGTGTTAAAGAAGCACTGTGATGGTTGTCTTGCAATGGATCAAGTATTGCAGAATTGCTGAATGGTGATACCATCGTTGGTATCATGACAACCTTTCTTGAAAGTGGTGCAAGATGACTTACTCTATGATTCTCACCCATACTTAGGATAATGCTAGATGAGAGGTCTCAATCACAGACATTCCTATATTTAACCTTGAAAAAGCATTTATAGAAAAACCACTTACCAGAATTTACAAACTGATCAACCAAAGTCACCAACAGGTGTACAAAAAGTGCACTTATTCTGCATTTCTCATAGTGCAATAAAAATAAACAGCTGCATAATGACCAGCTAACTAATATTGTGTAAAGTTGATTCATCAACTTAATAACAAAGAACATGGTGTTTGACCTAAGTTTTATTCACGCATGTCATGATGTCAAGGCTTCCAGACACAGATGAAGTGGACAAAACAAAACCAATTGAGACCCATACTGTGCAGGTGCAGAGGTGGTGGAAGTCAATATGTTCCTGAAGTTGTGCGCACTGTGTAAAAGCCTGTGATCAGCAGTAAAATCTTGCTTGCAACTACATCTCAGGCAGTAATCAGTGTAATGGTCCTTTGTAGTATGGGATTAGTCCACGTTTATATATAGATTTTTACACAAGGCCCTTACCGTGATAAGTAGGCTTTGTGTTGTGAGAGCTGCACGTCTTGAACGCTTCATGCTTCGGCATCACGCTGCTGCGTTGCCTTTCCTCTCGTCTCGTTTCCTTTCCTCTCGTCGTTGTTCCCGTCCTAATTCTCATCTCCCATGCTAACACAAGTGCCTCAACTTGCTGCTTGAGTCACTCAGTTCTGGGCTTTTTCTTTTTGATCAGGCCTAATCCTCATTATTATTTACAGGCTGTGATTTCTCCCCTCAACCACTGCTGCACCGTGACACGAATAAACCAGTAGATAGTATGGACTTTGATCAATTATGGACTATTCACTAATGGCCTATGTCCCTTCAGTGCAGACCCACCATCCCTTTCTATTATGCATTGTGCTTGCGCTGCTTCTCTGTACAGTTTATTTTGACATCTGCGTGTCTTGAATTATTTGATAGCTTGTATACCAGTAGAGCTCATAATAACTTTGGATAGTAGATTTATAGACAACACTGGGTCATACTAGCAATTAGTGTAATAGTCTATTTCATGGCAGAGTGTCCAAAGTAATCTATAAACAGTACAAGGATGTGCACTGTGCACCATACTGCAAATGGCGCCATTAAACAAAACCTGCTCTGCAAATTCCTAATTAGAAATTTGAAGGGAATGAGAGCCTCAGCTGCCACCAGTGGAAAGTTTCACTCTTGATAAAGGAATGCAAATTACCGAATAGCTGTTACATTAGATACGCAGGTGTGAAAAATTAGCACATATGGTCTATTTCTGGGCAATGATAATTTTGCAGTTAATGCTTGTCAGCGAACAATATGCTAAGCATTGTAAGACTGCAAGTAAACAGCTGATATTGGTCGAAAATGCTTCTGTAACAGGGCATGTAGCTGATAACTGTTAAAATGTTCAGCAGTGCTGTTGAAAAACTGAACAATCTTTGTTCAGTGTTATCTGTGATCCGTCTCTATAACAGTAGAGGGCAGATAGGTTGAAATTGTTTTTTGAAAATCTATTTCAATATTCGGGGTAACCATTTTGATAACTTTATTTAAATGTAAAAATACCATATTTCAAATCCCTTAAACCCCCTTTCTTATTGGGTGAAACTGTAACTTCACCACAAAATCTGTCCAAGGACATATACTCAGTTCCAGCAGCAGCTCTCTGGAGCACTTTGTTTGTAGTTGGAGATGGAATTCAGTCTGCAGTTCCTGTTGCACTCACTGTGATCTCTGTGTCAATTTATGTCTTCCAGTCAGCACTCGTATTCCTCCTGACTTATGAGACCGACGCATCTTTGGTACTGTTCAGACTTACATAACTGAAAATCAGCCATGAAGCTCTGTCATGCATTTATAATGTTTTCCATTTCTGCACTGTGTGTGTTTCAGCGTACATAACTAATACTTCAGAGAGTGAGGAGTGAAATGTATTGTCTGAGGAGCTGAGGTATGACACAGAGCACAATGTCTCTGCTGCTCTGCTGCTTCCATAAAATCACTGTTTACTCATTTTTATCTTCTGAGTTTAATAATTTCTTGGGATTTTTGTTCTTCCTATTATGGATATAAACTCGGCTGATAGATGATGCTGGAACTGACTACCCATGAAATGCAATTGGCCACCACTTACTCGTCCACCCTAGTCCCACAAGATCAGTGATCAGTGCAAATGAGAGAGATATTTTTTTGATTTTGTTTAATCTTTGTACACTTAAAAAAGCTCACTGTGATTCACTCTCATTACTTTTCTCACAATGTCGGAGTTAATATATCGATCATGAGCAGGTATGGAGTTTATCATGTTTACAAGGGTTTAGTGTGTTAGCATGCATACATTTGCTAATCAGCTGTAGACATACAGGCTGATCATCTAGCATGACCTCGCAGTTAACATTGTATGGGAACTGTGAATGTCTATACCAAATGTTATGCCAGTTCATCCAGTAGGTGTTGAGAAACTTTACTACACAGGACAAATCTTTTATCTGCTGTGCTAAATGAATTGCAGGGGGATCTCCGAAACCATTAGGATTTAAGTGGGGGCCATAGATGTCAAATTCCATGGCAATCCATTCAGTACTTTTCAAGAGTTATTTCAGAAAACCAAAAAATGACAACCTCATAGTGGCACTACAGGAGAATTCACGGATCGCAAACATCAATAGGTTCCGTCCTCTGGGTACATTGAATGTCTGTGAAAAAAAAAAAAAAAAAAAAAAAGAAAGAAAAATAGCACAGTTAGGAAACACTTTGGAACTATTAATTTGGTACTAAGTATATTTTAGCTGTAGTTAAATTGTAGAAATGCACATTTAAACGTTTATGTGCTGAAGCAGAACAACTTTATATTTGTAAATACACTGAACATGTATTGCTAGTCTCTTGCAAATGTAGAAGCACTATATCATTAATACATCCTTATTGTACCAACAATATACCATCAGATATCCTTAATGTGGAATCCTTATGCTCAGTTATACTTCTTGTTTATTTCAATCACTAAATCAGGACACTTTGATGTTTAATAGAAATATGTATTATTTTTGCTATCTTTGTTGTACTACTTTGTACATTACATATCCTTATACACAGTCGTGTTGCAAATGTATTACCATTATACTTGAGTCTGAATAAGGCACAGAGTTGTGCCGCTTTTCCCATTAATCACATATGATAGCCGGATATGTGCATGCAGCTTGGCTCCACTGGCACATCATGCTGATTTGTCCAATACAGGCTGTTTTTAAAGCAACCTCAGCACTAATGACAAGTGGTTGATCGGGGCCCGTGTCTATCTTCTCTAGTGAAATACTCAATTTCCAGTTGATCTACTTAATGATGCTGGCATTTTGTGCTATGAAATTTGTGCTGCAACAACAAACTGTCCCTCATTCAGGTTCCCTTTTTTGTCTGGCAGAGATATCTGGTAATTCAGAAGACATCCCTCTGGTGCGCTGGAGGCAGCAGTGGCTGGAGAATGGCACTCTGCTCTTCCACATTCACCACCAGGACGGCGGCCTCAGCCTTCCAGAACCAACCGAAGACCCAGCCAACGATTCTGCAAAGGAGGAGCTCCGAATCCTGCACATCTCTGTCATGGTAAAAC
The DNA here is from genome assembly GCF_904848185.1 of Acanthopagrus latus. Lineage (NCBI taxonomy): Eukaryota > Metazoa > Chordata > Actinopteri > Spariformes > Sparidae > Acanthopagrus > Acanthopagrus latus. Next base: position 4,056,734 of record NC_051059.1, read on the forward strand.
TTTCTGAAAGTTCACAAAGCAACTAAAAATGGAAACACTTGAAGTCTTGAATACAGTGCAGTATCTTTTCTTTTGACATGCAGTCAAAAGAACTTTTTAATTGGGCAAAATCTTTCATTTGCAAAATTAAAATGCTAAAGGAGAGAAATTGCTTTTCCCTCTTACTGTTTCATCTAGATGGATAGGGACTGAAAAATATAAAGAACATTCATGTGGTTGAGTTATTTTCCCCGAAGCTGAAACGTCTTCAGCGATATCATCTTTGAGATGAGATAACATGTCCCTGCCTCCTGTTTTTGTTTCCCTGTGTATTTCAAATGAAACAGCTGACTGCACACTTCTTTCACGGCAAAGGTTTTAGGGAGCAGATAAATCCTGCAGATGTCTGTCATGGTACAATGGCTGTTTTAGATGCTGAAATGTTTCATTTACAAAACATCACGGTGTACTGCAAACCGCAATAACTCTTCTTTATTACAAATGTACACAATATCTCAGTCTGTTTAAAAAAAGCTCTGCCACTGTCGCATGTGTTTATATTGGACACATTTGGAGTGTCTAGCCTGCTGTTCTGCAGCCTGCCACAGGGCACGAGCACGTTCAACACAGCATATGTGTGTATCACATCTTAAAGACATGGAGGGAGTTCTTTATCAAAAACCAATGGGTTTCAAAGTTATTTACACATAAAAAAATAAATGCATACTTAGTGTTGTTTTTGTTGGCCTGTTTTAATTTTAGTTTTAGTCTAGTCTTTGTGTAAAACTGTCATTTTAGTTTGTATTAGTTTTAGTCACGTTTATACTATTTTTAGTCTAGTCAAAGTTTTAGTCCACGAAAACTGATGACATTTTAGTCTAGTTTTAGTCAAGGAAAATTGTACCTAAGTCTCTTTTTAGTAATGCAATTTCTATCTGTGTACTTGTCTTGCATTTGCTATGTCGTACCCTTCTCCCCTCATAGGCCAATGTCACTTGGTAACAGCACAACACACACGCACACGCACACACACACACACACACACACACACACACAAACAAACACACCTTATGTTATTATTCATTATTCTTTTTTCTGTCCCCGCGAGTGAGTCAGACAGCATCCATTTTACTGATGACGATCATGTAATTATGTAATTTAGAGCGAAAAACATAACTTTGTCACTTTCCAGGATGTTTGGTGAGTCAGTATCTCAGTCACTACACATTATAACAGCATCCATATGATTATAAACTGTCCACGGGTTTAGACTGACAGGGGACACTGGAGGGAACACTGAACCCAGGCTGGCTGGCCATCGGTCCCTTTCTTTGTGCCAGACTGAACTCTGTGTCTTGAGTTATCAATAAGCCACCGCAGCTGCATCTCCTTAATAATGCCGCGTGGGTGGGGATTGAGGAAGTGACGTTGCCTGCGTCTGTGCAGTGCGACCTGATGCAGCACCTGAACTGAGATTGAAATAATGTCATTATATTTCGTGTATGAAAATGAAGAGGTTTTATTTTGTAAACCACATTTAGTCCCGTTTTCATTCATCAACAATATTGCATTATATATTTGATTATAATTTTCGTCACATGACCACCATTTACGTTGCGTCTCGTCTCATTTCCGTCACGTGATGAAGGTTCTTTGACGACAATATTTAGACATAATTTTGTTGATGAAAGCAACACTATGCATACTTCTACCCTTTTTATGTAAGAGGGACATTTTAAATAGGTATGGCTACATATATTTGTAGGTAGTGAAGATGTCTTTAGTGAAGTGTGAAACATACATTTATAAAGTTGCACATTTCAGTGGCAAAATGTAGATTTTTGCACGCCTGCACTGTATCAAACCTTATCTGCTATGTCGGCAGACTAGGAAATGAATCCTTAGATCTTGCAGCTTCGTCCTCTTGCCTGAGGAAATGTATATTTATTAGATCTTAGATATGCCACACCTACTCCCAGTGCCCTTTTCCAGCCCAAAGACATTACAGTCGTGTTTTGATGGATGATATGTATTTTCAGACATTGAAAGCATATTATAGCTGCATACACAAATGATTAGTCAGCGTGAGAAGACTCTTGCCAGCAGCTACATTTGTTGAATCGAAGCAGGGAGCGGCTGAATGTCACCCATCTTGAGCCCTCGAAACAAATAACTGACCTTGACTATCCTCTGCTTGTTTTGCATGTATTAGCAGACATGAAGCCAAGCCACTGGGCACACAAGCTCGAGTGGTGACAACATTTTCATGTGGAAATGAGATAGCCAGTGCGGTGGTTCTGCTTCTTACCTCTTTGATTTTCCTCTAATCTCACATTCTTACCCCGCGCTCTATCTGCATTTCACATCCCATCAACCTCAGGTCGGTGTCTTTGTGCTTCCTGATCTGCTAATTCCTCATCCTGAATGAGCTGCGGCGGTAGCACTGCCACAAGGGTGTTTTTCGTGAAGGTGCGGGTAGAGAAGGATTAGCATGCAGATATGAGCAGACCGTGACAACAGATGGAAGCGGTGTTGCCGCTGCGTTGCCCGGGCCCCGCTGCAGCTTGCCACCCGGCTGGAGGCCCCGACCTATAAATCCAAAGCCGTGTCACTTGTTCAGCTCCTTGTGGATACAAAAAAAGGTCCTGCGAAGGCTGCTTTACAGGCGCTTTAGCTCAAGCACACACCTGCCATCAGACCTCTTTCCTTTTTATGTCTTTGAGGACTGCAGGCCAGCAGTGGTCAGCCCAGGGAGTATGTGGAAAAATGCAGCTGGATACAACTGTGAATGTCTTAATTACTGTTAGTTAATTACTATACCTCACTGGTTATGCAACAAGCAGGACAGAGTAAATACGATGAAAGACAGAATTATTATCAGTATTTGCTGAGATCTGAGGGCATCGCTGGACGAGTCTGAGAGTGTGTATTTAATGTGCCAAAATAATGATTGGATATGTTTGTTGCAGGTCACACTGAACTTTATTGAATAATATGCACTTATTAATAGACACTGGGTTTGCAAAAGGAAGAAGAATACGTAATAATACAAGGCAGTATCTCTGGTTCTGCTGTATTGATTTTAATCACTTCTTTTAATCACTTTCCATGAGTCCAACATTGTTATAGAAGTGCAATGCTAGTGGACAGCTTTTCAATACCTGGTGCCTACATTACCCATAATGCAACATCAAAGCTGAGTGGCATCACTGGAGGCAATTTATGAGGTCACATGCAACTTGCTTCAGAGCCACAAAAGGCTTTATGCTGCTTTTCACACATGCAGTACAGCGTTTCCTCCAGTATTTTCTGATGCTGTGGCATTGGCCGGGGGGGTCGGATGTGGTTTTAAGCATGGCGGGTTTGGGTGGGATTTTAATCCTCTAGTTTTACATGAAATCAGATTTTTTGTATGTGTGTGCTAACCACTTCACATCGGACTGCTTCAGTAACGGGGGTCAGTACAAAGCAGGCTTTGCCTCAACACTGACCCTCGTAAAAGGATCAGTCTAAACCATACTGGACCCAGCAACTGCACCTGAGCCACCGAAAAGTGTCGCTGCGGTTTGATAGTATCTATAGTTGCCTACGATTATGGTGAAGTCAGCTGGAAACTGGCTAACTAGTTAGCTCTGCTTCGGTCTGCTATGCAATGCCATTGTGAAGTGAGTTTAATGTTAATGATATTACGATGTAGCTTGGTTGTCACAGTAAAAAGTCTGGAAACATGTACAGACTGGAGGCAGAGACGATGCGAACAGTGTCCAAGAGTTTGGAGACTGTGTTGGAGACAAACACAGCTTTCGCTAGCTGTTAGCCATTAGCTTCATGGTAGTAAATGTACGAACGAAAAAATCTCGGCAAGCCATAGCAGAAAATACATATAATACATATATATGTGTATATATATATATATATATATATATATATATACACATATATATATATATATATATATATATATACACACATCCACCTTAAACATTAGCGCATGCTACTGCTAATGCAAGGGGCGTCCTCTAACCCTAACCCTGAGAGTGTTGACAGACGGAGCTCATTAGTATTTAAAGGTGCAGGCACAGAAACAGACTGCTCTGAATAGAGCTCTGTAGAGCAACTTGTAGACAGCTGAAATTCAGGACCAGGCATGGGTTTGGGGCAATGCATATCGAATACAGTGTTGTTGGACCTCTGACAGCTGTGTGAAATTGATGAAAATCAGTATGATATGGGACCTTTAATCAATGTATTGGAAACACTAAATTTTTAAGGTGTGGCGGCTTTTATTTTGCTGTGGCGGTGCGCCACAGTCAATTACATGTAGCGGAAACCCTGCAGTAGTACTCAAGAGCTGTAAATACACTTCAGTGTGTCAAATTGGTGCATTTCCTACACTCTACATTCCACTAACAGTCTGCCACAAGTCACAGTCAGTCTTCTTAGTGTTAAAATGAATCTCTGCCTTCCTGTTTAAGATCTCAAGGGTTGTGTTTTATTTGGTCGTTTTCATGTTTTTTATCAAAAACATGAATTAGACTTGAAACTGTCCCAGGTAGGCTCATTCTGGCCAGGTCAACTCAGCCAGAAAGCAAAACGTCTAATCTTCCACAGTTCACTGCCCGGCCACCATGCCCTCCACGAGTGTGTTTATGCTTAATGGAAGAGTTGGGGCTCCAGCATTTTTAGGCTTGAAGACGAGCCAGACTTATTATGGGCCTGATCCTAGAGGGGAATCAGGTTCAATGAACTGCACCAAAGTCGGCATCTGAGGCCAGAAAAACGATTTTTGTCTGCTGCTCCAGCCAGGCTATAATCTTACCTGGGAATACAATTTTTCCAGTCAGTTTCAGTCATTTTTTATTTATTTATTTATTTTTTTCAAATGTAGTACTGAGGATGATCTGAAAATCTTAACCAAGAAGTGAGTCATTCCCGCTCATCATCCCTTGCTTTTAAAGTGCACTGTTGTGAATTTTGAGGTTTTCTCATGTATAGCTCAGAGCTTCTCCCTCTGCATTCGCACCACCAAGGTGACCACTGTGCCCTCCACTTGCCATGACCGCTCATCCATAATAGATGACTTACCTTGTGTATGTCTGTACCAACACCAGGTGAGACACTGGTAGTTCAAACACATGTCCCCAACTTCAGCTGGAACCTTACAGGCAGAGACAGCTACAGCGTAAATCCCAACACTCCAGCAAAACAAAGATATCAAAACACTAAAAACAGCACCAGATAGTCAATGTGGTATGATTGCTGTTTTTCTTTTTTGTTGAGACTCTCCCTTTTTCATTTCAAATTTTAATCAGCTGCAGTTTTTGCCACAGGGCCTCTATAGATCAATCCAATCAACACATGCATTATGGAGGTATCCAAGCCAAAACAAGTCAATTACATTATATGAAAGACTGATATGTTTTTTTTATGCTTAGGGGTTAGATTTGATGCTTTTACGCATTTTGAAACTCTTGTAGCACTATTATTGTATTCCACAGAGGCTGTAAAGCAACTTTTTAATTTTTTGCATGCATCAAAGTGAAAAAAACAAAAAGTGGACGTCAACAAAAAAGAGATAGAATGAAATGAAATAAATGTGTATCAGACATCGAGGCACAATTCGCCACAGCCATCATAAATCCTGCAGGTTTGGCCCACATGACAAGTCACATTGTTTATTTTGTTAGATGGACGTTTGGGCAGTAAGACCAGGATTGGTCTACCTCAGCTGGCTGGAAGCCCTCTAGGCACAAGTTTGCTGTGGATCAGTAGTGTGATAAAAGCGCCCGACTGTGCCCACTCAACCCAAAAGGTGAGGAGCAGCGGAGTCTGTCAGAGCCGTATGGTGTCTGATGTTAACGGCAGCAAATACTGCCACACTCCTTCTCCTTTGTTTGAGACTGTGTGCCTCCTTGTATAGGCAGTTCTGGTCCCATAGAACAATGTCTATCATAACAGATGTTTCCTTTTTCCAGAGAAAAATATGTAAATCTGTTTGCTTGGCTGTAAATAAAAGAATAAATAAATGAATAAATAAATAAGTCTGTCACTCACACTCTGGTACACTCTCACTCAGAACTATAAGGCAACATCACATTTGCCCCAGTCAGTTTCTGGATGAAAAGGCAGCCAATTGAGATTAGTGGTATTAAAAATAATATGGTAGTACAGTGCTATTCTAATACTTATTTTTATTACTAACTCAGTAAAAGTGTTGGACAAGTGTTCATGCAGCTTTACATTTCCCTACCATTCATTATTAACTAGCCATTCAGACACGTTAAGACAAGACCTACATGTATAACTAGAGCTCGATGAATAATTGATAGCCATCAGTTGTTATATTTTGGCATTAAAATTGCTGAAAAGCACAGAAGGAGAGATGAAGGAACACTGAAGCAACGATCAGCCCGAGCTGTTAGTGTCAACAGTGGCTGGGGATTGAATGGAGTGGTGACTTCAGTGTGTCTGAGTTTGCCTGAAATTACTCTTTAAGGATTTTTGTATTCTCTAGGCTCTATATTAATTTTGAAATATTAGTATGTTTGCTTCATTCATGTTTGCCCTGTGTCATGTGTCTCCTAAAAATATCTAAGGACCTGAGCACCGACTGGTGTGACAATGTGTGTCAATCATTTGATTTACATGAATTTGTCATTGTGTGGTCTAAACTTGATATACTGGAACAAATCGTATGATCATTGGATGTTCTCTCACATCATCATAGTGGACACAGGACTCTGATTAAACTCCTTTGTGCAATGCCCAAATCACATGCAAATTCAGAGTCATGTCCACCTGATGAACGCGAATGGGTGTAAGTGCCCATTTAATGTTCCTTGCAGCTTTCATTATGAAATAAGTTGGCTAATTTGCCAAAACAATTGACAAAAGTTGATATGTGCAAAATCTACACATTAAAATGTTGAAAAATACAATTTATTGATATTAAAAGATATACAAAGAAATGTTAGTTATATCTAGAATACGTTAAAAAATGTTGATTTATGTTTTCAAAGCAAGATACCATATTATTATTATTATTATTATTATTATTATTATTATTATTATTATTATTATTATTATTATTATTATTATTATTATTATTATTATTAACTTAGTTGCCATACTAAAGGTAGCAGGGTTTGGCTGCACAAAGACAGTTTAAATCTTTGAAGACAGATGCAGGTAGAAGTTAAAGTCAGATATAGTAGGGGGAGCCACATCCAGCATGGCTGGGACAGAAGAGGTTTATGTTATGTCATGCTTCATCTGGGAATTACAAATACCAGATGAAGTAGGTATGTAGATTTGAAACAAAGACATCACTGCTTTTTAAAAATTGTATAAAGTGTTAACACCCAGATTCACATCCACAATATCATATATATATCAGCACAACAGTATTTGCATTAATTAAGGTGATTTTGTGAGGATCTTCTGAATTCATTGGGATGTAAACAGCTATAAGAAAAACATAAGGCCATAGCAAGATTTGAAAAAGACCAAAGGCCCCCTGGTGCTATTCAATCCCCCTGAGAGGAAAAAAATGCTGCTCCTGTAAATAGAAAGGAAAACTACTAACAATACAAAAACAACAGCCTCAGAAAACCATTGGGAGTAATTTTGTGTCCATGTGTAATGTCAACACGATTTGGAAGATTCTCCAACCTTTCTGATATCTCTTTTTAATAAGTTCAGGACTGTGAGTACATGTTTTGTGAGTCTACATCAGTTTTGTGAGTCTACATCAGTTATTGCGGTAGCACTTTCTGTTTTACTTCAGTTTGTTTCAAGATTTAGTATTTCAGAATGTTTTAGTGATCTTTTCAAAAATGTTTAGCTGATATTGGGACTAAGCCATTTACAGACATTTACACACAAAACAATATAATGCATTGGGCCAGTTTGTGGGAGGAGATGCTCATTGTGACACGGCCCAGCTCATGTGATACTGACATTCATGTGGTGACCCTCCTAAAACCTATGTTGAAAGCATTGATCGTATAAACCCTAAATCAATGTGGCCCTGACCACTTGTAAAGCAGAAGCCTGGTCTGAATCCCAGCCTGCAGAGCTGCTCCGGAGCATCACAGCTTGGCGTGTTTTTGAAAAGCCTGCCGAGCGAGACACACCAATCCATAGCTTCCCTATGGGCTGTGAGGAAGAGACGCAGCCCGAGTGCCCAGCCTGTTTGTAGCGCAGCTGAATCTGTGATGCAGACAGCAGAACACCTGGGGTTGGTTTCCCGCAGAAACAAAACAATGCATTTTAAGCAGTGAAAAAAAAAATAGATAAATAAAAATAGGTTGCAAATAAGCATTGTTTTGCCAACATGTTGGCCTCAACAAAAAAGTAAAGATGAATAAATGTGAGGGTATTGGGTATCCCCAAGTTACCAATTAATTTAGCAATCAATCAGCTGTTTTTCAAAACTTTCATAAAACCTTTATAGTTTCAGCTGGCTTGTTTATATGATTATGTTTAAAATAGAACAGAGGCTTTTGTGTTGCTGACTGTTTGTGAGTGATACCTTACGCAACATCCAGTGCAAATTGGCAACAATGGCAACACGTGGCAGTGATGCTAGACGATTGGCCTGAAATGGCTTTGTGACATTATTGTTTCCATGATCTTGTTTGAAACTAAACTTTTGAAACTTGTTTGATACTGCAGATACTACAGCAGTATCTTAGAAACCAAAATATCTTCTTACAAATTATGGAGTGTATTGACATGTTTGTATCTATATGTTCGGTGTATTTATTTAGCAAAATTTGATACAATTATTGACTTTTTTTGTCCTTTTGTCCTAACTAATGACATGAGTTCATTCATTTAATCATTAAGTATTTTTTTTTTATTGACTTGCATAGGATTTTAGCTTAGGTTGTGCAGATTTCAGGGAAAACAAAGCATTTGTAGATGCTTAATAAACATCGCGATACTACATAGCAATAATAAAAAATACAAATGGAACATGTACATAGCATTTTGAACATGAGTGCCTGTGTTTCTTTTTCTTTCACAGGTTAAATTATTGAAGGTTCCCTGTAAGGTTTGCTACCGTAACAGCACCGGTGTTGACACAGGACTCTTGCATTTCAGTCCATCTACATGTGTCAGTCTACAATAATCGAGCTGAAATTAGACAGACGTAGTCACCTAAAAAATTGCTAAAGTTGTTTTGGGGTTGAGAGTGGGAAGTTGCATGACCAAACTATGAAACCATGACATCCGTGGTTTAAAGTTTGATTTTTCTTTTAATGTTTCTTGACGCTCTTCTCTGAGTTTCTGTGGTGCGCCTCAAGCTCTGTCTCAGTGAGCACACTGGAAACGTCAGTCTGACTTGATATGGCATCAGCATCAAATAATTTCCGCTCTGTGTTGGGATTTTAGCAAGAGTCAGTGTCTTGTGAAGCAGTCAGCGTGCTTTTAATAAATCTGAAATGTTGCTCATGCTGTTCAGCTGGTTTATTGTCATTTTGCAAGTGTATAGAACACCGTACTGGCTTTTATACTGAAAAAAAAACCAACAAAAAAACAACAATGGACGTTTAGCCTCAATCTAATTTCCTCCATATAGACAACACTGACTAAAGCAGCATCGGTTGTGTCGGTACACATTTTGTCTTTCACATTTAAAATAAATTTGCTATGTTTTATGATGTTTCATTTTAAAACAGAAGTTATCCCATTAGAACAGATTAGTTAATTGTTATAACAATAAAAACTCATTCTTGTCATATTGGGATAAGTTTGTGTGGTGTAAAAACAAGAGAAACATTTCCTTTTAACTTTTCACCATATGATGTGATACTGATCCATTTTTCTTTTTCTGGTGTGGTAGGCTAATACGCTTCCATATAAATAACACATGCAGTGACCCTTTGAATACTACAGACTTAATGCTCACTGGACCTTAATACAGAATGAATGGAGCAAAAGAATCTGATCGTATGATTGTATCTTCTTTCCAAAACGAATGAAGGTCTTAGAAGCTTTTGCTCAAACTTGTTATCAAATGAACCTTTTTGATGGCCTGATTTGCAGTCCTGAAGCACACTGAAAACAATGCGAGCCAAGTGTTTTCAGAATGGTAACTGAGATAAAAAGGTGAAACATGGCGAAAACAAAGGAAGAGCTGATAGTCAAGATCTTTGTGAAAATAGTTCCTTTCATGTCAGTCATAATTTAATAAAAGTGTTATTATCACTTGTTTTTGCATGACATTCTGTTCCTGAGGACAAGATGTTCTGTGTTATCTGAACCCAAGTACTCAATAATCATCACAACTCCAACACTAATAGTAATTGAATATCATAAGGTTTTATGAAGAGTGCCTAGACTATTATTTCCCTTGCATTCTACCGTATATTTCTAATTTTCTGAATATTAGTTGAGACATGGTGAAATTCTCCCTCTTATTCACTGCCACAAAATGAATTAGTCACACATGAAAGGGTGTAAAAATGAGTTTTGGATTTGTGCAGATGAGACTTTGGGAATGGTTGTCTCTTGAACCAGTGGGTTTCAGAATATGAATATATACACGTATACATAAAGAAACCAGCCCAGTATAGAATACAGCATGGATTAAAGAAAGTTTGAATTATACAGAAGTATGAAAAGACAATAATAATAGTAATAATAATAATAATGAAAAATTTCCAATAATATTGGAACAAATGAGGTAGAACTGGAAATTTTGAGTAAATCACACGTTCATGCATCAGAGTGTGCTGGCTATGATGGCAGAGAGAGGGAGTGATGAAGCACAGTGAGCCAGTGTGTGCACATTAACATGGACTATGCAGGAAAACTTTGTAAGTGATTCTGAAGATTGGTAGTTGATTTTTGAGTCTCATTCCCAGGTTGTCAAAATGAACTTCATATGGACTTAGATTTTGGACATTGTTATATCGTAATATGGCATATGTGTTACCTGTGAAGTGATGTCATTGTTGATTTTGTTTCCCAGTCCTGGCATTTATGAAGTGCTTTTGATATGTACTGTGTCTTATGATACAGCAGAGGCAGCCCTACTGGTGACGGTAAATGTGATATGTTTTAATAATAACGCTACTAACATGAAATATGTTATTTGGTTGCCACATTTATCCAGCCTTAATAAACAATGAAGTCATAACTAAGAATAAACTATTTTATTTTTTTGTTATCACTACATGTACTTTTTTTTTCACAATTAGTATTATTAATATTGTTATGATTGTTGTTATTTTTGTTATTATGTACCTGGCCTCAGATGTATTGCTTATTTAAACATTAAAGACTGTAATGTAATCAAGAAAAAAATATTCCCTCTTATGACTCCAACTCACAGTGTTACGAGTAGGCCTGCATGTTGATGTCAGCAAGAACATATCACACTATTACAACTGGGATCATTGTTTCTTTTCTCCACAGAACTAACCTTCTTTTGGTCAGTGAAAGAGTGAGAGGGAAGCTAGGGGATAAACCTTTTCAGGCAGTTTTGCTGCTTAGCTGTTCTGCTGCTCTCCTAACACAGCATCACAGGTTAACAGGGATATTCTGTGAACTGGTTTATTCATTACAGCTGGGATACTCAATCTCGCTGTGTCAAAGGGGCACAATGGGAAATGATTAAAGTCGATTTCAAGACCTAAGTGGCAGTATGGCCAATAGCTGGGGCACGTAAATGTTGCCAGTATTATTGCTTTGTATTTACTCTTGAACTAGACAGGCATTGAGTGGCAGCCGCATAAACTACAGAGGAAAACAGTTGTATATCACTGCTAGCATGTGACTCTCCAGCTGCATTTACAGCTGTACAGCTGTGCAGCTATATATGAAAAAAATCCCCTTCTCACCTTGGTGGGGTGGTATCTGTGTCATCCTCAAGCTCGGGTCCTCTACCAGAGGCCTGGGAGTTTGAGGGTTCTGTGCAGTGCCTTGGCTGTTCCTAGGACTGCGCTCTTCTGGACTGAGGCTTCAGATCTTCCTGGGATCTGTTGGAGCCACTCTCCCAGTTTGGGGATTACTGTCCCGAGTGCCCCCACTACCACGGGGACCACACTAGCCTTCACCTTCCACATCCGTTCCAGCTCCTCTTTCAGTCCCTGGTACTTCTCAAGTTTCTCGTGTTCCTTCTTTTGGCGTCAGCTGGGATCGCCACATCTATCACCACCACCCTCTTCTGCTCTTTGTCCACCACCACTATGTCCGGTTGGTTAGCCAGGAGCTGTTTGTCAGCCTGGAAGCTAAAGTCCCACAGAACCTTGGCCCTGTTGTCTGTGGCTTCTATCTCCTCCTTTGGCCAGGTATCTGATGACTGGTAGCGCGTACATGTTGATGGCTCGGACCTTGTTCTTACCATTCAGCTGACCTTTCAGGACCTGCCTTACTTGCTGGCCTCTTCATGGTTTCCATTAGCCTGTGGGATGCCAAGGTACTTGTAGCTGTCTTGGATATCATCACCTATGTTGCCCTCTGTTAGGTCAATCCCCTCTGTCCTGATCATCTTGCCTCTCTTTGAGACCATCTGGCCGCACTTGTCCAATCCAAATGACATCCCTATGTCATCGCTGTAGATCCTGGTGGTGTGAGTCTATTTGTCACTCATTGCTGGCATACATGTAGAGCAGGTGGCTGATTTGTCCCTGTATTCACATCAGAAGGTACTTGGTGACTCAGCTTCGGTATTCTTCTGGGGCTCCAGTTGGGTCACGATCTTCCAGCTCTTGTTGCTGTTGGTATCTGTTGGGGCTTGGTACCCAATCTCTGGTTGTGGGGATGATGATGACATCTCCCCTCTGACCTGTCGTCCTGGCTCCCCCTTGCCGTAGCATCGTTGTTGTATTTCATTAATCTCTACTTGTGATAGTAGATTTCGATTACGGATTAAATTTCTGTACTTCCATACATATATAAAAAAAACAACAAAAGAAAAAACAAAAAAACAAAACACTGAACCAACCATCCAACCAATCATCAGAATATGGGAAAACCAATAAACTGTTTAATCTTGCAAACCAGTTATGTTGAAATTTTATGTTTGATATGTTGAAACATTATGTTTCAATTTTTTTAGGATATCACAATGCTTACAGTTGTTGAAATGTCATCTCAAGCAATGGTAACTCACTTCTAAGCTTAGTAATGTTTACAAATCAGCACTTAATCACTCTGATTGATTTCAGGGGATCACCAAAGTCATTATACATGGTTTGGGAACCATGATTGTTCATACCAATTTGTCTTCCAGTAGATGTTGACACTGAGATGATGATCCATCAAGAACAACACCCTTACTTGATGATAATGTATGCCATCAGAGTAGTATGACTAATGCTACACTATAATACAGTTGCTTTTAAGGCAGAATATCCTCTGATGATGCACTACATGAAGAAAAACTGGTAAGTTAAGTCTTTTCAGCTTCTTGAAACATCAACCCTAATATAAAATCGAGATTTAAATCCAAGGGAAACATTGTTTTCAGTACAAATGTCATTTGTGGTTTTACATTAAGGCCTTTTCACCACAGAAACTCAAACACCATTGTGGCTTCATGCTATATTAGCTTTTATGAAATCCACTAAATTGAATCAAATGATTCAAACCGTTTCTGTCATTAATACTCATTTCGAGGGGAGAAACCTTTGCGTGAAATGGGGTTGTGACTTTCACATTTGTTCAATGTCAAAATCAGCACTGGATTGTAAAACATATTGCTAATAATCCTCACAAATCAAGTTCCATTTAGTTTCATTGTAGGTATTAAATTTTATACTTTGACAGCCTTCAACCTTCCTTTGTTAGCTTAACAACAAATGCGCAGTAGGATTCAGTGCAAGGAACCTGTTTCCATCATTAATATTGTAAGTTGATATCAAATCCAATCAGCAGCCCTTTGGCTATGATACAGTTTATTATATTCAAAGCAAGAAACTTCCTTTCGCTATCTTGTAGCTGTCAGATAGATCTTTCCCCTTTCCCGAGTCTTAATGCCTTGCATCCAGAGACTAAGTGACAGATTGATAGCTCAGCTCTAATACCATGTCTGCTCTGTCAGACTGAGAAAGGCCATGTCTTCTCTCTTCCATTCAGGACTTACATGACAGGAGTGTAAGTCATAAGGAGCACTAGTGCCATTATAACATCATCCTCATCCGTTAGTAAGTGGATTATGGGGCTGGAGCGCTGGCATGCTCTGATGTGTGGTTTGGTTTTATTGGCTCTGTAAGAGGACACAGTCCACTTAGTCCTCACTTTGATTCCAAGTAATGCCTGACATTAAACAGCTTTTTCCATTCCATCTATATTTGCCCCCTCTAAGCATGGGTACTAATGCAGGTTGATGAGTTTGAATTACATTTGTCACTGTGGTAGATTTGATTGAGAACCATTTCAAGCACTTGACGTTTGACATCTTATTCAAGTTAACTCAGACTAATGAAACAATGACAGTACTTAACATTAAATATGTGTTTATTAGTTAAATATATTTTATATTCATTTACCAGATTTGAAAATGAATTAATTCTCTTCTTTATTATACATTATTAGTTACAACAATAACCAAATTGAACATCTTCTCCCACAAAAACGTAAGTATAAAGTATTTCATTTTTAATTTTCCATTTTCATTTTATCTCTTTTGTCAATCCCCTTGACTGTCTACAAAGGATGCTTTTCAGACACACTTTTCAGTTATTCATCTCACTTTTGTTCAATACAGAGGAAAATATCTGACTAACTAATAGTTTACTATGTTAACTGACTAGCTAACTCATCTGTCTGCCTTTTAGCACCTGGGTTGATTAGAGCTGTTTTGCTGAAAAGAGCTGTTGCAGCTAGAGAGAGGATCGATGAGACTGGTGTGGCTCAACCTAAACAGTTACACTTTGGGCCATAAAAGCTAAACTAAAAGTTGAAAGCCACTAAAATGCTTTATAGAGATGAGGGGAAATGCAGATATTTGTGAAAATGTATGTGTGCATTTGTTACTAATAGTGGCTGCATTCACATTACATAAAGTCTTTTAACCCAGTGTTGCAAAATACAGATTAGTACAGTATTAAGCATTATTTTGCATACTATAAATTAGATTCAGGTGTTATACAACAACAACTGTAAAAGTAACTTTACAGACACCGACATCCGCCAGGCCCCCAGCATGGCTGTAGTTGCAATGAAACCAGCAGCACTGAGAGTGGAAAACATAGTGGATGGTCCCTTCTCAGGCCTGCGTGAAGCTTAGCTTCATACTGTTCAATCACATCCTTAAAGATGAGTGAAGACAATATAAATGTATACTTTTTCTTCTGTGATAATAATAGGTGTAAGTAACATAGTGTTGCATTGCCTGTAGACTCAGTCACTTGTTAGAGTTTGAATGGGGGACTTCATCAACGACTTTCAAACTGCTGAAAATGTAATCATTGCAAACCAAATTACTTTGGTCTCCTTTTTGACCACTGTGCATGCAGATTTACTGCATAAGTGGCCCATATCATGGTGTCATTTGTTAATGTCCTTGACTATGCAGATTAAGCAAACAACTTATGCAAATCGGCCTCTCCTTTTGCCAATTTAAATTAATATGAGCAAGTGAAACCCTCATTTTTATTCAGCTACAGAATTCCTAATGTGTTTGAAAAGGGATTTTTTTTATGTAAATGACTGATTAAAATCTATTTTTCATTTCATCATTTTTGCCTGTCTTTCCATAACTCTGCCTGTTTGACTGAACTGACACACGGTTTGATTTGAATTGTTCTTTTTTTTTCTTTTACTCTTTTCATGTAAAGAAATTACATTTTCATTTAAAGCTTGTTATTTTACTGTTATTTTACAGAGACTATTGCTCAACATCTGCTGGTCACTTTTTTCATGATAATTTACACTGGACTTGTATCTCTTTTATAACAATAGAAAGAGAAAGTATGGAACATATCAGATCAGTTTGTGTCAGGGGAGGTGCAATACAGGCAGTGAAGTGGGAAACATCTGTACTCACCTGGCTGGAGGGAGAACTTTTACAGGTCTTTTGTTCTATTTGAGCATGTCATTTTCTGACTCAGAGTAATTCACTCTGCCTGTCTTGAGTGGCAAATTGCCTGCTGTCCCTCTCTCTTTGTGCCGTCACCATGACACTTTCCTAAGTCTTTTTGACATTTTCTAAATTGCACAGTCTATCTGATTTTGATTTCAGATCTCTGCTGGGTAGCATCAGATTAGCCTCCTGGATGTGGTAGATTTTACATTCTGTACATGTAACATTATGTCTCCAAATTACAATAATGTCTGAATGTTATCTCATCCTTCTTGTCATTTCAACTAAATTATCCCTTTCAGTAACCTAAAAAAAACATATGATGATGGAATTAGATAAAATAAATGTAAAATAAAACTACTCAGAAGTTTGCTGTCATCAACTTTATTCATGGGGCAGATATGGTCTGATATCCAAACTGACAATCGCTGTCTCTCTCCTGTGTGCTTTTGACTTGTCTTGACTTTGATCGATATCCTGCTTCTTGGCAAGATTCTCTGACTCTGCTCTCGCCTTTTCTGCTCTCCCTTTGACTCTCTCCCCCTCGCTGTCTCTTCTTCTCTCTGGTTTCTGTCTGATTCTGTCTCTGTCCCGCCTGCGAACCTCTCTTCGGGGCAGGCTCAATGCCCTTAATCTGTCCATCTTGTGCCAGCACTGAGTCCTCTACACCCACTGCTGCTGGTGTGGATGCTGCTGCATCCTTGAACCCCACAAACCAGCTCAAAACTTATTACAATCATGGACAAAAGGAGAAAAATTAAAGTGGTCATGTGACCTGACCCAGTCATCTGTTATCAGCGCTCACTTTAGTGCATACATGAGCTGAAATCTAAAGTCACAATCAACCTCTATCTCCCATATATTTCCACACGCTCAGCGCAGAACTTTTTTTGTAATGATTTTTCCCTAAAGATGAAATGTAGTAAAACAGTAAAACTATCATGCATGGTTAGCTAAAGACAAGATAAGGAAGAAGTAGAATTACCATCCAGATACTCAATTTTAGACATCCCTCAGAGCTTCTACATTGACTTGCTAGTTCAGCATAGATGTTACATGCTCCCTCTCTGCTGGCCAGCATGTGTCACCATGGCTGGTGATTGGCTTGCCTGCCAGGTGATGGCGGTCTGGCTGATTAGGGAATATCCAATAAGAGGGGGCTGGGCACTCGGCTCTGGTGACTCTTTCTTGCCACTGCAGTCCACCAGACAAGCAGTGCTGTCAGTCAGCTGGAAGGCTGGCTGAGGAATTATGCTTTTGATTTATGTTTATCTGGTGGGTGCGGTAGTTCAGCTTTCATTGCTTCATTTCAGTTAGGTTTATATGCTTTATTGGGTTGGGGTAGATGGGTTAACCCCAGCTCCGATGACCCTGTTGGGTTGGTCTGGGAGTCTGCTCTTCTTTTGTTCGTTTTGGCTGGCCCATCAGTTTGTTTGTCTTGTCTGATGATTGAAGGACTGATAAAAGACCTGTAGTCGTGTGCTGATGATCCAATCATACAGCCATTCCCAAAGATTGTGTCACTGTACACAAAGGAGCAGTGAAGACAGACCAGGGGTGCCTTTTAATTTTCATTGAATACATTTACATTGTTATGAGCATTGCAAGATTTAAAAAAATGATTAGTTGATCACAAGAAAATTAGAGATTAACTAGTTTGATATTTGACCAGTCAGCCTCTTATATGGAATGATTAAAGAAGCTCTTCTTTGTAATTTATAGTATTAAATGAAGAGTCTGAGCTTTTGACTGTTTGATGTCACTTTGTGCTTTCAGAAACTGAGCATTTTTATTTTTTTTTTACATTTGTAGACTAAATGATAGATTAATTGTTGAAATAATAAGATCACTTATTACTGGAAAAAAAATCAGTGGCAGCCTTATTATTTTTCTTTTTTCATTTCCCATACTATGCTGTCATAGAAATGCAGCACGTTCTCTGGCACACAGTTTTTCCATCTGCACAGCAGTCCTTCTAGCATCCTACAGAGCAATCAGTGAAAATACCTGAGAGAGCTGAACCTCGGCTGTAAAAATAACCAACATCTCTCTTTATAGTCTTTGGACCTCATGCAAGAAGTGATATATAACACAATCTCTCTTATTTTTGTTATCTACAATTTTCTCTTATTTTGTTAGCACCCATTGAGTTCTGGGATTCACCAGTGTTTTCTTATCTTTGTAGGTTCATGGTTTAATTCATGGTTAAAAATACTATTGGTCAGTTGATACTAATTAAAACTATAAAAACCCTTGGGTGATTGTGTGAGTTCAGCACCTGAATCATGGCTTACCTATTGCTACTAGATGCTTCGGCAAACCAGGCCTTGTGCAGAGAGCACATTTTTAGAGGTTTCACAGATCTGTATGATGACACAGATGAATGACTGCTGAGTTGTTTCAGATTGCCACAAGCACTGCTCATGGATTTGTGCAATAACCTGGAGCCTCAACTTAGGGGAAACATGCTGGTCAACTCCCATGTGTCATAGGAGACAGGTCAGACATTTCACATTCCTGTTGGAGCCGCACACTTCTGGGTGAACTGAGAGTGATAACATCATTCATGCCCAAATACATATTGTTCCTATACACTGCTAACTAGCAGATCGAGATTATATCTTTTTTTTTTTTTATCTTAGCGCCAAATATCATTGGTGCTGAAGATTGCAGTCATATAGGGATCGAAGCACACTGTCCAGATCCATGCCAGTTCCTCAACTGAAAGCTGTATCACTCTGTTACAATCATATGATATCAGATGCAGACTGTCACTGCATTCTGAATGTCATGCCCCCTTGGCCTAGTTCCATGTAGATGTGTCTGGCTCAAGGAGCTGGTTGAAATGGATGGCTAATTGGTAAATGATTTGTACTTTATAAAAAAAACAAAACAAAAAAACCCACCCAGTTTAACTTTAGTTGAACTCAATTTTATAAGAAAGCAACAATTACCAAGGTTATGTAATCACTCCATAGTTGCTGACCCCCCCTAGCAAATCCCCAAACCAGACAGAAGTGCTCTCACAACCACTGGCTCTGTGGTAGAGTGCACAGTTTGAGTACTGCAGGCCAGGCGGATGTGGTTAATACTGTGTTTTTATGTTCCTGTAACCCCAGTGCTGAGGTTGTGGAAGATCACATGTTTACAATGTTTTGTTTCATTTAACAATACCTCAGTTTCACTGCAGCTGACATTCAGCTTTCTTTGTCATGGAACATCTTAAAGCTGAGCGCTTATTGGTCCCTCCATCAGGTCTCGTTGTCACCGTGATGTGCAGGACAACCAGCTAAGACTTCAGGGAGTAACTGCATCTTGCCAATAAATTGCTTAACTCTTACCTTTGCACAGAGCAAGCTGGTAATTTCCCCCTGTTCTCAGAAGGATTGTCAAGATATAGAAATATTGACGACAGTCATGATATTTATAAGAGGAAGACACAGCAGCCTGCTTGCTAGCTGCTGCCACATTGTGAAGCTACTTCTGCTGCACACTATCTTGTTGGAGGAGATGACAGACGAAAGCGAGACACTCCATCAGCAGAGCGTGTAGATATTGTGACAATATCATTAATGTGAATTATTTTGGCCATGACAGTCATGGAATGAAAATCTGATATCATGACTATATCATATATAGTTCCCATCGTATATAAAATGCTAAGATAGCTGGCTACACACAGTATTTATCATCACTGGTTCTTCTACATTTTGACACAGTTTATTTTTTACTGCAAATTATTATTGGACCCAAATATCAGTTTTCAGTGTCCTTGTTTTCTAATAATCGTATTGGCTCTGAAAAAGCCATATTGGTCTTCCCATAATGGGTAAATAACACTAGCTCTCATCAAGAAAGAACTTTATTTCTGTCATTGTCAAATTAATTCTTAAAAAACAAAAACAAAGAAAAAACCTGAACACATGACTTTGCTGTGACATTGCTGTAACAGTTGGAGCATTGACCTCAGTATTTCAGTGGGGACAGGGAAAAGCTACTGACACTCTGTCTTGCTCACATTCCAAAAATCAGCTGATATCCATGTTCAGAACTTCCCTGGTCAGTGCTCTCAAGGTGCACAAGTTAATGCACAGTAGCATGAAGCTACTGTGATTTGGAAACACTGTAGGTGTTTGTCACTAAATCTTTGTCATACTCAGCCTTTTGTCATATTGTGCTGGTGGCATCACAGATTTTGCTTTGATCTGAATTCTACTTGGCAGGATTATCTGAATCTGTTCTCTGACTCTCTCTCCCTCTCTCTCTCTGCTTTTTACTCCTCTGCCCTTTTTTTTCTGTCTCTGCTCCAAATGCCACTCTCCTCCCCTCAGGGCGGGATGATCGCCCTTCTGCTGTCCATCCTGTGCCTGGTCCTGATCCTCTACACCCGCAGGCGCTGGTGTAAGCGTCGCCGCATCCCTCAGCCCCAGAAGAGCGCCAGTGCTGAGGCAGCTAATGAGATCCACTACATCCCCTCTGTGCTAATGGGAGGCCAGGCCCGGGAGAGCTTGAGGAACTCCCGGGGTCAGGGGCCAAACTCCAGTGGTACCCTCAGCATCCGGGAGACACCGATTTTGGATGGGTACAAGTAGGGTTTGGGTGGATGAGGATGATTTTAATCTGAAATGGCTACACCCTTTAAAAAATAAGCACAAACAAAGTGAATGAATTATATACAACTGATTAATAATTTCTAAATGTGTTTTTTTTTATATTGTACTCTGGAAAAAAGGATAGAGCATTTTGAATTGTATTACCTAGAGAGCAACTGATTTAATGAGTTATTGCTGGGTGTAGTAATCTGTAATGAGTTTTGAGGCTTAAAAATCTCTTAAACCTCCTTGCCTTATCAGCAATTCTGTCACACAGTGAAATCTTGACTGCCTCAACAGGCAAGTTAGCTGCCTGTGATATTTATTCTAATTTAGATATGTCAAGATAATATAGCACTAATTGATTTCTACCTCATCCCAAGGTATGAGTACGACATCACTGACCTGCGTCACCATCTGCAGCGAGAGTGTATGAATGGCGGCGAGGAGTTTGCCAGCCAAGTCACCCGTACCCTGGACTCCCTCCAGGGCTGCAATGACAAGAATAATATGGACCTCACTCCCGGTAAGTCGACTGACACAAACAGCTAGGTCAGTAAGATGGTGTTTACTCTGTACAGCTGAAGGAAAAAACAGGCTT
Organism: Acanthopagrus latus; assembly: GCF_904848185.1. NCBI lineage: Eukaryota > Metazoa > Chordata > Actinopteri > Spariformes > Sparidae > Acanthopagrus > Acanthopagrus latus. The sequence continues at coordinate 4,077,945 of NC_051059.1, forward strand.
CACTAATCAATATATTATTCATTAATCAATATAAGTGACAATAAATGAAGTAGTCTTGATGTTATGTTGAAGGGGTCACTTGTAGTGACAAACTCACAGAATCAGCAGCAGGCAGCTGTTTTCTGTGACAAAGTCACACAAACACAAAGTTAGCAACTACATGGAGAAATAAAGTCAATCTGTCATTTTTTGTCATGTTGTTTTTTTTTTTTAAACTTAACTGCCAGTGTGTGACTTATTTGAGATAACACTGACAAAGACATGTTAAATAATCCATCATTAGCATAATATTCATTTAAATGTACAATGTGTTATCTTAGAATAGAATATCTTTTCAGATTCAAATAGGGGGCAGGATCTGCTAGCTGTTCCTAACTGAAGCTACCGTATGCTAGTTAGCTCAGCTAGCCATGCAGCAAGCAGTCCTGACTGGGCATGGGGTTTTGGGGGGTTGTTGGTGTTTGCTCTGTGTGTATCTTCGGGACGCCGCCGTCATGGCAGACAAAAAGTGTTGATCCCGAGTATGACCTAACAGAAAGGAGAGTAATGGTGGACTGGTCCTCAAACCTTCCTCTTAGGTCGCACACGGGGATTGATACAGCTGCTAACGATACAACTGCTAACATGAGCTGTTCAAAGACTTTCTTTTTAGCAAATTCTGTGTACACAAACAATGTTCTCAATGCTGGTGTTCATGTGTAGAGACCCTTGTGATACTACGATTTTAAGTTTCATGTTGTGTCGAGCCTTCTTAGTGTTTTAAAAATAGAGATTTTGATGCTAGCGTAAGAGTGTCCCAGCACTCCATTGAAAATTAGCTTCCCCGAAAATGAAACTACGGTAAATCTTAAAAGTGCCTTTTTGGCGAGAGGTTCACTTAAAATATTGCACTTTTGATTAACAATAATGATGCACTAAACTGTAATAACAAGGGGGGCTTATTACTTTTTCTTTCTATTTTCCTTTTCTTTTGTGCTTATAAATAATTCTAATCATTTTGAATTACAAACTTACTTCATTAAGCCCCTGAAGCTTTTACTTGTCATTTTCAATCCTCCACAGCCATACATTCATTAATAAAAATAAAGTAACCAGTCATTATATCAAAAAAGATTACTTTTACTGGTGAGGATATATGTGTATGAGATTAATTGTTTTCTGAGCAGAAAACATCATAGGACATTAATGCATTTGTCATAATTGAAATTGTTAGCATGAAACCAAAGGAAACTAATTGGCATTTTAATTAAATACCACAATGTGTTATTTTCTTAAATAGGTAAGAAGAAATCATCGAAACAAATGTAGACCATATTACACATTTCTATACAAATGAGGCACTTCATTTGTTCTTCACATATAGAACATTAGATCTTGTGTACTACATCAGTCACACACCTAACTATCAAACTGCAAGTATTCTCTTAAAGAGCTTATTTCTCACACTTGGAAAAACCAAAAGGCTTATCTGCCTGCCAAAAAATTGTTTTAGAGGATCCAATTTTCATAATCAGTGGATGTTGGAGATGAGCACCACTCCCATGAGAATCAGTCTATGAAGCAGATATGTTTTGATGCAGGTATACCCTCTGAATTTCAATCAGAGGCAGATTCACTGCTCAGATTCATCAAGAGATTGGTCATGGTGATGGCACCCGCACAGTGTTCTTGTGAAATCCAAACAACCCCAAACCAGAGGTGATGGAGGTTGAGTTGTTCTGTGCATTATGCATTTTATATGGTCAATGGAATGGACTTGAGGAAAAGACAAGACAGGCAGCAGGCCATGCATGGAATACTGAACAATATGAACAACTGGGGAGGTCACTCAGAGAATGGCCTCTAAAGAAATTGTCCAAAATAACAAATATTGCAGTAAATATCTTTGGGCTCCCCTGACCTTTCCTCTTAGAATAATGGAATAGTTATGAATACATAAAAAAGTGAAACCAATTGTTAAATAAGTATTACACTGTGCCTACTTTCAAGTTTCAAGTTTGTACTGTTTCAATATAGTGCACTAATGCACTGTTTGCAATTTGTCAACTATTCGCCTCTGGTATACGTCTCATTTCTCTGCACAACACTTGGTAGCATTGTCATTGAACAGGCTGAAAGACTGGAGAGACACAGGGACGACAGACTCCATTAACATTTGATGTTAAGGAACAAGTCCAATATTTATTGCTTCTTGATTTCTTTAACATTGTGAGATGCAGTGTATTTTTCCACATTTTATCCAATACATGAATCTTGCTTAAGAAACAAAACAAAACAGCATTATTCAGGTGGCTGGTATCTGTGAGTGGGGACAAAAGGGGACTGCTAGGCCCTAGAGTAGGTTTGGGCTCTACTGAGTGCCATTCTAGTTCAGTATGGACCAACATGATGGATTGACTGACAGGTTGACTTTGCCATCTCTAAAGCCATGTACTAATTAGCATGTCTAATCAACACAAAAAACAATATCTTTTTTTAGGTTAATTATTCCTTTCAGGATACTTGTGCAGAAATCATTTTCTAAAAATGAGTTTTAATTCCATGCCAGCTTTTCTCACTCTTTAATTTTGGCTGTTTGACTTCTCCCCCAGTAAAACAACATGTTGGATGAGTTTTCTTCGCATTACTATTCTTAGTTTTTGCTACACTGTAGTTCTAAAACCTGCAATATTCAGCCAAGAACAACATGTTTTTGTCTTAAGTGGCTGCTTTCTTATTTCATTTTGAGAAAGCTTTCAGTTTGTGCCTCATATGCTCTGGGCTTTTACTTCCCAGCATTTGTAATTATATCCCACTTCTCCACAGTGAGTGACAACACCAAGCTGGCCCTAATGAACAAATACAAGGACAACATCATCGCCACGAGCCCCATCGACAGCAACCACCAGCAGAACACGCTGCTTCCACATAACACCTCCACCAGCCAACGCAAACGTCTCTCCAGCAATACCCGTGGTGAGTCACTCTCTCCCATAGCTTTACCCTTTGACAGAGAAAATAAGAAAATAGATCGCCACTGCTCCATGACTCTGCCCACTACCAGCAGCAGCAAGTAGTACATTGTTTTATTGTATAAGGCTGGACACTGTGGCTGTCAAGTGAAGGCCTTTATTTTTGACCCTGTTGATTTTAATGTTTTACCACAAATTCAGTTATGTAGTTCTCCCTTTTGGAACCATTTTATTGTATGAAGGACTGTAAAATCCCCCAAATAAATCAAACTGAAAACAAAGATGGAGGTTTAGCTCTTAAAAAAATTGGGAGACATTTTGATTTTGTCTCGTGGCATCTGTGACATTATTGAAGGTACACCTAACACACCTTTAAGTCAAACTAAAATTAAAACTATGCTATATAGGGCAAGCTTAACACTGATGGTCACACATGTTTAAGCACCACACAGCAACTGTTCTTACGCACAGAAAACAGAAGAAAAATAGACTTGAAGAGTAAAAAAAAACAACTTCAGTTTTGCATTTCAGTCACATTTGATATCCATTAATGTAAACCAAAATGTATTTAATAAATACAGTTGTCCACACATTCCACTGCACAGTGTTTATTATTATTATTATCATTATTATTATTATTATTATTATTATTATTATTATTATTATTATTATTATTATTATTATTATTATTATTATTATTATTATTATTATTATTATTATTGAAAAAGAAGCATTCTGTCTGCTGGAAACACAACATGGTGTATTGTAAGTTTCTTTCACCTCTGGGTGGGCATTTTTCAGAGCATGTTTTGACAGACAACTGAGAGCTGTTGCTGTGAGGAGACATGCTGTCAGCTTCTATAGAGGTGCAAAGAACCTCATACTGTGCAGCCTTCAAAAGTTGAGCTTTAAACTCCCTGTTTTTTCACAACAATTTAACATGTGAGATTTGAGATTCATGAAGAATTTTCATGTTCGATTTATATTCCATACAGAAAGTGTTGATCATTGTAAAAACTGCTGAGTTATCAGGGGGCAGCAACAGCAGCCTTTCTTTCATATGTTCGGCTATGATAATTACAAGTTACTTTAATATCTGTTCATTTGTCAAAACCCAGCATCAGATAGTCCAACAGCTTCAACTCTGCAAATGTTACTCGATAATTGAAAGCATGACAAAAAATAACATGTAGTCTATCGACAGGAGTGCTGAAATCACAGATGGGACTAAATGAGTAACAGCTTTGTTCACCAGTTGGTTCAAACTCCGGTGTAAGTCTCTTCAAAAGTGCCTCTGAATTTGAATTGAAATTATATTTGAAAAAGTAATTTCCACACAGATAATACCCCAATCAAATTACTAAGTTTGCACAAGTCCGAGTAAAATGTGTCAAGACCTCATAATGGAAACTCCTCATTAAGTGGCTGACTGAAGTTTATTTATTTACGCTTAGAGAAGATAGAAATAGTTCTCTTCCTCTTGTGATCAAAGAATTTTTCCAGAACTCGATTCTAAGGCCGTTTTATAAATACACTGCTCAAAAATTTAAGGGAACACTTTAATCATACATCAGATCTTGATGAACAAAATGATGCAACAATGATCAGTGGAAACCAAAATCTTCAACCCACTGAGGGCTGGAATCAGAATCACACTAACAATAAAAATAAAACAATTAAATCATGCACTGATATATAATGTCCCATAGGTGCAAAATTGCATTTAAGTCAATGGAACAACATACACAGTAGTAGCCTGCTAGTATTTTTAAGGACTCTGTCAGTGCTCCTTCTGTTCCTCCTCACACAAAGGAGCAGATACCAGTCCTGCTGCTGGCTTTATGCTTATCTGTGGCCCTGTCCAGCTCTCATTGTTCGACTTTTAGTATCACCTCAATGCTCTTGAGACTGTGAAGGGAGACATGGCAAACCTGCGTGTGACCACAAGTATGGATGTGCCATACCTGTGCAACCTGATGGGATGCAGGTACTGCCTCATGCTACCACTAGTGACATGGACACTGGCAGCACACAACACCAGAGAAGAATCAGTCAGGAAGGATAAGGACAGAGCGTTCGTCTGTGGCCGACACGTTCAAAACCATTCCCCTTTTTGGGAGTTGTCTTACTTTTGCCTCTCCATTGCACCTGTCACTTTCATTTGCACCAAAGCATGTGAAATTGATTCACAATCACTTGTGCTTCCTAAATGGACAGATTGATATCCTGAAGTTTAACAGACTTGTTGTTGGGCTGTGACTATTAAGTGTTCCCCAATTTTCTTGAGCAGCGTAGTATTCTAAAAAATGATTAATATAGCAACTTCCGATCAGAATCATCATTCTAATGCTCACATTAACTACCTCCTGTTAACTAGAGGTGGGTAAAAATATCGATTTATCAATGCATTGCAAAATATTTTTCCCCAATTTAATATTGATACAGAAAATCCTCTGAATCGATTCAGGCATGCAGCGGCCCCCGACCACCCGCTGTCCCTCGCCGGACGCCTCTCGTTCCCTGCCTATTTTATATCTAAACACATTGTGTGCCTTTGTTTACATTTCAATTTGAATTAGAACTTCCAAGAGTAATGATTTATAATTCAAGATTACTTTTTTTAATTAAAAAAAATCAGGTACTCTGATGAATTATTTGTTTATTAATACATATTACTCACTCGATATAGAAGCTTTTAAATCAATATTGAATCGAATCACGACCTAAAGATTCAAATCGAATTGTGAGGTTCTTGACAATACCCAGCCCTACTGTTAAACACCCAGTTATGGTTTAACCCCAAACATTTTGAGTGCAATTACAGATACAAATAACTGAGATATTTAAACAGATTACAGATTCTTTTTTAGACTTTTTCAGTCAGAACCAAAAACTCACCCACCAGTATGCGCTGTGCTGACAGCCAAATTACTACACAAATCAGAGGATTTATGTACTGAGTTTAATTTCACTTTGACTGTCAGGAAAGCCTTATGTTGGATTCATAGTTACACATGTGTCTTTACCCAACACTAGAAATGGCAACAGTTATTTTTCCTGACATGAGTTTGTATGAGTTTCAACAACAAGACTTGCATTTTTAAAGGTCCCTTATTATACTGTTTTTCATCTGTATTTGATACATGCATTGCCCCAAACCCATCTGTGGTCCTGAATTTCAGCTGTCTATAAGTCGCTCTATTCAGAGCAGTCTGTTTCTGTGCCTGCACCTTTAAATACTAATGAGCTCCATCTGTCAACGGAGAGACAGCCCTGCCTGCTACATCACTCTCAGGGAGGGGACGTCTCTTGCGTTAGCAGTAGCATGCGCTAATGGTTAAGGTGGATGTGTGTGTGTATATATATATATATATATATATATATATATATATATATATATATATATATATATATATTTTCTGCTATGGCTTGCCGAGATTTTTTCGTTTGTACATTTACTACCACGAAGCAAATGGCTAACAGCTAGTGAAAGCTGTGTTTGTCTCCAACTCAGTCTCCAAACTCTTGGACACTGTTCACATCGTCTCTGTCTCCAGTCTGCAGGTTTCCAGACTTTCTACTGTGACAACCAAGCTACATCGTAATATCATTAACATTAAACTCGCTTCACAATGGCATTGCATAGCGGACCAAAGCGGAGCTAACTAGTTAGCCAGTTTCCAGCTGACTTCACTGTAATCGTAGGCAACTATAGATACTATCAAACCGCAGCAACACTTTTCGGTGGCTCAGGTGCAGTTGCTGGGTCCGGATGGGTGGGACTGATCCTTTTACGAGGGTCAGTGTCGAGGCAAAGCCAGCTTTGTACTGACCCTCATTACTGAAGCAGTCCGATGTGAAGTGGTTAGCACACACATACAAGCTAACACGAACCGCAGCTGGCACGTTGTCTTAAAATATGAAACACAGCCACTGTCTCTTCTGTTGTTCTGTAGCTGGGACAGAATATAGGCACTGATGTTGATTTTTACAACCAACAACAGAGCTATTTGCATGTCTAGCTCTGAGCGACGACATTGTGAAATAATGCTGTCTCACCGGAGGACACACCGAACTTCACCTCAGGGATGAACGCCCCCCTCTCAGATATCTCCTATCACCATGCAGAGGAGGTTGGCCTATGATAATGACTCCTTTCTTTACGTAACAACAGGAGCTGAATCTGAACAGCCTGCAGGAGCGCCGTGTTACCAGTGGGTGGGCTGCAGAGACCATGCAGGAATCACTTGTTTTCCTCATTCTGGGAGTTGGCAGGGAGGACCACATTATATATGTAGAGACCAGAGAAAACCTGTTTTTTTATGATATGGGACCTTTAAGTTACCAAGTCATTCATCCAGAGCCCTCCCACCTCAGCCTCCATGGAACAAGTGCCGCACGGAATTCCTCCAGCTAACTTTTGGTTTCACACTCTACTAAATTGAATATAATCAAATAATTTAACAGTAAGGCTCTTCTAGACTTTACTTTAAACATGTAGTGGTTGCAAGTATTTCATGACTGAAGAATTATCTTTACGAGGCCATCATGGAGTACAGTATATAAGGAAAACGCTCTATGCTGTCACACAGAGAGCAGAGGAGAGCATCGGACTGCAGCACTAACAAGTGAGACCAGCAGACCAGCACACAATGCAACACTGGGAAAGCTAGCAGTGAATGAGTGAATGACTGTGACTGAGTGACTCGTGCAAACGTCAGACCTTTAGCTCAGGACAGGGAGCAGACGGTGGGCTCGGACAGTAATTACTGACAAAGTGATCGAGTAAATGACTTGTGCATACCCTGTCTGACAGCTCAGGGCAGTGAGCAGGCTCAGGGCAGTACTGAGTTTAAACAAGCATACTTTATTCACAGGGTAGGTTTTTACATTAACTACACCAAATAGAGTTCATGTAAGAGTTGCGCAAAGTGTGAGTTACACATGGTCTTGCAATATCTTCACAGTAAACACAAGCCTTTAGCAGGTGAAAGAGGCGAGTCAGTGAATGAGTTAATGGAGACAGGGACTTGTAGTTTGTAAAAACAAAACAAAGGCCACACTCTAAAATGAATTGCTGCTAGTGTGGCAATGTTTTCAATAAAAATGAGGCATGAAGTGAAGGCAATAGGTGTTCAACTTGCAGCAACATTGTGATCAATGCCCAGCTGCACCTATCTTTTATCTGCAAAAGTTTATCTCTCACAGCTACATAGCAGGCAAGCTATCATGGTGAGCCACTGAATGCCACCACACAGGTTTAATCATTGACAGCATCACAACTGCCCTTTTGGAAAACTCCCAAGGACCCTGAGACATTTCAACTCATTGGACAAAGGTTATCAATAATACAGTAAAGAAATACAAGGCTGTGCAAGAAAAGTTGGATTATGAAACATGAGATCTTTGCAGGACAGTGAGGATAAAACCATTGTTATAAACAATGTTATCCTGAGAGATGAATGCCCTTTGAGAAATGAATCAATACAATTGTTTAGCGTGAATGTGGTCGGAATTTGAAACCCTCAAAAATGCAATACATTGCTTTGTCTTTTTACTTACATAAGTCAAACTGTATTTCTTTCCATATTCCCATCGATTTCAGTCTGAAGCACTTTCTGTACATCATACATTTGTGCTCACCGCTGTCATCACACTGCACTCCCATCTCTCCTCATGCTCACCTTTGTCAGCCCAAGCCGCAATAGTGTAGGAGTTGTACTCTATGACAGGGGATTGAGAAATACATGAAATGGAGCGTCATTATCCCATTATGATAAACAAGAGAAAAGGAAGGCAGCGACATTTCCAAAATGTCATTTTGGAAATTTCCAGTTGACCTCAGACCATAATTCACTTTCCTCCACACTCTGCTTACAGAAGCTTGAATCCATTTTTAAAACATTTCTGTGATGTTAGTCACTGTTAAGACACTCAAGAAATTAACTTCTTTTCTATCAAAGCAAGAGTAGACAGTCATTTTCATGTTAAAAAATAATTTGTGCCAAAGCTAAATATAGCAGTTTACTTTAAAGTTATGTTCCAGATTTCTGTGCAATATAGCAAGATGCTACTGATATGTGCCGTAAATTGTCTCTAGTAGTTGATAATTTAACTAGTTAGGATTGAAATAACTTTTTTGTTATTACAGAGGGAATAACACATTGCAAGAAGGTACTGTTGGGTGCCGGTACCAAATTGTAGGTATTGGAACCGATATTGGTTCAAATGTGAAGCTTATCTTCAGTGGTGTTATCCAAACTAGCATGGAGGATTGTAATTGTAAATCTACAACACAAGAGCACAGGCAAGGTGTTAACCTGTTTGTTTTATCGCACCCTCCCATGTATTTGTTCGTGCAACCATCTGTTTTAATTAAATTAAATGTATGTCTGGTGGAGAACCAACATGAATCTTGGGACATTTTCTTGAGTGAAGGTTGAGTTGTTCTTTTCTTTCTTCCTGTCTGACCTTGACTTGACTCTCACCGTGTCTTTCCAGCAATGCAAACTTAAATCAGAAACAGGGTGGAGGAAAACAACATTCAAGCAAACCTTTTATCAATAATAGAGGCTGAGAAGAAAGACTGAATGCCCCAAACACCCAACAGAAAGCAGCACTAGGCACCGCTGGCAGCTCTAAATGGTGATGTTGGAATATTAAAAACTTCAGAGCCCAGAAATTCTGGAACATGTTTTCAGTGAACTGCAAAGAACACAGAGATGTTTACTACCTTCTCACCTAGCCTGTGAAGTTTTATGCCAAAGTGTTGATGGAGTCAAAAGGTCTAATGCTGTGTTCAGACAGACATTACTGCTCTGTCATAAAAAACTAAAAAAACAAAACAAAAAAAAAAACACAAACACCCTCCTCATTCATTTTAATGAGATTACTGTGTTGCACAGCATGAATTCTGACACCAGTGGGTTCTGGCAAAACAGTGTTTGGTTGTGTGACAGTGTCATCTTGCAATCAGCTGCTATGGCCAATCAAATTCTTAGCGATTACTTGAATGTGAATAGCATTATTCCATTGTTTACCTTGCTTTGATCATTTTCAGTGCTGTGAAATTCCATCACACAGTATCAAGGACCCCGCCCATGATGACTGTTGTCTCTTAGAAGCACAAGGACAACATGGTTGTTATAGTACTGCAAATATTAGTCAATATAGGTTTATTTTAACAACATAGTTTTACTGTCCTAAACTTACCCAAACTTTTACCTAAGCATTATTATTAGATCTTTATGAATGAATGACACACCATACCAGTTGCTCTTAGAAAGAGGACTGATGTCCTGTTACCTTGGAAAATGCAAGTTCCAGTTAAGTGACATGACACCAGTCAGTTGAATATTCTTTATTTTAACTGGAAAACTGCAGACGTTGTAGCCCTAAAGTCACAGAAGACAAAATCCTTGCACACTCATTAAAATTGTTGCATCAGTTGTATCAACTTGGTATATGAAAATAGAAGGATTTGCTTCTTAATGTACTCAACTAACACACACACACACACACGCGGGCACACGTACAAACACACACGTACACACACACATGTACAAACACACACATACACACACACACACACACACACACACACACACACACACACACACACACACACACACACACACACACACACACACACACACACACACCGCATTTAAAATTCCTGTGCTTCCAGGTACAGGTTAGTATTCTCCAAAGCCAGCTGCATAGGAATGAGGCTATCTAAGCAGGCAATTAGATGTGCTCCATGCAGTTTTGAGTTGCTGTTGTTGGTTCTTCCCGTCCACTATTTCCATCTTTGTCATAAAATATGCACAGATAGAGCTATTGTTGTCCTCTGTGGACAATTTCTGAGCATGTGTGAGGCAGAAGCAGGTAAGGTAATGACTCTTTCCCTTTTTGCTGAAGATGCCCAAGTGCCTTTCTTCACTCCATATGTCAGCACATTTAATGGACTCTAGAGTAACTTCTAAAGCAACTAAAAGTACCAAAGTTGCCAAATGTGAGAAAGGGATATCAGAGGAAGTGAAGGCATCGGCCCCAAGCCTGCAGGCCCCTAACAGTATTTCATGATTATTATTGCTGAGCAGGTGTATCATTTGTCCCTATTTATTTGAGGACCATACAATATAATGACACTAATCATGTCTAAATCAGTGGACAAGGTTAATGATACAGTAGTTATTGTACTTGTCCATACATAACAGAGGTGACTATCACTTGCCCCAAATGCTGATGACGGCATGAAGATAGGACAACCTTTTTAACTGACTGATGATTGTTATTTTGGGGTGTATTTTCATATAAAACTAATCTGATTTAAGCCACTTTTGTACTGCAGTTCGGTCACTTTTGATTTGAATCCTGTTTATGGATAATCTGTCATGCCCACCCCAGACAGACAGACTGTATTACAGTTTTTCTGTGAACTCCCTTCTCCTACTGTAATTCAAGCCAGTTCGAAGCAATGTCCTTGTATTTTTCCATGATTCTCAGTGTTTTCCTGCATCAAGACCTGCTTCCTTTTTTTAATCAGCTCAGTGTGAAATTTGACCTCTGTGTGAAAATGCTGTCCGAAATGTTTTTGCGTCTTTAATAGATGAAACAAGCTAAACACCGAGATCTATGATTATTTGGGAATTATTATGAAACCACTGAGTATGCTACTGTATATGTAGGTGATCAGCACCATTACATACTATGATCGGGTTACTCTGATACTGAAGGAAATGATTAAACCTGATGATTCTCAGAGTGTGAGAAGTGCTCGACTGTCTTTGTTTCTCTGATACTTAAGCTGATTTATGGATGTTTATTCATTATGCATATCAGAGTTAATGATCTTGAAGTGTAATGTAATCTAAATCCCATCCAAATGGAGACTTACCTACTATGGGACTTTCTCACTGCAGATATTTTGACTTGACAGTGAATGGACTAATGTTATTCATTGCACCTGCGATTATATTTCATTGCTGCCAGGAAAGAAGGGTGTTTGGCTAAAAGGGTGTGCTCATTAGCATGAAAGAAAAGCTGAAATTTGAACCAACAAGATTTTCAAGGTCAGTAAATTGGATTGTTTTCTTGGCATAAGATGAGCATACTAGCAAGGAGGATCCTCATGAGAGGCAACTTTGAATCTGATTGTAAAGAAAGCACTATTTGATGATAACTTTATACATGTGGTGCCGGCTGCGATGTCCTTATCTTGATATGGAAATGTAATGTGTTTAACAGTCTGGTACTCAATGTCTTGTAGTGGGCTACTGAGGAAGACACATACTGTTGACAGTACATGTATTTTATTAAAACTTTGTCAATAGATTTTGTTTATTTACAGCAGGCAGTTGAGCTGCGATGTGGTTGTAAACCATTACATTACGAATGGCTCCGTTCTCATTCCCTGTAGATCATTCACAATAACAGGGCCCTGAATCTACCAACCTTGACTGGAATGCCACTGTTCAATCAATGTAATTAGTCACATTTGAGTGAACTAAGACATTTTCAACGCTTGAATATGTGGAACAATTCCACAACATATACCTCGTTCAATTTCATCTTTACTTTCAGTTAGCTCTTTTTAACTGTTTAATATATTGTTGCTCCTTGGGAACTGGTGTGATTTTCACTCCCATTATATGTGCCCCATACTTAAATATGAAAGTAATAGAAAAATCAAAGAAGTTAAACATCCAAATGCTTCACTGGCGCACCATAAGGTGGATGAATCACCTTTAGTACACAACAAGTATTTGCTGGCAATGCTTAAAAACATTTTTACATTTGTCCTCTCTCCTCTGTGTGGGTTCTCTCTTGTAAACAAACCTGTTTGGTTGTCTCATTTTTAGCAATGAAGTTTCCTCTTTCCTCTCACAATTATGGAAATCCTCAAACTCAAGTTCATCTTTCAACAAGGGCAACAGTGATCTTTTTGACTGATATTTTATATTTTGCCAAAGTCCTTACAGTAACAGTCATTTGCAAGAAAACAATCTCCCACATTGCCCTGTCTCATTGAGGCAATGATTATTTGTTTGAAAATTTGCAATTAAATATCAACAGTTATGGCGAACCAAAAAAAAAAAAAATAAAAAATCTAGGAATATGAGAATGTGTCAGTTCCTACATGTCCTCATGAGTTACTGTATTGAAAATATTTTTGATTGACATTTTGGATTATATGGAAGGTATGTTTATTTCTGAAAACTCAGCTCAACTTGGAACATTTCATCCCTCTTGTGAAAGTCTTGTGGGGGACTGTGTAAGTGAAATATTAGCTATGTATGTCACATCATTGTTATCTCTGTCTGGAGCCCCTCTTGCTGTTGCAGTCAGGTCAAAGTTATTCAAACCCTAGATGGATTTTTTATTTTTTATTTTTTTTACACATACTTAACTGTAGCATCTTTTCACACTCCCAATTTATAAACAAATCAAAAAAAGCAGAGGACGCTGTCATGTCATTATTATAAGCTCAGTGAGGACTTGCATGTCACAAAATATGTCATCTGGGGTTTTTTGTTTGATCAGATGCTGATCAGTCCCTTCAAACTTCAGATGAAGTGCTTATAAACACAGATGGTACCTTTAACCAAAACAATGTAATTTTTTTATTTATTTACTTTTTTTTTAAGTACTTGGCGAGTATATCATTAACACAACTAAAAGAACATTTTCAACTGTGATTGTGTGATGGGATATGTTTTTGATTTCTCAGCCATTTTGGCATTCCTTATAACACCCAAACACTTTGTAATTACAGTTACAATTTGCACTCATTTAACACCCTTAATTGACTTTTTCTACAATGTGCAGCAGGCAGGTGATGTAACAGTAGTAAGAGAAAGTAATGGAAATATTTTTTCTGTTAAAAAGAGAAGGAAAAAATGTTGCCTTTGATTTGTGTATGTGATCAGTAGACTAGAATAATTGCTTTATAACTGTCATTCAACTCAATTCATTTCAATTCAATAAACCTTATTTTCCCCAGGGAGCATTTAAGACAGGCACAAGCAAGTCAGCACGTTAAGTACACGAGTCAGCATGTTAGTTACACAGAGACAAAACAAGTCAGATAGAATAAACTAGACTACATAAACTATGGACCACAGTTGCTCTCCTCCTGTGTGTCCTGCGGCACAGGCAGCGGAGCCGGCATCCTGATGGGAGCCACTCAAACACTGGGAACAGAGCGTGGGAGGGGTCCTGAAGGATCCTTCGACAGTGCTCTGACCGGCAGTCCAGATAGATTGTGCTGCCTCTCGCAGTGACATCCTTATCCTCTAACCTTGTTTGTTTATGTGTCCGCTTCCTGTATCAGGATGTGTTGTCATTACCCTTCCTCTCGCTTGGCTCTAGTAGCCCTCCATATTTATAGAGTTGTGGAGCACTGGACATAATAACATTTTTTGGTGTATATGAGCTACTTGTGCCTGCTGTGCATGCTGAGTTGGAGGTGAACATCCTGCAGTGAATATTTGGAGCGACTGTGTCTTGTTCTCATAGCACAGTAGAGCACAGCAACTTTTGGCTCCTGTTTACCAGCAAAGACTGAAGATTACCTGCTGTGTGAGATTTAGTCTTAATTCCTCAGGAGATGCTTTTATTCTCCTCTGTTTTTTGGAAAGTGTTTTTAAAGAACACCTCATACTAATTGGACATTTTCAAACATTGTAGTTGTGTACTAATTTGAACTTTTTGATGTTTTAAAAAAAAGAAAAGAAAGAAAAAAAAACTATTATGAATTTATCTTGTGCTATAAATGTTATCTGAGTAAAACTCAGCTGCAGCTCTCTGTTATAGGTCATGCTGCACTCACCTTAAAAGCAGTAAGGTACATTTTCTCTTAACTGCCTCTGAAAAACACTTTTCTTCTTGTACATCACAGTGAGAGGAACATGCTGTTTGCACTTTGAACCACTTTAAGTTATTCCTGTGTAGTACTATTACATTGCAGCCAACACTTCTTTTATGCCTTCTCCGCTCTGAAGCTGGTGCAGCCTCAAAGCTGTCCTTGACAGGCTCGGCTCTATTCAGGTGCTCAGAGTGCCACTTTAAAGGCTGATTTCCTGTAGTTGTGAAATTGAAAATTCTTGTGAAATTTCTCCCAAATACAAGGTTGTTTAGTCGGGTTGACCTTATAAATATAAGTGGATAAAGCAAGCACAAACAGCAAATTACATGTGGTGAATTTGAAAGTTTCCTTAAATCTGATCTTGAGAGAATACCTGGCAAAGACTTCACTGATTTTCAGCCAGATCATCGCATTATTCAACTATCAACAACTTTTTGTTTTTGTTTTTTGCAGTAAAACTGCTTTATGATTATTCACCTAGTTTATTAGAAGTCATGTTTCACAGTGCTAAGCTCTTGAGGGTTAGCTTTTCATTCATGCTGACTGATGCATTTGTTGAGAGAATATGTATCAACAGCTATTCTGATAATCAGTTAAGTAATTTATCAAGCAACAAGACTAAGCTCAAACAGACGTAGTTTGTAATGGGCATGAAGCCGGAGTCGACTTGGCTGCTGAAGAGTCTAAAGCCATGCCAGTGGCTTTGCAAGAATGTGTATGCCACAGTGGGACTTTGAGCTAACTGCTAATGACAGCATGCTAAAATATTCACAGTGAAAGATTGCTAACATGCTGATCTCCTGCAGATGTTATTGTAACATTATAAAAGAAAATAAATAATTATAGCTCAATATATTAGTATCACAATGGCTTCAATAAAGGTTGTTATTCAGACTATTGTTAGTCTTTCCAACAGTGAGATGATCCCATGGTCAGTAGAATAGCACAGTGAATAATCTTACAGGCAACAGTGACCCACCCATTGTCACCCATATTCATTCTGGGGAAATGATAATTGTTATTGAAGTAAAGTATTTAAAAAAAAGGTTAAAAAATCAGCATTCAGTGACCAAACTATAACATGAAAAGAAATCACAAACAACAACTTGACTGTCAAACACTTAATTGCTTTGTCTGACATGGTTTGTTGTTGTGTATCAAAACAAAGGCTTCCAGGTTCAGGCTGTTTAATTGTTGCCTCACACATGAAGGTATGGTAAAGCTAAAATACGCATTGCCATTAAATCACCTATTTAAGCTAAAAAGTATATTCAGTCAACTATAGAGTAGCCTATAGAACCATGTTGCAACAACTCATAATGTAGCTGGTAGCAGTGTTAAAATCAATTGTTTTTACAATGCATCGCGATGCAGACATGGATGATTATACATCAATCTTGTCATGATGAGCTTGTCATGATCTTGCTTAGAATCTTGAGGTTTTCTTCCACAATGATTCATGCTCCTGTGATTTTTCTTATGTAAAACGAATATGATCGGCCATCCTTTATCAGATTCTGGTTTGAAACTTCCGTTAATACAAATAGTCTGGCAGGAAACAGCAGCCACTCTCTCTTCTTCTTCTTTGTCTTCCCACCAGTACATTTCTGGCATCCACTCACTAAATTTAAAAATGTGAAAAGGCCCTCACTACTGCCAGGTTTGTCTATTCTGTTTTCACTGTAGAAATATGGCAGTGCAACATGGCAACCCCCTAGGGAGATATAAATGGTTCATTCTAAAGTCATGAAAACACAGCGAATGTGATCTTCAGGTGATTGTGGGTTAATTCAAACACTTCTTAGAATTATTACATTCCATTTATTCCAAGTCTGTTCTGCTAGGTTCTGTTTTATTCTGTTCCATTTTCTTTCCGCTTATCCATGAGGGTCGTGGGATGTTGCCGCTTTTTCCCCCCTAAGGGGTTGCTGGGCTTACTGGGGCTGAATCCAGTTCTCTGGATGGGCGAAGGCCAGGGTACACCCTGGATGAGTCGCCAGCTCATTGCAGGACCCTAACTGATGGCAGAGGCTGCCACACAAGGTGCCAACTGCACGTCAGGAGCAACTTTGGCGTTCAGTATCTTGCTCAAGGATACTTCGACATCTGTTCTGCTAGGTGCCACTACATATTACACACTGTACCTATAAGTCTCACCACTAGGCGACGTCCTTAGTCATTGGGTTCTATTTGGATTAAAGATTATTCTGAATGCTCTCACTAGGATTTTGACTTGTTCAGAAGGATTGAGTCACTTACCTAATTGAAGTGAAAAATTGTGGTCTTTGTTATGTTTACCTGTAGACTACACAGAACTGTCCCAGCTTTATAAATGGTGTTTCTGTGCGCCTGTCATCGATCCTCCCTGGATGTGACAGCTTCTTAACACTGGCTGATTTTTAATATCCATGTTTGTTGCACCAACCTTTTTGCTTCAGTGTTCCTCTAGCTTGGTTAATGCCTTCAGCCGTGTCTGTGCTCTCACCGGGCCCTCTCAGTCTAAAGGACACGTGCTTACATGATTCGTATTCCAAATCAGGAGCCCCTGCTTTTCTGAATTGCATTACTTGTCCTGTAAAGCCAGGGTGCCTGATTTGCTAAAGAGAAGCACATTTAGCCCACTAGCTTTCTTTTCTGTGAAAGTGACATCTTCATAGGCCACATTGTTTGAAGTGTGTGACCCTTGAATTGGGACATAGCTGCAGTGTTTTCCGTGGCATATCTTAAGTACAGTGTTCCATTTCGAGCTCAGACAGAGCAACATGCTCTCAATACATTGCATCAATACACAGGCCCGCTAGAAAAGCAGAGCA
Source organism: Acanthopagrus latus (assembly GCF_904848185.1). Taxonomy (NCBI): domain Eukaryota; kingdom Metazoa; phylum Chordata; class Actinopteri; order Spariformes; family Sparidae; genus Acanthopagrus; species Acanthopagrus latus. The sequence continues at coordinate 4,095,578 of NC_051059.1, forward strand.
TCGCTTAAAGGTTTCAGTTTGTATTTCTGAAAAGGCTACTGTAAGACTAAAATCCTTTTTAAAGCAGAGGATGGCATTTCTACATCTCCCTTGCTTTGCCGTCCTTGCACATTGTCACTTTGCACTGGAGCAAGAGGAAGTAGAAATAATGATTGCACAACAAACATGGCAGAATATCCAAACTTGCTGGCACCAGGTCTGTGTACAGTAAATTATAACTTTATGACAACTCTGCAGCTTCTCATTGGTTTTAGTTGCAAGTGGCTTGCCTGTGCAGCTTGCACTAACATTACCAAAATACAATATATGCATTGTGTACTTGAACATATTACAAGTCCTTTTAAAACAAGATAAGGGTATTTGGCATGACAGTTCATCCAGTCCCCACATGGTATTTCTGTTCATTCATAGCACATGATGAAGCACGTCTTTTGTGAACTTGTGACTTTTAACAGCCGTCTGCACCAAATATCAAGCTTCCACGCTACGCTTCAACGGATGATGTCATTTTCATGGAGGCACATGGTGTACACGAAGGGAGGGGCTGTGTGTGAGTGACAAAGGGACAGAGTGAGAGCAGGGAAGGGAAACGCAGCTGAATGAACATGCTGCGTTTTTGAGAAAAAAAGAAATGCAATATGTGGCAGTCGGTTTTGATTCTGTGGTGTACCACCACAAATTAGTCAATGCGTGGGAAACACTGACTCTGCTTTCTCCCGGTGCTGAGATCTACTGCAGGTAACACGCTGACAAGGAATAAGTACCTCATACAAGCCTACTTAAAAAAACAAAACTATCCCTTTAATGCACTATAAAACCAAGTTCAGTCTTTGTTCATGGAAGAGTTCAGCCAAAAAAGAAAGCTGATGAAGTGATCGAAGTGATCTACTCACCCCCATCCTAAAGGAAAGTCCAGAAAACATTTCTGGAGCTTTACAACACAACAACGTTGCAGCATTCTGTGAAAGAACTGATGCAGATGGGGACTTATTTTAAAACCTAAATCCAGCAGGAAAAACACAAATCAACAAAATTACCACACATACCCTGTCAGGCATATCTCAAGTCTTCAGATGCCCAACAGTCCCAGATTGATCTAAAACGACAGTGTGTGATAATGCTTTTAGCTAAGGTAAAGATTTTAACTCATGAAATAAATAAGTTATGGATCTCAAGGCTTCACAGAATAAGCCGAACGAGCTCCATTTGATTGTTTTGTTGTTGTTGTTTTTGAATCATCATCTACTTCAGTTGCTTTAAAGAATCTAGCAACAATGTCTTGCTGTGAAGCTCCATACATGTTTCATGGACTAAGAAACTTCAATTGATTTTCCATCCACATTTCAGTGAGCAGATAATCCATTTTTTGGTCAGGGTGAACTTCTCCTTTAAATATTTATTGTCTAGGATTTTAGTCTAGAGTAGGGTGATATTAACAGTAAGACGACATTCTGGCTGGGAGATCTCAGCAGTCACATAGCAACTGGAATTCAGACATAACAAAAATGTAATTGAAATCACTTGATCCTTTGTGTTGCATAGAATTAAACTGTGCCTGCACTGTTTATTCTCATTTTGAATTTATTGTAAGATATTTTGTGTTTGGAGAAGTAGCTCTGTTTCGCTAATCACTGCATGGAGATTTCATTTGTCTTCATTTCACTGCAGATTTTTAAGAGCACACTGAACTGTTCCAGAGGACTCTGTTCCTTGCCAGTAAACATTTCTGGGGGGAAATTGTGCAGTGAATATGGCTTGATTGTTAAATCAGTCGTGTGAAATGCTGAAACAATGGTGTCATCAAAAATGCCTTCCCACTTGTGTAGTAAAGCAACGCCAACATCTGTGCTGTCAGATAGTCATGGCTGCCAATAATATTTATACTGTGCATTCATATCTTCAGCGCATATTGTTCTCAAACCAACAATATGAAAAGCTGATGAAGCTGCTGTCATGAAAAAGTCCTTTCCTCAGTTTGTCACATTGACATTGCTGCCAGCAGTGTTTTCATTTTTTTCTGAGGGATCTTCTCCAGTCTAATCAAACACTGTGTCCTGGTTGGGGATTTTTAAAGCTCTTGTCACTGAGCAACGTTAGCATGAATTTTATTTCGGTTCACAAACATCCCGCTGAGGCGGCAAATCTTTGCTGCTTTGATGGACTTTCCCACTCACTTTATGAAGCGCAATCCACTAACACTTGTAAGACAAGCCTCAATACATGCCCTCTAAATATAGCTAATGCCTCTGCTAAAACACTCAGCTGAAATCCATTATAAACATATTGGAGGGCAATTTGTTTACCAGACTGTGTTGTAGCTACCTAGAAGTAAGCGAGGGACATGATCAGCATTGTCTTTACAAACAGGGCGCATGAACAAATACAGATTTCATTTCAGCCTTTTATTGATTTGTAACATAAAAAAAAGGTTTTAAAAAAAAGTTATATCTTGGTATTTTTAGGCTGAATGGTGCTACACAATACCGTATGAAGCGGGCTAAATGTGCAGTTGTGATTAAAAACCATATTATATGAGTCACAGACACCTTTATTAAAAGTGCAATGTGTAAGAATTGTCCCTCTGTCAAATTCATCAGCAAATTAATTTATCACCATATCACAAGAACAACCACCAACTGCTGCTAAGTGTAGCTGCACTTAGCTAGTAAGCTCAGTTAGCCATGCAGCTAGCAGTTCAGACTGGGGGCTGAGGGACCAGGGGAGAGTGGATGTTCACACCGTTAGCACAAGGGCCTTGTACTGGGCCGGCTGTTACAATGCTAACTTCAGTCATCGTAATGTCAGTATGGCAATGTATTAACATTCTCACAAAAACTGTGGTTGAAGTTTCAATGTTGTCAACTAAAATTCTCACATATTACCCCATTAAAACAAGACCGCAACAATTAGAAAAAAACATGTAGATGTCATCACTGTGCTAAATTTAGCAAGCACACAAACCCTCACCTCACACACCCAGTTTCCTCCGTCTTTCGCACACACACAGTGCAAAGCTGTGTTGCAGGGGTGCTACTGATGTGATTTATTCATCAGTCATGCACGCGCTCCGATTTTTCGCGTAGCACATGGGACAGATCGCAATATGTCACACAGAACAACCCTGAATATAGTGATTAACAGACTGATTAAAATAGTAGCAGTACTGTGTCTCCCTCAATCTTGCAGCAGGACTTGAGACTGCGTGAGCCGGGGTTGTGTGGAGTGTGACCCCTAGATTCCACAGGGACTGTCACGGCCACATCATGGCTGCAATACGGATGATCGTGGCCGTAGTCAATGCTCATGTTTGCACCAGCTGCACCATGGCACGTCTCAGCAGCGTCCCAGAAGCTGCTCTCTACTCTGCTTCACGGAGAATATGCGGCGAGTCTATCCTTTTACAGAGAAGGACGGCAGTCGTGTCAAGCTGAACAGAACAGATCCTGTGGACGGAAGTCACACACAGGAACAGCACAGTGCATCCGGTCAGTTGTTGAGAATAAAACACCCAGTATTGTTTCGGGGTCATGTTTCACTTCACCACATTGAATATTTAAATACATTTACATTTAATTAAGTAGCCTACTCACCCACGGTAGAAGCACGACAATCGAGGAATGTGAGGGAATAAGCAAATGAGCATGCTCCACTTCTGTAACGCACGCGTAACGTCTTAGACACACGCCAGATGGAAACCAGGGGTGAGAGAGGAGAGATGCAAAGTGGCATGACTCTGTGGAATAACAGCTCATGCAGTGCAACATCAGACTATTCATACAAATGGTATTGTCTCTTTCTATATCTTGTTTTGTGAGCATCTACATACATTTGATGCTGAGATACAGCAGCTTCCATCAGTCAGTGATGTGAATTTATATGTCAATGTATGATTTCACTGAAATCTGTGTTACCACTGAAAAGAATAAATATTGACTGAGAAAATTTGCAGTTTTAATCACTGGTGTGACTGAGCCATCGTTCAGTCTAAAACGGATCCAAAACTTTTCAAGCTACAGTGCAGCACAGTCAAAATAATGAATGGCTATGGAATGAGAGAAATATCAGACTTGCACTTTATAATAACCATCATTAAAACGTGTGTTAAATGCATAGTTAAAAAGTTACTTCACAGTTAAATGATGCTTTATAAACCATTTACCAAGCAACTGTTATAGTAAAGTTGCAATTGATGTTTATAATACTTTGTAAATGGTTAAAAAATAATGTTCAAAAAAATGAACCATCGATTTGTGCAAAAAAAGTTATGTGATCTTCGTACTTTAAGGAGCTATTTCATGACTGAATCATCACCAGCTGTGTGTGTACAGTACCCAACAAGTGCTTCTTCTGTACCCATCTGTCTCCTAGAATTGATTTGAGGAAGGTTTTGAACTCACTTATTCAACCTCATATTTTATATTATCAGATTTTCCATTGTATACATACGATATTCACTGTAAAAGGTTCACCTCAGCCAAGGTGAGGTACACTCTGCTAAAAAATGCATTCGGTTGAAAGACACAAATCAAGCTCAAGCTGCTGCATTGTGTTCACTTCTGGCGGGAAGTTTTGGCTTGTCGGCTGTCAGTTTATTCAAGGATGTGCTGTATATTATGTTCTCTTGTTGGATAGTGAATTAAATGTTTAAATATAGAGTTGTTCACGTTGAATCAGTGATGAGAAAAAAAAAAAAAACAACAAAAAAACAAGAAAAGCTGTTTTCAAGCTTCTCTTTGTCCATCAGCCCACATTTCAATTATTGATTGACAGAAACTTTAATGCTCTGATCTGCTTCCACACTGACTTCAGCAGTGGCTTCATCCTTCTCTTCCATCTCTGTGAAGCCAACTTGAGGACAAATTGCCCGCTGCGGGTCCAGAACTTTTTTTTTTTCCCATTGTAGGTGTATTTTTTATTTCTTTATGTGTGAATCCAACAGCGGGTTCAACTTTCTTGAACCCAGACGGGGACTCTGGGACGGAGGCAGACAGCGAGCCTCAGCTGGCCTTTTACACCGACCCAAACCGCAGTCGCCGCCGGAGTCGAGGTATGAGAAATGGTAACGCCAACAGCGCGTGGGGCTCAGGGGGTAAGGAGGACTCGTACACCTACAGACAGTTTATCCCGCCGTCTGATGGTATTACCATCGCCACGACGCATGACAAGTAACCTTTACAGTGCATATAGCAGATTGATGTCTCCAGTGTTGTGTGTGCTCGTGTCTCCTAAAGGACTGTACATAGAATATGTGCATATGGTTTACTGTGTGTATATATATACACGTGTGTGTAGAATCATTGTGAGCATGTCACACAGATCTCAATGCATCTGCATATATTCTTGTTGACTGAAATGAAACAAGACCATGAGAACAAAGGTTTTTTGGTGCAGTTTTTTGATATACCGATTTCATTGCACAATGTGGAGAACACTACCTTTTTGAAATAATATTACACACAAATATTATTTCTGAGGATGATCCTGTGCAAATGTTGTCAGTGAAGTGGTGCAGCATGCTTCCTCTGTCCGCATGCCATGTCCTTGCAGCTTTGATGTACAGTAATGGTGTGTAGAAGAGAGACGTAGAAAAAAAAGCGAAATAAATAAATGAAGAGACAATGCCCTCAAAATAATAGCTGCTGTCAGAAGGCGTTACAAGCCTTTACAACGCCTCCGAGCCAATTATTCCTCCATCATGTGCACAGGTGTCACAAACAAAGCAAAGCCTCCAGAAGTGTAGCCAACACCTTTAATTAGAGCGAGAATTAAGAATAGAATAAAGCTGCTGCAACACTGTGCTAACTCTGTTGTTTAGATCCAGAGGAGAGGGTGATTCATTAGGCATGACATAAAAAGATCCTCAAGTCAGAGGAATGACAAGAGAGGGGATGGAAATATAGAAATATGACACTTTTTTATGTAATATTTAAATGTATAAATATTTATGAAATATAAACTTGATCAAAGGATGTCAAAAAGGTCAAATAATGCCCCACACCATTTCAGGGTAAGTTACTTGATTAAATAAAGTCGTTTTTATACATAATACAACAGGTCAGCTTTCTACTCTGGCTTTTGTTTAAAGGATTGCCTTGGGCAGCTTTTGAATGAGAAAGTTCTGCCAGAGTAATTTAAAAGTGACAATGTAATCTAGAGTTACTCTGCTAGTGACAAAAAATAAGCACTTAAAAGAGTGAGTGGCTTTATTCAAGGTCACTGTGATTTAGTGTGTGTGTGTGTGTGTGTGTGTGTGTGTGTGTGTGTGTGTGTGTGTGTGTGTGTGTGTGTGTGTGTGTGTGTGTGCATGTATGCATGGCTGTGTCGCTGTGAGGTCACATTTAACACTTTGCGTGTCTCACTCTGGTGTGAAAGAGATAAGGGAAGCGTTCTCGCTCTGGCAGAGAGAGTAAGAGCAGGGGAATGAGGGGAGGTTGCAAAACAACCTCTGAACCACTTTTATTCCGGCCCATGTCTCTTTTTTTCCCCACATCCCAGCGTGGATGTTAATACCCTTCAAAGGTAAACCTTATTTCTGTGCCACTGAGCTATGCCTCGTCTAAACCTCCCAAAGGTTTGAGGTTTTTGATCCAAAGGTCCTTTTCATGGGTGCTAAGCCCATTTTTTGGCTTGTTTGTAAAATGACTCCCTGTGTAGGCAGTGTGTATATGTTTGTGTATGCGTGTGTGTGTATACATGTCTTTTATGGTATGGAGGAGCTGTGGGGGAATACAAAGTGGTCACTGCTTCACATATCTCTGTTGTGTGTTGTTCTCAACTCTCCTCCCTCCCCTGCCTGTGCATTTGTTTCAGCAGCAGGTTCCCCACGGAGCCCCATCAATAAGACCACCCTGACTCTGATCAGTGTCATCAGCTGCGTGATCGGCCTGGTTTACTCCTCTCACCTCTCCTGCAGCCTTTCAGTCCGGGTAATCCTACATGTGCCGGAGCACCTCATCGCTGACGGTAAGGCTTTACACCGGCCTCAGATTGTGGATGCATTCTTTCCACACACACCTCTGTGGGCTCTCAAAGCCCCAGGGGGCTGAGCTGGCATTTTTCTGCTGCTCTCTGGGGAGTTCAGCTCCCAGTATCTCTCAAACCAAGTGCCTGCATTTTGTGGTCTGGCTGCTGATTTGCTTTGCTCCCTCAAAGACAAAGGTAAATGCCAGGTCCCCCCCCCCACCAGCCCAGACCACACAGCAAATGTGCCCTCAGAGCATCAGAGCACATTGAGGCTAGGTCGCAGTGACCACCCGCAGTAAACCCTCCATCACTTTTTCTCCTTCACCGTCTGATATGTTGAACTACCTCACTAATGAATTTCAATGTTGCACCTGCAGAAAAAGAAAAAAAAAAAAAAAAAAAAACACTGCAGGGGCCAGATGCTGGCTCTTACTGGCTCATTGGCATTTTTCAGCTGTCACAGGAGTGAGCTGGCAGTCCAGATATATTATAGACTGTGACTAGGCTCACTCATCTATCATCTGGAGGTCTGATTTGATTCGGAGCACTGCTGCTTTCCGGTGGTATATGCTGGCCTGCCAGGGAGATATTAAAATTCCAGGGAGTCGTCCTGGGAGGGAACTTTGAAAGGAGAGATGAAAGATGGCGAATTTGCCTGTTGAATTACAAAACTGGGATCGATTTAGAATGTTTCCATAAATGTCTCCACAATCTCATCAGACTTGATTTGATGTCATGGTGAATCAGATGAAAATCTGGAATCTACCACTGGGGAAAGGAGCTATTAATACCAACAGCTGTGCATGTGTCTGCCTTCAAATACAGTGAAGAGAAAACTGTAGAGTCACACCTTACTCCTTGCCTTTCACATCAGGGAAAGTAATCATCTGCACATTTGCCTGTTCGCACAGGATAGCGATATTCCTGCTAGTCAATGTTCATAGCAAAAGACAGGGCAACATATCTGAGGCGTATCTCAAGGCTCTTCCCTGTGGCCCAGTGGCTCACAATGTGCTCTTCCAAATATAACAAATATTTTATCCACCAAGACCTGTGCAGTTCACTCGTTTAGGGCTCTTAAAAAGTGAGAGATGTTGAACATACAAAATGACCTCTTGCACAATGGGGGAAAAAAAAAAAATGCCTTGAGACCAGTGCAAAGGGGCCAATATTCTACAGCTATGCTAAAAGGGCTAATGCTAAGCCCATCCCTCAAACATGCTTAGAGTGTCAGTACAAACAATGCTGACACACACACACACACACACACACACACACACACACACACACACACACACACACACACACACACACACACACACACACACAGCAGGTTTATGATATCCACCATCTCGTGTAGCCTGTTCACATGTTAATATTTTCGTAACTTGCATTGAATGCAAAGTCCAGCTGAGGCTGAGGATAATGCAATAAATTTAGCAGGGATTTGATCATAAACCGTATGATAACTGGCCAAACAAAATGTTGGTCTGATGATGGCCCGAGATTGAAAGTCATTTGATCACCACAGTTTTTTCTTTCCACCCTGAGAAGAACATGAATGTCTGTTAAGGCACAGCGATGCTTAAACTGAATAATAAGCTTGATGCCCACACCACTCTGGAAGTCCAGTTAGGTATTTTTAGCCTCCTGTGAGCTTCACCCTCAATGTGATGATGCATATCAGAACTGAGATGGCTCCAATTTTATTTACTCATAATTAGTTATTTTGTCAGAAGTCAGTTAGCATATTAATTATGTTTTTATACATCCACAAAGCATTAATGTTTAATATTAGAAATCCATTCCATAAAGCAAAAACAGCAGTATTTTATGCTTCTGATTGCCAGCGATCTCAAATAGGACACATGAAAGTGCCATGAAAAGAACACACATTGCTGATTGGTGTCTAAGTTTGAAAGTTTTTCTGAGCTATTTTATGAAGCGCCACAATTAGGCAAACAAGATGCGTCCGGCCATTTGCAGTGTGTGCTCTAGTTTTAAAGGGATCATCAAAGGGGATGGCACTAACTAGGGCGCGCAGAGCTTGCCAACAAGTCATTAAATATGCCTGGGTTAGCAAACGCCCAGTGCATCCCATGTTTGCATGTGGACGGGGGCTTTGGTCACTGAGTGTTGCTGCTGATTTACAGAGATCACACAGTGGATAACTCTCAGAGTCAGGTATTATAATGACACCTGCTGTGTCAGGTGTCCCGGAGCCCCAGTGACCTGCTTGTGAGTGTATGTGGTGTGTTTGTTTAAGTTTGTTTGGCTGATTAATGCATATTTTTTAAACTATTTTGTTGATCACATATCATAGAATTTACAACATGGTGAACCTGGAATTTAACCCCTACATACTAAAGGTATGCCCTCCAGAGGGAGCAGAGGGCAGCACATACCTTTAGTCAAGGACACTGACTGGAAAATCAGCTAACATGTTTTGATGGTGGGGAAACAGCAGAGTACCCAGAGGAAACCCATGCAAGGACAGGGAGAACATGCAAAGTCCAAATAGAAAGGAACCCAAGTTGTTCTTGCTGTGAGGCAACAGGCAACTGCACCACATTCACATTTAGGGCATTTAGCAGATGTTTTTTTTGTCCAAAGCGGCTCACAGGGTCTCATGCATACATTCAAACACTGATGGTGGTGGCGGCCATGCAAGCATTTAGGGGTTCGGGATCTTGCCCAAGTACACCTCGACATAGTTGGGGAGTCAAACCAGCAATCGATGCTGGCTCTACCCCTGAACCACAGCTGCCCTAACAATATAGTAGAAAAAATGATTCATGAAGTATTTCACTACTTAACTTACCTGACCCCCTTCAGTAAAGTAATTGAACTGCTTTTCCTGTAAAAACTCTCGAGTATATTTGATGTAACATTGTTTTCAGCCATGACAACAAACCACAAATCAAGCGGAAATTAAATTGTTGCCCTCCTGTGCCAAGCTGTATGTCTTGGTTGAATTCCAGAAATGTACAATTTATGTTAAAAACAAATCTAATTTTGAATGCAGCTTATCAACTTTGTAAATATTTTATTAAGGTCATGCCTTTTTATATTCAAGTTACATGGTGACTAAAACACGTGTTGGCTAGTAAACAGTTGTAGCCAAATTAAAGCAGAAGGTTATTAGACAGTGATGACATGTTGACCTGACACTTGAATGCAGCAGTAATCCCATCATGCGGCTATATTTATGTCACTATAGTTAGTGCCACCAATAATAGTAAATAATACAATAAAAAAGCTAAAATGTGCTCTGTTTTATCATGCACATAGTGAATTTGTTCATATGGTTTCTTCTAAGTAAAACTGCAGAGTAGCCTGAACAGGCTCTGACTTGATGGGTTTTCTTAAAGGTCAAGAAGGTAGGACTTAATGACATCTAGCAGTGTGGTTGCAGATTGCAACCATATGAATTCCCCCTCACATAGGGTGGCAACCAAAAAATGGTCCTATCTTGAGCCAGGCTTTGGTATGTCCATTCTGGGTTATTGTAGAAAATGGTGATGTAACATTGTGGACTCTGCAGAAGAGGACCCACTGTGTCTGTAGATTTAAATGCTTCAATGTACGATAACAAAAACACAACAATTCTGGGTTTCAATTGATTATACACTAATGTGAACCTTTAACTATGTTACAATTCAGCTATATTCATTAGGGCATCTAGCCAATTAAATCTGAGTGCCATTAGCCTAACTGAATTAAATGCACACTGAATATAAAGGCATAGCTCAGCAAGAAATACGTAAAATACATAATACAACTTCCCACTGCAGCGATGAGAATGACTGTTAAGTTGAGGTTGATCAGTAAAGTTGTAGCCAAACAACATCACACTCAAATCCTTTATTGTATACATTTAAAAATCAAAATCACACTAACATGATTCACTTACTCATGACATTGGGTACGCATTCACCATTTGAATCCTTAATATTTATTCAAACACCATGGAAAACATGCGCGTGAATTATCTTTTTTTTTCCCCCTGTTACCTTCTGCCTCCTGATGTGTTTGGCTGCAGGGCAACAGTGTGGATGGCTCAGCTGTCTGCCTGTGTGTGCTTATAATAACCAACACAAGTGTTAGTCTTGTTATAATGTGTTGTTTCATTTGAATGTTTCTCTGTGTTTGAGTAGTTTTTATTTTATAGGTCTGTAGTTATTAAACTGTCAGCTCCTACCTTAATGATACAAAACCATAAGCATTCTTTTTTAGATATCAACGTAGTGTTTGAGAGGGTTGTTTTGAAACTTTTACATTTGTAGGGTTAGGTTTGTCTAGTATCCATTTTTTTTTTCACCTGGTAATTCAACTGGTTCAGTTCCCTTTTTGCTTTCATCAAACTTTTATTTCAAAGGTTTTGAAGTTTTCTCACATTTAAACTACCAGCAATAATAGCAATAATATGTTTATGTTTGCTGTCTCCAATTCAGTGGAAGAGAATTAAGATGCAAAGTGCTTTCGTGTGTGTCTCCTTTTTTACTCGTGTATTTCAAATAACTCTTATGAAAATACATGCTGAAATGGACAAATCTACTTTTAGCCAAAATATGCATATTGGTTTTATGTTTTCAATGTGTGCACTCGTTCCTGTTTTCTAACCCTCTCTCCAACTGCCATCCATTGATTTACTCTCAACTTCTCTGTGCCTCCTTTCCCGTTCAACCTCATCTTCAACCCACTGAGTCTTCCTTCCTCTTGCTTTCCTCCTCAGGATCAAGGTTCATTTTGCTGCAGGGCAGCCAGTTGGATGCCTCTGACTGGCTGAACCCAGCCCAGATCTTGCTGTATTACCAGCAGAATGCCAGCGGGCCCTGGGTCAGCGAGCTGTGTGGACGGCGCCTCCTGGACCCGTGTGAGCACCAGTGTGACCCAGAGACAGGTGAGTCTAGAACATAACATAAAGATATGTCTTTACTTGCCCCTCAGGGCTTCTTTGGGTCTTGTACTAATGAGTGACAAGAATTAAATGCTGGTGCTAGCTTTTTCACCAGAACCAAAACAATCAATCATTTAATGTCAAATATCAATTAATTGGACCCCACTTGTCTTTGCTGTCACATTCACGTGTGTTTGACAGCTAGATGGTCAGAAGTATACCAGCAATAATGTCTTCAAGGATACATTATTGTATGGTTTGGGTGCCTTTTTTAACTTGATAGTCAGAATCGATGAAGCTGTTAATAATGTGAAGTCAGTTCATTTGTGGTGAAGAGCATAAATGGAGGAAATATGTATTGGAAGTCTGTCAGTTTGAAAGTTATTGACAGAAAAGGAAGTTGCACATGTTATCATCATGTGGCTTCTTTTTCCTGCTGCAGCTGTTTAGTGTTTATGACCTGTTTTTAATTCACCTGATCTGAACTCTGTAACTGGAAAGATTCAGTAACGCTTTCTGTTCCTGTTTTTATCCATCATGGTTGTTGCCCACAATTTAGAATTTTAGAAATCCAGTGAAAAATGGCACTCTGTGTCCGAAGATGAGTTTGCAAATAAAGACAGCCGTTGCTTGTGTAAAGTTGGAGCTTTTTTGTTGCACAATTTATCCTCTCTAATTAATTGCTTGCAAACAGACTCAGTCCTGCAAAATGACTCAGGAACTGGAAATCCAAAATACAGTCAGTGAGCCTATTATAGCAGATTAGGTGTCACGTAATATGAGAAACAACATATTACGTGACACCTAATCTGCTATAAATAATGTATCTATTAAGTATCTCAGCTTTTCAATTTTCTCTCTCAAAATCAATCCGGTTTGAACTAGATTCTGTGCAGACTTACTGCTTTTTGCCAAAGCAGAAGTGGAGCTGACAGGAGACATGCAAACTAATTGATGAGCTCTGCCGACAGTTACCCTGGAGAAAACCAGGTCGAGTGCTTCTGGCAATCTATTTCACATTTCAGACCCTGCAACACGAAAGACCATAGTCATGGTCACACCTGTAAACATTTAAAGATGCTCTTTCATACACCTGCTGAGGCTCACTGACTGTATTTTGATCACTGGAGGTGGGGATTTCCAGTTCCTGAGGCATTTTGCAGGACTGAGTCTGTTTGCAAGCAATTAATTAGAGAGGATAAATTGTTGTATCACTAAGTGTTTGTGAAAGTTAAGCAGTAAATACCAACTTTGCAAACTACATCTTCTTCTTAGTGCTCCTTCATCCAGCCGCCGGGTGTTGTAACCACACACACACACACACACACACACACACACACACACACACACACACACACACACACACACACACACACACACACAGACACAGGCTTGTGCCTTATGAAATCTCATATGAATGACCAACGTTTTTCCGCGGTCTGTGTCTGTCTATGTTTGGGCCATGCTACGTTTTGGTGTATATTGAATATTCTGTAAGTTATTATGTTACATTATCATGTGATAGATCCTATTCCAGGCCGCCAAATAACACTCACAAATGTCTGTAAAGTCACCTCCTTTGGTCTGTCATGGAGAATCCAACCCGAGTCCTTCACAAAGAAATCCACGGTCCAGCAGCTTAAAACAACTTTAACAAATCATCGACAGACTGATTTTATTTGCTGTCTCTCTTGATTTTATTTGCTGTTTCTCTTGTTCTGTTGTTGTTTGTTTGATTGTTTTTAATCTATGTAAGGCACTTGGAACTGCTTTCTTTGTATGAAAAGCACTGCATAAATAAAGATTGATTTGATTTGATTTGATCGACAGGCTTGTAACAGCAAGATAGAGAGATGGGAAAGGTCTAATTTTTCACATCATGTCACACTCTGCCCATATATGGCCAATACAAAAAATATTAATAATGTAAATTGCCACAAATATTTCTGTAGTGCTCTTTCAAAGATAATCTAAATCACAAGCAAACAGGTAAATTACATATAGTACAAATTAGTCCACTAGGCAACAAAAAATTATATATTATCCAATTGAACCAATGGCCAGTGCTACCAAACCAAGTTGCAATGAACCTTAGTGTTTCTTTAAATAGAGTGTTGGGAGTTTCACACATTTTTCTGTTTTTTTGAATCTGTAGATGGTTATATAAGCAAATGTTATTTTTCAGTCTTCATGTAACCTTGCAGTTATTTTTTTTCTTTTATATATTGATATATTTTTGATAATGATATGACCCTTATTTGAGCCCACATACAAACACAAAAATATAGTTTCTCTTCTTTTTATATCAGTTTCACTCTTCTCTTCTGGATGAATGATGGGTTGGAGGGATAGAGGGAGGGAGAGGTGTACCGTAAGCTTGATGGTGTGGCTGAACTAACTGATAAATTATACTTGAATTGTGTTGAGCAAAAGCAGCATGTCAGTAACTTCTGATTGATGCTACAGTATATGAATCCTTCTTTTTGACCTGAAAACTGAGTATTAAAACAGTACAGATTGAAAAGCAAGTGCCAGCTTACCACTATGTTAATCATGTGTCTCAAAACTGCTCACAATTTATGTCTTTGTACTTGTTAATCAATTGCTTCCCAAAATTGAATTCAGCTGACTACCTAAACAAGACATTGATTTAATAAGCAGCTGGGATTGTGAAAGCGATAACTTGGTTGACTGACAGACTTGATATAGGATGCATACTGAGGAGTAAAAAGTCAAATTGGAAAGTGTGAGTGTGTAAGGTCTAAGTAAGTATACAAATCAATTTGACTTGGTTTGTGGTATGTGGACATAAATATATATGTGAACTACTTTGTGCATAATACATACACAATTGAAATAAGTGCCATGCACAGGTATTTTACATAATGTTTTATTCAGATCTCACACCCCATTCAAATTTCAAATGATGAGATGTGCTGATAAAACAGAATTGTAGAACATTTTGTTGTTTAACAAGCTCTTTATCACCCTCTCTGCCAGGGAATGCATTTTCATCTTTCCTACCTCCAAATTCATTATGAAGAAAGTAGCAGTCTGTGAAACAGCATGATGTAAAACATCTTGTTGTTTTAACAGTTTAAGAACTATTGAGCCCAAAAAGAAGCACTAAGTTCTCCAAGTAGGTCTTGCTAATTTTAAAGGCAAGCTGCCGTTGTTTTTTCTCCTTTTCAAGTTCCATTGATAATTGTTCAAGTGACGGTAAGTCAGGTAGCTAATCATTGAGAAGATATAAATAATATAATTTAAATAGTATTCTGTCATCCATAAGATCTTAACAATTTTCTTCCTATTTTGAGAACTTCAGAAAACGTTGTCAAAGTAAGGCATTAATCATGACATGTTCTCTGTCCCTGCGGAAGTGTTGACAGTAGACATCTACCAGCAAAGAAAAGGCCTCTAACATACAAAAATAGCTTTCGCTTGAAGAAAAATATATTACTGCGCGGTGGATAACAAAGGCTAAGTATCAACAAAACTTTTTTTTTTGAGTTTTGAATGAAAAATGCCCTAACTCTTCACAGCAGAGAAGCAATCCTGTTTGCATAAAAATAGCAATCTGTCTGTGTTTTACTGTGGTAATTAAATGTCTTGTTACTCAGTTACTGAAAATGAACATGCCTCATGAAGACAAGGGTGTAACCCAAAGCTACCATTTGTATCTGTTTATATCGCAAACTTTTTTATAGTAGGATTTATACACAAAGGCTGGGACCGATGCAGGAAGTTAATAGACTTCAACGTGGCTGCCTATTTTTTATGTAAAGCTGTTGTCAGCTGCTGTTAATAATGCATACATGTTATTTTTCTGCAAAAGTTAAGCTAAGATAATATACAGAGGACTATGATAATTTAGTTGAATAAATAAAACAGTAATTGAACATTCAGATTTGAATGTGAACCCAACCTTCTAAATCGTTGCTCCTCAAATATTTTTTCTAAAAGCATTTTAGGTGAAAAATAGGCAGTGTGGCAACATAATCTTGGTTTATCATCACTGGATACTTCAGACAGTTTGATCAGAGGTTGGTGAGAGAGAGAAAGATGGTACTCTTGATGGTCCTTCAATAATCTTTTTACCTATTGATGTGCACTTACAAATTGTGGAACAACCTGATTTGTGTCTTTTTGCCAGCAATAGAGTGGGAGGCTTCAAGTGTGTGCGAAAAACACCACATTTTTCACTCTTGATTTGCATAAACTGACAAAATTGCAGAGATACAAAGTTGGCTGAAAATTGCCAAAGTTCCCATTTAAAAGGAGCAACTATCCTCAATAGACATCAGACAAGAGAGAGTAATGGCCAGAATGAATCATTTTAAGTTTTACCTGCTTTCTTGGAATGTCTCTGCCAGTGCGTCGCTTAAATTATGAGTGCAGGAAGAAATCTCACATTTAAAGAGGAGGAAGTGTCTTCCTTGTTTTTCATCCATTATTCAACGGCATAACTCTCCCCTGGGCAATACAGAGTGAGTTCTGAGACCTTTAAATGAATCAAAAAGCCGTCCGCCTTGGTAAAATTTCAGAGATTCACCCACACACCCGAGGCCACACAATGCCCACTCCTCAATATGAAATATGGACCAGCAGGTCTGGCAGCAAGGCTTCAGTAATTTTATTGTATTTTTTCATATGATGCATTCGTAATGAAACCGTTGCATATGTGTGCTTTTGTGTGTGTGTCAGCATGCACATAAGTGGGACTGAAAGTGTGTGTGGGCTGCAGTGAGATTGCAGAGGTTCTATAGATAGCTTAAATCCAATCTTCATTCCTGCTGGAGGAGATACTGATGAAAACTGAAATGGGCTGCGACAATATCTGTGCTGCTCCTTGCAAGACATTAAAAGAGACGGCGGATGTTTAAATGCATGGTGCTTCCCCACCTGCAGAGCCCTAAACCTGGGTGCTTTATGTTTACGGGCTCTTAACACCACCATCTTGACTAGAAGGTGTGCTGGGCTTTAATGAAACACAAAGAGACGTGTTCTGCCTCTGGAGACATATGTTCCCACATCATACCATTCTGGCTTGATTAATGGGACTGTGTAATGGATCAATGTGTGGATATATATACTTGATGAGCAGAATAATTTCACACACGAGTGACAAAACATGAGGAGAAACATAGCTCTATTGCAGCTTTTTCTGCCCACACATCAGATCAAGAGTCCCAGGCTATTTAAGGGCTGTCTTTACATTTTGCTTTGCCTGGTCGCCCTAAATACAACGTTATTCCATGTGTGTACAAGTGTGATAAAAAGCTGGGTGGGATGTGATGTAAATAAAGTGTGAGGCATAAAAAACACCACATCTATATTGAGTAATTAGGGAATGCAACACCTTGAAAGTGTAAAACAAGTTTGAGCTGAGTGGCACGACCTTAGAGTGCGATGAAACGGCAATTAAAGCATTTAGCATTGTTCAGCCTCTGTGCAATAAATCTAAACGAAATGCTGCAGCTTTTGTCATCTCTTTGCTTCTCAGGCAATATTTTTTTCACTTCTTTCTTGACACAATTCAGACTGTCACTCAAAAATGTAAAATTGCCTTTCTGATTTCAAACACTTCAGCTCTTTCACTGCATATTTAGCAAAGCAGAAAAGTAGCAATTATGTTCAGAGATATATTGAGCACTTGTTGGTAGTATTGCCCAGGGAAGTGTTGGACAAGCAGTTAGATGATAGTGAAGAGTATATGTGGGGGAAATGTGAGTTCCTACAGCACATCATTCAGGTATTCAGGTGATGCATTTTACGTAAATAATTGCATAGGATCAGGATGGCAGAGCAACGCGAATAATACAGTTAAGTAAGTGTATGACATAAAGAGCCCTTTGTACTCAACCTGCTTACTGCTTGTTTAGAGATGATAGTAACACATTACTAAGTGATACATTTATAAAGATCACTAAAATACGTAGATCACTGCTCTGTCTAATGGCACTGCTACTTCATCACCTCAACATTTGGCATCTCTGTACTAAATTTATTGTAAATTAGCCGATGTACATGCAATGCTAATACATTGGTGCTTGACTGGTTGGGTGGAAGGTTTGGTATCATTAAACAAGTACATACGTTGTTTCTCAGATCGTAAATGAGGAGTCTCCCATCATGTTGTTATAAAGCCAGCAGAGGAAAAAGCCTGGAGCTGTTGATAGGAAATGGCTTCATCAAATTCAAATGGTTCTATGTATACTCACCAAGATGTTTTTTTTTTTTTTTTTTAGATGACAATCTGACCGGTTTTAAACCAATTTATGAGTCAGTCTAACTTACCTGGTAAAAAAAAAGAAAAAAAAAAGGTGTGTCCTCATCCCTCTCTAATCTCACTCACCCCCTTAATATCTTAATCCTAAATAGACTGAGCACACAGAGATACTGTTTGATGAGTCTACTATCAAATAAGTACAATTGACACATTTCAGTCATTTCTTTCTTCTGTTCAGGCAAAATGAGCAGGAAGGAAGATTGGACGTGATTTTGTTTAGCCTGGCAGGTACTGACAGCTGACCTTTTCCATTAACAGTGGTGTATAAAAGCCCGGGGCCACTGCCCTTCACTTGCCTCCTATTGAGCATGAGCAGAGCATGTTGTACATGTTACTCCTGAGTAACCCTCTAAACCAAAGGTGAGGCCCCATCAATCACAATGAGCAAAGTCAAGGCCAACATTTCTCCTGGGAGCTGACAGCAGAACAAAAAAAAAGAGATACTTCACTGCTAAAAGGCTTCACCTATAGGGACGATGCCAATGCAGAGCATTCACAAATCCACAGCCCTCTATTTCAGATATCTATTTTCATATATATATATATATATATATATATATATATATATATATATATATATATATATATATATATATATATATATATATATATATATATATATAGAAAGTTATTGGTGACCATATCTGCATGTCAAAAGATCCCACTTGGGGTCCTGAACCTAAGCTTTACAGTTTTAGTGCCTTCAGTGCCTTCATTTGTATGCAGTACTCTTGAGCAGTGTTGCATGTGATCCTATTAGCAATTGCCCCAAAATGTTGCCTTAGGCCTGAGTGTTAAGTGGATTTGGTGAAATCTCAGTCCCAGACAAGCTTCGCTTTAGTAAATAATGACAGTGCCAAGTGTCTATTCATTAGACTAATCACTGATCTAATCACTTCCCATTTAGGTTGTGGATGCTATTCAGCCAATGGGACCAGTCAGATAACTGAGAAAAAAACCCACTAGTATAGATTAAGTCTATTAAATCTAGACATTTGGAGGAATGATTTCAAGTTAACTTGAGTATTTACTCTTAGATGTCTGGCATTTCTCTTTTTATTGTGCAGTTAAGCTCCAGGATTAAAAGTGGGGAGCTACCAAGGAAAACAAATAGTTTTTTTTTGTGCTTTTGTGTTTCACACTGTTTCAGAAACTGTAACATTAAAGGAACAATTGTATAGATAATGTAAGATATGGCCAGGATACTACTTTAAGAATTTCAAGTTACTAACAAGAGTGTTGATGTGATGTTAAATCCATCTATGAACCGCCGAGAGGCAGTATCCCCCTGTAGCTTCACCTGGCAGACATATGCCTCCTGTTAGCATAATAAAAGAACAAAACAAAGTCATTATTGTCAAGACACAGAAATTAGCTCATGGTAATTAGCTGCAGCCAGTGATAGCTAACAACGAGCAGCTGTTGTTATTCTTTTGTTGTTTGTAGCTGGCGGGCTAATCAGTGACATACTAGCAAGCTCTGTACAGGCCAGTGGGCCCTATAAAGTAGTCAGCTTGCTAACTGACAGTTAGCATACATATTTGCTGACATAGCTCGCAAAATTGTGATTTGACTGGACAGTAAGATATACACCATGTGCCTAACGGGGTTTTCAAATTTATTGTCAGAATGATGAGGACATTGAAGTATTTGGACCAAATTGTAAGCAGGCTGTATGGTTGCATTTTAAAGAAGTTCAATTGTGCTTGCATTAGGTATAGATGTAGAAGCATTTATTGGAAGAACTTCATGTTTTTTTGTCATTGTTGCTAAATGAATTAGCAACAAATACACCCAAAAAATCTGTCCATCAAGTTATTTTCCAGCTAACTGTGCTTTAGGGTCAGAAAACCCTGCATAACATAATAAGAACCTTCACAACACTCAAAATAAGTAATGCAGGAAGAGTCATATGTACTAACAGTATGGCAGTGAGCCAGAGTTTCACAAATGGTGTCCCTATCAAATGTGTCAGAAAAACATCTGCAGGCATGGTGCACAGAGGGGAGCACCATCACTTTCATTAGCTGCCATCGGCCATTAGTTGCCATTTTTAGAGCAGCTGTATTGTACAATAATAGTAGATTGAAAATGTTTCTGCTGGAAAACTTTTTGAGCCTTTTTCTGAGAAATCTGGACAAATGCATGGCTCAAATATCTGAAAAAAATACTACATCATTAAAGTAAGAGCTAATTAAGAGTTCCCTAACTGAAGAGAATAATCTTTGGGTTTGCTCTGCTGGAGTGAAATAAAAAGGAGGGTAGCCAAGAGACAAAAAAAAAAAAAAAAAAAAAAAAAAAAAGCTTGTCTGTAATGAACACATGATTGAATCACTGCCCTTCTGTTTGCAGGAGAATGCCTTTGCCTTGATGGCTACATGAAGGATCCAGTCCACAAGCACCTTTGCATCCGTAGTGAGTGGGGTCCCAATCAGGGGTAAGTAATGATAATAAACTGAGGATGGATCAATAAGGCTTCCTATCAGGCATAAAAAATGGTGGGGGAAAAAAAAACAAACAAAAAAAAACCACACAAAACATAACAAAACAAAATAACAGTTACAACAACAAAAACAATCACAAGGCTTAGGGTAAGAAATGAAAAGTAGGAGAAGCTTAACTACACAAAATTATTCTAAGTGCTATATCGCAGAATTACCATGGCCTGGATGACTGAGAACCTTCATCATGCACACAATTATATGCAACTGATCAGTTGTTTCTACATGATGCAGATTTGTCTGCTGTAGATACAGCTCAGAAAGTAATTTCCCTAATTAGGACTGGAGAATACATTCATACAGTAAGCCATATATTGTTAAAATTGCACTGTGGACATTACTTTTCAGTTAAAAAGCCACATTGAAAAAGAAATGTGTAGTGGTTCTGACATGGTTACATCATAAATAATAAGTTATGAATACAGTTCTTATGATTGGTCCTCAGAGGCCAATTTTCCAAAAATGATAAGATATTCAGATATCAGATATTCCTCATCATGTCATATTACCAGTCAAAGGTGACTAAGTTTTTCTGACTGTGAAAAAGTTTACCCTTTATGTCACATCTTATCTATCCAAAATTTAAATTCCAGCTAAAGATTTACCTCTTTTACAGTTACACTAAGTCCCCTTAATAATTAATATAACTGTCAGATTCTGTCTCTTAGAGTTATTCACCAATTTATTTTGGTTTTCATTATTTAACTGCATATTTAACCTCTCTGCTTAAAGAACTTTGGGCAACACTCGACCAATACATTTGACTTTATTTGAATAGACTTACTGGTGAAAAGCCTTGAAAGTAATTACCTACTTTGCAAATCTCCTGCCTGGATGGCCATACTGCATTACTGTGCTTTCTTTGTTTATTTGTGAATGATTAAAGGGGGAATCCACATGTTTAATAATGCACTCCCACAGAGTTAGGGAGCTCACAAGAGACAGGTGTGGTCTGGTGGTAACAGTTGATGCAGCAAATGCTGACATCATTTAAGTATTGCTATGGGTTGGACTCGTGAGTCCTGCAATTTCAATAATGCAACCAATTGCACGTATTTATTAGATTTAAGTCTTTCAAATTCACACCTGCACTCTGTAACGCAGGCTTTTGGTTGTTTGTTTTGAACTCATAGTCAGTAATTAAATGCAATATAACCTGACTGACATCACTGCGACATCATCAAGGGTAGGTTGTTGCTTATTTGTTAAAACTTCTTCTGAGTCCATGCCTCCGAGAAGTACTGGTCATGAGTCATTTACTGTTTCAGTCACAGGCCAAAAAAATTACTTGAATGGATTTTAGCACTATTAATAAATCACTTTTGGGCCAATGGTGTGTCACTGAAGTTGTGGGTGTTTTATCACACTTTTTGGCCTGCTCATCTCTTTGGGTGCAAGGTCCCTTCTTTTATATTACTATAATGATTCCAAGTGATGACTTGATATCTTTTTGGCGTTGAAAAATGCTGTTTCAGACCCAGTCCCAGGAAGTCATATAAACGCTTAATTGGGTTCACAGGTGCTTGTTAAAAAGTCCTTGACATTTGGCTAACACCACAGCCACAGTGCCAACCACTTGGTGACCACTCAGGTTTTGGGTGTAGAGGTGCTGCTTTTCCAGAAAATACTGCTCACATCAAAGAAGAGAGTGTCGACACAGTTCCCTTTTTGATCCCGCATACCAAAATCACTGGCATTAGTGATTCTGGTGCATTGTCACCGGGTATGAATGTATGTATTATAGGGTTCCTCTTGTTTTTTTCAATCATCTCTCACCCTCCTCTCAGATACAAACAACATAAAATACAGGCTGCTAATATAAGAGGAACGCATTCAGAGAAGGGGTACCATAATAAAGATAGTGAGTAAAGAGATAGAGAGTTCCTTAATACATTGTAGCATGATAAACTAAAAGTAAGGGAGCAGTGAGGCAATTTATCTTGTTATTCTTTTTTCAAACCTGAGTCATTTGTGTGCATCTTTTGTTATGTAGATGATTCATACCTCCCAAAAGTTTTGGAATTGGTCCAGCAGATTGACTCAGCTGGTAGCTGCAACACGGCTGTTACATAATCCATGTGGGCAACGACAACTGCAAAAGTT
The DNA here is from genome assembly GCF_904848185.1 of Acanthopagrus latus. NCBI lineage: Eukaryota > Metazoa > Chordata > Actinopteri > Spariformes > Sparidae > Acanthopagrus > Acanthopagrus latus. The sequence continues at coordinate 4,118,334 of NC_051059.1, forward strand.
ACATCCACTAAGAGTGCTTGTTTTTGCCACTGACAACCCGAGGATGTTATTCTAAGTGTCTGACAACATCACAGAAAACGATTATTATACAGAGATAAGCCTTTTTGTGAAATAATAGGAACCTTTTTTTTTAACCAGGAACACAAGTGTTGCTGAAATCTCAGGAGAAATGAATTGTTACAGGAAGAAAACAGTGCAAACAATGAGTCAGAGCTGTGGGGGAGAAATAGTTCCAAAGTACTGGTTGAATATTTTGAGATAACAACTGTAACTGCTCACCTTGCATGATTTCAGAGTGAGAAACTAAACATATCTTGTTATTTAACAAACTGCACTTTTAGCAAACGTAACTTTGAGTTGCCTCAAAAGGACTATGTTGCAACCACTGTAGCCATGCCGTGACAACCAGCTGAGTCACCTTCTTGGACCAATTAAAAAACTGTTGAAAAGTATGAATCATTTATACAGCAAAACATGTAAATATTGGGCCTGGTTTTAGAAATACCAGAATCCCCCCTGATGATGTAATGATGTAAAAAAATGATGTATGCTATTATGGAGCTGTATTTTAATAGTTATTAAACCATTTAGATAAAAAAAAAAACAAAAAAAAAACTACATTGTATGGAGCCTGGAGTGTGCCTCGGAATAATAAGATGTCATTGAACCAAAACATGACTCTGGCAAACTCCTCATCGCTATTTAGAGCTTGTTGTTCCTGCTCTGTTGGACTGATCACGAAACGGAAATGCTAAATGTTAAATGTTAAGGCAGGACACAACTTAATAGTGAAATGCTGTCATACCAAAAAGTGTGGAATGTCCTCTAATTATTTGTGTGTTTTCATCAAAATTAAAGGGCTAACATGGAATTTAAATGTAGAATTAAATCAACAATCCTCCATGATTAGTCAATAACTTTATTAATGGACTAAAAATCATTTTTCTAATGGCAAATTCCAAGTGCACTCATGAAAATCATTTGCTTCAAATGGTGGCATTGATCATTTTAATTTTCAGTCTAATTTTAATAGTTAAATTTCACTGTAAATGGTCACATTTCATGCACATTTAATGCATTTCTACAAGAATGTGGGTGGCAAGTTGCAAATAACCCCGTATTTAGATCTATTTATACACACCTTGCATCCTCATTAAAACAGACAGACTGATACAACAAATTGCCAAGAGACTGCAGTTGTGAATTAGCTCTAAGCTAATGCTGGTACAATGCATCGAATAAATAGCATAAATAAATGCATGCACTGTTTGTTACCACCTTAAAACAATCTATCATGCAGTGAAGATCATTGTGATTAAGTGAATTATGAAAGGAGAGCCCAATTCTTGTCTCACCAGTCTGTGGCTTAGAGCTGACATATCGGCCTCTGCATGTTCAGAAAGGTTTTTTTTTTTTTGGGTTTACATTTTGTTGAGACATCTGAGTTTCCCTCCTTAGTCGACCCATGTGTGCACCTCTGTATCTCATTTCCCTGGTGGTCCCTGTGTGTCCCTGTCACTGTGTGACAGAGTGGGCACCCTGGGGTGACTTAAATGTTTAATGACCACAGCCTGTGGCAGGGAAGCCGCTCCGCTCTTTCTCTATGTTCTTTTTGCTTACAGTAGTGTAGGAGTTAGCTCCGAATGACACCGGGCCCTTGTCACTTCTTCTCCTTACACTCTCACTTTGCAGACTGTTTAGTCCCCAAGCTGCCACTCCCCATTAATCTCCATCATTCTCTCTCTTTCACTTCAGCCTCTTGGCATCTGTCCCCTCCCCTCCATGTTCCCCCCTCTCTCTCTCAATCTCACTCTTTGTCTCTCTTTTTTCAGCGTCTGCTCTCTCCACCGCCCTCTGTCTCTTTCTCCCATTCTCCCTTGTCCTGTCATCCCCTCTTATCCCCTCCCGTGGTAAATAGATATGAGCTGAAGTCACATTGCCTGTCAGCTGCCAGAGACCACCTTTTTCAATCAGCATGTTTACACACTGCACACATCATAATGCTGCTTGTGATTTGGGGGCTCTGCAAGGCAGGTATGACTTAAGTTTAGACATTGAAACATGGTTTCTGTTTTTAGGGGGTTTAGATTAGGCAGGTGGGTATGCTGAAAAATTCAGCGCTTCTCTTGCTTTGATTTTAACGCACAGGTTTATTCTCTTTTGTCTTCCTTGTCTCTCCTTCTGATCTATTCTCTTTTTCATGCCAGTCCCTGGCCTTACACCATCTTCCAGCGTGGTTTTGATCTTGTGATGGGAGAACAGCCCTCTGATCGCATTTTCAGGTGAGAGGAACTTCACATAACTCAATTTTACGAAACTACATTTTCTGTGGTGCTGCACAATGAATGCTACACAAAATATTTGACAAATGTCAAACAACTCGTGTTGGCTTCGGTTTTGTCTCTCCCGTGTGATTTAAGGAGAATCAGAAAAGCAGAGCCATACCATTTTCTTTCTGGTTATAGATAATCAATGTGTTCTCATGTTGAAAATCCGGTTTTGAACTTGTGTTTGTGAATTAAACTGACCATTAGGCAACCATTAACAATTGACCAGTGATATCTTTTGTCAAAGTGTGATTACATGAACTGTTTCATTGCCGTCTGCAGTGAGGTGACCGTACTTCTTGTCAAAAGATATATGTGGAAATATTCTACTTTTCAAATTTTTTTCTAAACATCAACTGAAACAAGACCTAAACCTACAATAGTTAGCCTGTACTCATTCTCAATGCAACAAATACAGCAGCCTGGTCATTGCATTAGCACTTCTTTGTTTGACATGGTAGGTACCCACCTAGCTTCCGTTCTAGAAGCATCACTGTAGTGCAGTGGTAGATGGGTCAAACACTGTACATTAGTGTGTCTGATTGTGAGGGCTAGTTAGAGCATCACAGTTTGAGGCTGAATGCCACTGACTACCTGCCATTCGATGAGTTGGGAGAGAGCTGACATATTCTCACTTTGTGAAGTTGTTCCAGCAAATACCTAACAGACCCCCCCTTCTTCAGCTGTTCAATGCTCCACTATTTTTACTAGCTATTTACTAACTTTGTCAGTGTTGGAATGAATGAATGAATGAATGAATGAATGAATGAATGAATGAATAAATAAATAAATAAATAAATAAATAAATAAATAAGGGGAGTGAGAGTGAACAGAAGAGTAAAGTTGAGGGCTCTACAACATAAACAGTGAGTTGAAAGATAATCTCCTGGGGCTCATCACTACCAACAACCCCTCTCACCTAAAATGTACAGTAGTCACTCCTTGAAAAGCAATGCTTAACCATCTGTAAGATAGCAAATGAGAGTGAATATTGGCTTTTTCTCAGCCAGATAACCTGGCGTGCCAGATGGTTTGCTACACAGAGCCATCTGAGAAGTCGCCCTAAAAACTGTTTGGGAAGGGGCTTGCAAGCATACTTTGTGACAGTATGTGACTGAATAAACCATCTGTCTTTTGGTGAAATACACTCTTCAGTTCTGCTGATAACTGATGCTATAGTATCATCTTTGCTAACCTCTTTAGGTGCTGCCATTGTTGTTTTCATACCAACAGTCACTTCTTACACTGGTCATCACACCAAAACCATGCCCGCAGCTGACTGTCGTTCCTCAAAGGACGTGTATTGCTTCAATCATTGTGCTTTCAGCCACAAGAGCCACAGCAAGCTTGCTCAGTGTTTTTGTATTTCAGCATACACAGTATAGTTGACAGGATGCCCTTTTATGTTTACTGGGAACCATGTTACAAAGAAACATACAGCAGAGCGCTTGTCCTTGTTCCTCACAATGTATATAACAGCTTGTCCTCCTAATATGATTCATTCACTGACTTGAGAACGAGCATATCTAACAGAGGATATGCACCTGCCTTCATTACAACACTCCGACTCCTTCCATGACAGTACAACAACAACAACAACAACAAAAAGGGTGTTTGTGCTGCTGCTGCTTTCAATGAAAAGGAAACCTATACTGTTTCTGTGCACCGCACCTGTGGCTGTTAGCATTGCCTTTACATTGTGAACAGACATGGGATGCTGGCATCAAGCTAGTATATCCTAGAAGTTGCCCTCTCTGCTGGCATGTTTTCGGCAGGTCGCCTTCCTCTCCTCACTCTGTCCAGGCGTGCAGTTTTAAATCTCTTTGTCCTCAGTGCCCCCATCCAGCCATCCATCCTAATTTAAATGTTTCAGCCTCGAGCTTTGAACTTTGCCAAACAACCCTGTCAGCTCCAGGCGTCGGAACAAGACCTTGAAGATGAGCGAGCACTCAGAGAACCATGCACCCATCATCTTGTTTGCCTAGGCAGATACTACCATTAAACACAGAGGCAAATGAGGCAATTAGAATCACAGTGGTATGGAGAATAAAACGAAGAAAAGCAAACTCAAGGATGCATGCAAAATTCTCCTGTGTCAGAGGAGATACATGTGGAGAGTCAGCATTCAAACACACAGCATTTGCCATCCACACAGTATAAACTGCCAGGGGGTTCCTCTGAGGACTGGGAACATGTTTTCCACTCAGCAACTGTTTTCTCGCGGGAACTCTTAGTGTTTTCCACCTCCAGTTTCTCTTAGGGTGAACCAGATAAGTCATACAGCAGCACACTTGTCCCTAGTTGTCCATTATAAAGCAGTGCTCGTTAGATGGCTGCTAATTTGTCCTGTGGTCACCCATATACGTCACGCTGCATCACAGAGACTTTCCATACTGTTGCTGTACACAGTCCCATAAGGGATGGTGAAATGACATATGAGAGAGATGCCAGCAGCATCCTAAAAAAACAAAAAGGATACAAGAATAGTACAATTTAATAGGCTTACCACCTTATAATTACTTGCTAGAAGGCAGTGTTTTACCCTAAATGGAAGAACAGCAGCACTTTGATCCACTGAAAACTTGACTTTGTAACAAAGAGTAATGTAATTAAATGTTCCATTTCTAGGTTAGCTTAATCATTCTCTTTCTTAAAGTGACTTGTAATGCATGCGGTACCCACAATCTATTGCCCTTTGCTTATGCTAAGTTAGCATTTTATAAAATGCAAATTGAACAACTGTGAATGAGGAAATGTGTGTAGTCTGCATAAAAATGGTTGTTAACTATTTAATCAACAAGTTGCCTTTTTTGTGCTACAAGTAATCATGCATAATTCATCAGTGCTAATAATGCATCTGATGTTAATCAGCGTGCACTGTTTAACTTTAAGTTGGAAGCATTGCATTTCCTCTGCAGAGTGTTTAAAGATTGATGGTATTCATTGACTCACAAATAAAGAATTGTTTTGAAGCCCTTCTTCCAGACATCTGTTGTTTACAGATTTATAGCCCTGTTTTGTCTCAGGGGATGCTGGTATTGGCCCGTCTTTGTCAGGGTTTCTCATTTAGTATGCATTGCGTCCATTAGCACACAATGTCCTTCTGCTCAAGAAAGAGTTATGTAAAAAGAATAGCTTCACTCAAAGGTAAAATAAATAACCTCTAACCAACTTTATGCCATTATTCTGAATCGCTGATGCAGTGAACACACTAATCTTTGAAAAAGTAGCAATGTTGACGTGATGTGGTTGTTGTTTTCGCACAAGAGACCTAGATCTTGATGGAGTTGTAACTCAAAGGGGCACCACATCATTTTGAATGGTTTCTTTCTGTTATTTGTTTTAGTGGCAGCTATTTTTACAACTTTTGAGTCTAAAGATTGCAAAGTCAGTCGTCCATCTTCAGAAGATTATGCCTACTTACTTTGGTTTGTCATTCAGCACCGTTATCATCAAGTCAAAATTCCATTATTTCCACACTTTGACACAACTAATGACAATCCCTTCGGCTTCAGCTGTACCTCTTGTTCAGTGCTAATTAGTGAATGCTCATATCCAAACAGTCTTACCAAGGGTGTACCCCACAGCTCGTCCAATGTCAGCTGAGATCGGCTCCAGCCCACTTGCAGTGGCATTGTTGAAAATGGATCCACATTGATGGATAGTATCCAAACATTAGGAGACAAACTGGTAAACATTATACCTGCTAAACATCTACTTATGTTAGCAGGCTGACATTAGCGTTTAGCTCTAAGCATCATCATGGCTAAAAACAGCTTCACGGAGATGCTTGCATGGCTGTAGAGTCATGCTACTTTTATCTTTGGTCTTGGTCAAGATCAACAGTTTGTGTTTTTAATCATGTTTAGCACACTTCATCCTTCTAATAATTTAACTAATTTGAACATAATACAAGGATGTTTTACAGTATTATGAAACAATCTCTTGTTTATACTGATGCCTATATATAACCTGCATATTTGGTTATTTCTGCATAATTAGTCAGGCCTGTCAGAGAGTTGGATTCACACACATAATCATACCATTTCTGGTGGATCTTTATAAGTATAGCTTCGTCAAACCACACAATCTGTTATTTTTAAGCTTGCGTGTCCGCTAACCTAGCTCTTACATGACCACAAATATACAGTAGAGATGCATCACTTCAGTCAATCACCTGCACACAGCTAATTTTAAAAAACAAATTACAAAACTTTTTGTCCTTTCTCTTGCTTAACCAAATTCACACTTTAGCTGGCTCAAGATCATTACAAATTCTTTTTTATCCACAGGGGCTGCTAAATCACCTGCATTCCACTGATTTCATCTTGTTTTCCAAGCTATTTCTGGTCTACTTGTGAATCCCAAACCTGTAACCTTACTTGTCCACCTTTCGTGTCATCTGCAGATTCACATACACCTTGGGAGAAGGAATGTGGCTGCCGTTGAGTAAAAGCTTTGTCATCCCCCCGGCTGAGCTCGCCATAAACCCCTCGGCCAAGTGCAAGACGGACATGACTGTCATGGAGGATGCGGTGGACGTACGGTGAGAGATGACATACCACTTCAGCCTGTATTACTCTATAGTGCCGACCTTTAGAAGATTTGATGATCGAAGCGTTAACTAAAAGAAATAAAAGGTTCCATAATACTGCAAACAATACTGGCACAAGTTTCGTTTCATAGCAGCACTGAACTGCTACCAGGTGTCGGTGTTCATTTAGTGTTTTACTGTCTCTGATGAAGCTTTACGACACAAAAACTGTGTATCAGCATTTTGATAGACAGGAAGACTGTATTCCTATAGAAAAGTGGGAGGTTAAGTAGCTTTTTCATAGGTAGCCAAATGGGGCTGTGTTTGAAGGTGGGACGTCAGGGACATTTAGGTTTGTTGTGAAATTGATTGATTGATTGATTGATTGATTGATTGATTGATTGATAGCTATTGTGTTTTCATATATTTTGGCTTTTAGCAAGGACACTGTAGGGAGTTGAACCCCATTCCACTAATGTGAAAGTACCACTGCCGGTACCTTTTGCTTTTAGCAGTGCACCGGATGTGCTAGCAAGAAGATAAACCAAGCAAAATGTGACCATGCAACTAATATGAAAAACCGCATGATGAAAACTTCATCATGAACACCAAAATGAACTACTGAACCGAAGCCTAACATAGAACTACAACTATAAGCCCAACATGTTAGCAAGACAGGAACTTGAAACATGTAACCATGTTTTAGCCTTAGCTAACATTGACAATGGATTTTATAATGTAAGTAAATAGTAAATGCACCAGCAGCCTGTTGAAACACTTTGAGACATAAGAGTGTAACATACAGAGAGTATCCAGACATCCAGAAAGTGTAGGACTAAGGGAGTATAGATTTTATGGATAGCCTACATCAAGAGTGTGTAGGGTAGCAGCTAGCTACACATGAACATCCACGGGAACACACACAGATTCCGATTCCAGTTTGTTGTCCTTGTGTATCCGAGTCTCCTCAGACCGGAACAGACTTGGTCCAGACTCGTTTAGTTTCATTAATCCACACCAGTATAGATCCACAGAACGGGACCAAACTGCCGGCATAATCCCGGTTCAGCTCGTGCCGCTGCAGGTATATGTCCACGGGATGGGCTCTGCAGTGACTGGCTCTGGTCACACATGGCTATGGTTGGCAATGCTAGCGGAATGCGTAAATCATGTATACACACATTTATTAACAGCATTTTTGTAGTCCAAACAAATCCGATGTTGCACACCCTTAAACCACGCAGCAGCCATGTTGAAAATCTGAGGTCAGTCTGAGCCTGATCTGCAGAGATATTTGAGGAACACACACACGCATGCACGCACGTGCACACACATGCATGCGCGTGCACAGACACACACAGATTTCTTGTTTTTATAGAGAGATATTTCTCATTGCCATCTCTTTTATCTGGCATAGACTCTCATTTAAATCAACTCTTTTATTTACTGTTGTTGCAGTGAATCTTAAGAAGCCCAGAGAGGCTGACGCAGAAGTCTTACTGTCATGATTCAGAGGATAATACAACTCTGTAATTCTAACAAAATCAATTACGGAGATACAGAACAGTGTAAAAAAGATTGAAATTAAAGAATTACTTTGCACGTCAAAGCCATAGACAACCTGTTCAGATTGCTAAACTGTACCAGAACTGTGCTGCCGTATTACTGGACCCTACTGACAGCAGTGATGAAACAGAACTAGAACTGCAAGCAGTTATGAACGGGGGCCAAGCCCCATAACCCCCCATAAAATCGGTGTGGCCATTCAAGAGATATAAACTTCCCATCTTTTTAGCGCCCCCCCTAATGGCCAAAATTTGCCAAATTCCGCTCATCCCTTCCCAGTGTCATGGCAACCAAGTATCTCAAATTCTGTGTTAATAGCATTTAGTTTGACAGAGATATCAAACAGTTTACTTATTTATAGCTAGCCACAGAAATTTGTTCGTTAATAATTTGCACATTTTTTGACCGAGCAAAATTCTTTTGATAACTTAAGATGAGGTCTAGCTGAAGAGTGTACATGGAAAGTTTCACGCAGATCGGACAAAATCCCAAGGAGGATTTCGAAAAAGTAGGTTTTCCAGATTTTGCAATTTAGCGAAAACAAATTTACAGGCGGAAGTGGGCGTGGCCAACGCAAAGTGATTCAGCTCCATTCAGGGAATTTTTGAATGTGCAACATACGGTGTGGGAGTTATTGGGAAAACGAGTTGGCCTAGGTTATAGCCCCCCTGCAGGCAGATATATGTAGTTTTTTGTGTCTGAGATATTTGCAGGAGTCTGAACCAACCCTCCAAATTGCACCACCCTCCCTTGTACGGTTTAGCCTGCAGCACCACTTTTAGCTGGAGAAAAATAAAAATAAAATTCCTTACAATTACAATAGGGTTCCTAGCACCGCTGGTCCTATACGCGTTCCCTTGGCCCCCTAATTATTTACTGAACTGTTATTGCATTAACATTTTATTTTGATGCCATTGACAGTACAGGGCTTGTGTTATGTTTCCAAGTTCAAAACTTTGGTACAAAACAAGACATCTTCATTAAAAGACGGCCATGTAATTAATGGGGCATGGACTTCATCGCCCCAAAAGAAAGTTCAGTTCCCTCTTTGTGTCTTGCTCTCTTGTTGTCTTACACTGCTGTCAGATCAAAATTTCCCCCACCAATACTTTGATCCAGCTTATCGTCATCAGAATCATAAACAGGACTTATGTATGAAACCAAAAGTGACAACAACAGTGAGTCATTTTAACCGACAATAGTCATGTATATAATGCAACTTGAGCAATGTCAAATATAGAGATAGAATAGATGTGATTAACATACTTATTTTAACAAAACTCCATAACCAAAGCAAAGTACGTCTCTGAAAAAAAAAACACTGATATGTTTCTCTGTGTTGCAACTTGGACATGGCCCAACTTACCATCAAACATATAGATTTCTTGTGGTCACAAACACAGCTGCACTTTGCTGTGAGGTCTCCTTGAACTTTACTGTGGTTTCACACTTACAAACGCTAAAATGCACTTGGACTTGGAACAGCGGTCACTGGCATGAGAACCTTGTGGTCTTGAACTCCACCATCATCACGTTCACCCCCAATGTGAAAGTAGCTTGCAGCAACTTTGACTGCCAACATTTTATCCTAGCTACTCGGCTGGGCTATTATTTTGCTGATAAAGATAATAATTTTTTAAGATCATTTAAGTCATCTAAATTTTGATCAACCTTTGATGTTGTTCTGTTTCACCTCTGAAACACAATCTTTGCACTTGATTTATCCAGTATGGAATTGGTAACAGCATTAGTCTTAGTTCAATGCCCCAATCACTAAGTCTCCTAGTACCAGACCTATCTGTATAAACATGTAAAAAATGTAAAGTGAAACTAGTTAATTAAGTCTGTTTCACGTCAAAACAGTACATAAAGAAAGGCACTTTCCAGCTAGCACAGCTGTCAAGGTTCTGGTTACAAAGAGTTTTTCCAGACAGCAAAATGACACAGAAGCGATACACATGAATTCTCATCATGCAAACACATCAGTCAATGTCATAAAAACAGCCCCTCTCCCTCTTGGCTTTACTTGTGCCGATGATGTATTGTCTTTTCAGTGGAAAATCTCATGCAGCTGAGCAAATTTGAGTTTACATCGTGGTAATGCTATTTCAATGAAGTAGTGTTCAGTTTGGATTGTTTGTGTTGCTAATTATTAATTATTTGATTGTGGGAGCATGCCAGATATACATCTTTAAGAACCACTGGTTTAATTCAATGGCACTGTTAGTGGAAGTTTCTTTTTTAATACAAACTGGTTTTTGCGACTGCAACAACACAAATGGGAAGCAAAACAGCCAAAGTCTTAAATCAACTAAACTATTTCAATCAGGAGACACTTTACAAGCACAAAAGAGACTAAGAGAACCTGAAGCCAGATTCAGTTCATTATGAATAAAGTGAACAGACTTAGGCACTTACACCAGAGCAGTGGGTCACAACATCAAGAAGTCTAAGTAAGTAGTTGTTAGTTGTTGGTATATGGAGGTAGGGTGGTGTCTGAGCCCTGAGCCTTTAGGTGGTGGTAATGAGGAATGGAGCTCCATGTAGGGAAAACTTCATGCAACAAAAAAACGTGTGAGCAGATGGTTGAACGGAGGTGGCCACAGTTCATCAGTTGACGTTGTAAAGGGGAGGAGGGTCGCACAGTATTCATGGTGCTTGAACAGCAGCTGAACGACAGCAGCGAGAGAGAACATTTACAATTTGTCAGCTCACAAATGAAAAGCTAGAGGACAGCATGGCAGGATGTAATTGGATGAAGAGGAGAATGAGTGTGAGGAGATAAACAGCGGGAGACTGTGCTTGTGACTTAGAGGGCATGTAAAGAAGTCCTCATGACTGAACTTTTGCTAAGCTTTATACTCACACATGTATTACATTATATTACACAGATCTGTATATGGAAGTACATTCAGTACTAGACTGATCCCACCGAGATGCACCACTGAGCGCCACAGGAAATCATTCCTGCCTGTGACCACCGGACTGCTGAACTCCTCGCTCTGAGTATCAGACACTGAGTCAATAGGAGGACTCTGGACACTTTGTTTCTCTCCAAAGTGCAATAATAAGACAAACAATGTGCAGTAACCCGTGTTGGGAGTAACATGCAACAAATTACAATCAGAATCAGAAATCCTTTAATGTCCCGCAGACGGGGAAAGTTTATCACAGCAGCGACAGAATATTACAAAAACAGAAACATATTACAATAGCAGGAACAGTAGCGAAAGACAAGCAATATTTTAAATACAGATAATAAATATGGAATACATATGGGTGTCAGGGAAATTGACCAGAAGTGACAAAAACAGAAGTGACCTTGTGTAGACATACTGCACAGTGCAGGGTACAGGGTGAGGTCTATAGGCTACTGGGAGCAGTGCTGGTTGTACAGTCTGACAGCAGCAGGAAGGAAGGACCTGCAGTACCTCTCCTTCACACACTGAGGGTGTGTCAGTCTGTCAGGAGCTGCCCAGTGCTGAGATAGTGTCCTTCAGGGGGTGGGACTCCTGCACCAGGATATATATATACTATCATCTCGGGGTGAACCCCCCTTCACGTGTTAAGCTGATCTGGAAATAATACCAGGGAACTTTGGTGTATCTTGAAGAGCCGTTACCTTTATTCCACAGCAAATCAGCAGCCTGTACTATTCATTAATTGCTTGTCTACTATTGTTACCTCCTTCGCTTTCCTTCCTCTCTCATTCATTCACTGTCTGCACTTATGCACGCTCCCCCACTCTTGTTTGCCCAGGCTCAAACTTTTCACTCATTGAAATTAAAGACAAAAATGTAGTTGTCAGTTATGTGCAGGTGTAAATAACCTATCCACAGTATTAAGTATTAAAAGGGACTTTTGTGCTACTGCTTGATTTGAATGCCTGTTGCCCTGATGATTACAATAAATAGGTCTAAACATGTATGTTTATTGTGTTTGGCTGTTCAGTGCTGTTCATATTTACATTTAAAAGCAGAGATAAAAGTAACTTAGAAGTTACTTTCCCTAGTAATTCAATTACTTTTAAAAATAAGTAAAGTAAGTGACTAACTAATTACTAATTTTCAGGATTTTGCCCAACACTGGCAATAACCCACATTTCAATTGTAGCATTATTGATTACACTGTATATATGGATATATTCTAGCAGAATGTACATTTCTTGTATTTTTGTTCTATTTTTGTTGTTCTCTCTCATTATAATTTTTACTTTTCTGCATATTTCTGGGACTTTGAATGGGATCAGCTTTAACACAAGTGATTTCCCCCTTGGGGATCAATAAATTATTTAAATTATCCGATATTTGGGAACAATTGTTATATGTTTGTTATAAGAAAAATTACCATAATAAATTCAAAGGGCAGGCAGCTGTCATGACTCCTCAGTTTGAAGTGTGCCTCTGAAAAACCTTCGTTTGGAGGGTCATGTAGTCCTCACACTTCACCCTAACACTCTATCACAGCAAGAGTCAGGACACCCAACCCCAAGGTGTGAAAGTGCAAAACGAAGGGGTCGAGCTAAGTGATAAGGGTAAGGGGTGCATTGGGACTGGGTCCACATTTGCACCGTTAATATGCAAGACGTCCAGAGGCATGAAACAAATGATAGGATTCCAGTACATCAAATGTATGGAGAGCCTCACCTGTCTCATGCTATGTACAAAAGAGAAGAAAGAGTAGGGAAAAAAAAAAAAAAACAAGGTTTCACCTCTGTCTGCTCCAGCTGTTTCCAGATGTGCCACTATCTGCTCATAACCTGTCAATGGACAGAGTTACACACTTAGATATTTGTGTCTCAGTGTTGATCAGCATTATGAATCACCAAGAGAGTCAGCATGACTACATTTGGTTTTGCAGTATTATGTTGCTGGATAAAGTCTGTGTGAACAGGCTTAGTTTGGGAGAAGAGGTAGGTTGATGTAATTAGTAGTGGGAATTGTTATTTAATGCATGCTGGGACATGCCCTGTCAACAAGTGTGTGTGCGCAGCCGTATCGGAACCTGTTCTAATTTGCTGATAGTTATTTGCCCTGTGAAAATTATGTCAGGTACAATTAGTCTCACTCAAATGAATATCCCCATCATCTTTTTCTCATTAGTATTTAACAACCGAATAGTTTATTTTTTTTTTATTTTTATTTTTTGGCAGATTTCAAGTCCTCAGATGACAGAATTGTGAGTTATTCCTGCAACAAGAATATTATAAAATGAATCTGATCAGAGGAAGAGGATTTAATGTGATTGTCAGTGCCTACTGTAATGCCTCCAGTAGACTGTATGCTCTATTTTTATCCAGCTAATAAGCAAGAGGAATGTGTAAGGTTTCTCAGAGCAGACTTTGAAGGGGGACATTCACAGGTGTAACATATTCATTATACCTCTTACACTAGCCCTCATTATATTTGAGTATTGAGTTAGCAGTGACAATTGTGGTCACCATAACAGGCCATAAAATGTTCTGCAGAAACAGTGTGCTGAGTGTGTGATGTTATTTTCTCTCACTGCTTACGTAACCTTACATTTGATTTTGTTTGTGTAACTGAAAATCGAACATGGAACATTACAGTTCTCAACATACAGTATCTCATCATGTTTACTGTCACCTTTACTTGTAAGTTTGTCTGTCACTGTCATTCCTTATTGTTTGTTTTGTTCAGATACATGACTCAAAGTTCTTTAGTACGGCCGTCCACTGAGACCACGCTCCCCTTTAAGAGACCTGATCTCCCTGACAAAGCTGCAGTAGTTCAGGATTAGGTTATGAGAAACTGATGACTGACAGCCCTACAATTGAACAAAATAAATAATGACAATATTCAAATGTTAAAAACAAATCAAATGGCTTGTTTTTGGGCACATTGGATTCAGTGTTTTGCTCCTCCTCCTCCTTCTTCTTCTTCTTCTTCTTTTTCTTCTTCTTCTTCTTCTTCTTCTTCTTCTTCTTCTTCTTCATTGAATGTGTGAAAAGTGTACTGTAGTTGAAGTTTGAAAGAGCAGAAAATGGAAATTGCTAAGTGATGTTAAAATTGTACGTATTTACAAGACTTAGATAAATGTAAATGTACTTAGTTATATCCCATCACGTAAATCAGTATAAAGATCTATAAAGTAATTTGTTCTAGAAACCTTTTCCAAACATTTTTACATTTTTCCTTTGTGGATCTTTTCATCTATGTAAACATTTCTAATTGTCAACTGTAGACCAATCAACAAAGTACCTTGACCTGTATGTATCTTACAAATGTACTATTTATGTTAATTTTTGCAATCCAAATAACAAGAGCATGAACAGTAGATACATACAGAGTATATTCTTGCAGTTATTAAGACATAAACTGCTGATGCAAAGTAAAAAACAAAAACAAAAAAACCTATATGATTAAGGCGTTACTGTAAACCTTTGTGCTTCCTCATTAAATCCCAATATAGCAATATACCTGAACTTACAGAGGAATCTCTTCACAGTATGTTGAGGGTAAATGTAAATAAAGTATGATGTTCTTTGAACTACAGCAAAGAACATCAAGTAAACGGATGTCACATGATGTTTTACTCTACTTTATCAACTGGAAGGGACTTGAAATGATGGCCACTACCGAAACTCTGCTGAAGAGCCTGAACACCATCAGTGAAAGGGCCACATTTAATGTGATTACTTCATCTCTCACAGAGGTGGAGCAATAGTTTACACACATAGGTGTCTCCTGTCTCAGTGGTTAAATATCAAAAAAAAAAAAAAAAAAAAAAGAAAAATTGTCTTAATACAGCATGTAGCACCAAAACATAAAGCAGACAAGTTCAGAGGAAAAAAAAAACATATTTCTGCTTGTTGCTGGGCATAAATCTCCAGCTCCTTTGCAATCACTTGACAGTGAAATGTAAACATGTGCATGTTTGGGTGCGGCTCCAGCTGTGTATGTGTGTAATTAATGAAATTCCTTAATTTATTTTTTACTTTGGGACTAACAGTCACCATTGCTAAAATTCTAAAATAAAATGTCTCCACAGAATTTAAATGATTGGAGTATTAATCGGAGGCTTTTCATGTATTTTACAGTGATTAGAGACTGAGCCACTTCCTTTGCATTACAAGTCACAAAGTCCTTGCTGACATTTACACTTTGTGTAAAAACAGAAATAACTTAAAATGTTCACATATACTATGTTTCTTTAACTGTGGGAGGGGAAGCAGATTAAAGTGTCATTTTGTCTTTGCAGAAGAGAGAGGATGGGACGATGGTTCGGTGTGTAGCAAAAATCTGACTGTCAGGACACCAGAATTGGCTTTATTAGTGCACCTGGTCCTTTTCTGCAATGAAAGCTCAAAATGTCTGCTGTGAAATGGTCTATAGCAGTAAATAGGATCAATTTCCCAAGTGTATAATTGCTGAAACTGAAACAATCACTACAATCAGGGAGATGATCAGGGTTTGTCTCCGATAGATTACTTTAAAGCATGAAGCATCACACGGTATGACGTAAAGTGACAGTGGAAAACAACATTTATTTAATTCAACATGTTTTCAGTCTCAATTCAACAAATATGGCAGCTTGGTCAGTGGCTTCATGCTTCAAACTATGAGTCTGTACATTCCTACTTGAGTGTCATTCAGGACTTGGTGCGTGTATGTGTGTGCGTGCACATGTGTGTGTGTGTGTGTGTGTGTGTGTGTGTGTACAGTTTAACATGATTTTGTATGTGCAGCCCTCTTCTCTGTGATGGCCGCTGTTGAGAACCAACATTATTCCCTCATGCCGTCTCTAACACTTTGAGTCCCAGAGCACAGGATAACACATAGCTGCCACACCAGCTGAAACATACACAGGACACATGTGATGCAGATGTGGGTGGCATTACTTTTTTTTTTTAATGCAGCTGGAAAGAAAGATTAAAAAGGAAAGGAGAGAGAAATGCAGGATGGTCTCTTCAGCCTTGGCATGGGCTCTGCAACACATCACAACACAACAAGTTAAAAACATAACAATATTGATATGCACGCACATACCCACTGGTAAAAGAACAGCAAAATAAAGGTAACTAGGAAGGTTCAGAGGCCTAAAGACATGCAAATATTAGGTGTTACACTGCAGTCCAAACAAGTCAATAACATTTTATGAAACAAATGCTATTTGTTTGTGTTATTCCTTTTACCATCTGGTCAGGGAAAGATGGGAAATATCTTGGCTATTGTCTAAATAATTGTGACATTTTTATTGCACGTGAACCAAAGTTCATAAGCTAATTTGAAAAGAAAATCTAAAGCAGATATGCAGAAATCAAGTCAATATTTTTTACTGTTATTGTATCTCATTTTCAATTGCTTCCATTCCTAAACTTCAACTCTGTGTAATAAATAAAGAAATGAATACATACATAAATAAATAAATAACAAGGTTGTCAAGATTTAGTCATTAAAACAAGAAGCATTGAAAATGGAATTTTTAAACCGTTTGATTTCATCATAACTGAAGCTGTTGTTAAATAATGTAGTGCTTCTGTGCTCCTGTTTGATGCAGTTATATACAATCCCCCTCCCCCCCATTCTGTGTTTACACATTTCAATTCCCCTTTCTTTTTCAACATTTTATTTCCATTTGGCAGCTTTCTTCAAGACACTGTGTAAATAACTCATTTCCGTCTGATGTATGATCTGATGAGCACTCTCTTCAGCTTTCCCCAGGGGCTGCACGGAAACACTGTTGACACCTTCTTGATACTGCCGATTTGTTCTGCTTTTGGGCTGTGTTCCCCCATGTTTGATGATCACTTGTCACTCTGTCTTGCTCCCTGGCAGATGGATAAATGGCGACAAGCCCTAATCATTCTGTACTCGATTAGCTGGCTCATTGGCAGTCACTGTATGACATGATGCAGAATCAGCACCGGTTTCTGATTTCTTAATGATTTATTATTGCTTTTGGAGCATTGCCTTAAGATTATATTCAAAGGATAGCTGTAAAGTCGTAAGTCATTATTTTATATCTCCTTCACCTTTGCGTTGTGTGAAAGCTAAATGGGTGGATATTAATGAACAAAGAATTCTTCGAAGTCTTCTAAATCTAATCTAAACCAAAGCAGTCATCTTTAGAAATACCTTTACATTATTTTAAGTTATTTTCCTACTCCTACTCTCTGAACTGAATAACTAAACTGAATTAGAGGGTATAAGTTGCCATTTTTACCTTGGGGTATTTTCCAATGATAAATGGACTGAATTAATGACTCTCTATACTTCTTGTTTTGATCTACAATTTCTTCTAACCCTTCCATTGTTGTGCTGTCCATGATAATGGTGCCCATAATTGAGGTTTACATTTATTGCCTCTTTCAGCTGCAGACCGCAGTCTCAGACAACATGTTAAATATTGCTTGCAGTACTTAGTGCCCATTCATTTTAAGCATGCCCTACTTATAGTTTATTAAGATTATTAGTGCTATTTTATATCATGTGTGGAACATGATTAAGATCTTTGTTCCTTGCTGGAACTACTTTTCCAATTTGAGGATGCATATATTTTCTTTCAATACAGTAATTACCTGCTATTCATCTTTGTGAATACATTTTTATGTAGCCCTCCCTATGGGCTTTTCTGCTAAAAAAAAAAGAAAGTTTAAATTGGGGGGTGCTCATTCTGACGGTTCAATAAAGTAATTGTGCACTCTGATAGTGATTGTGGCAACAGTTCAGTCAAATAAACACTTGAAGTTGTCTTTTGTTTCATTAGATAAGTGCACAGAGTCAGTGCCAACAGCCTATTATTAGTTTAACATTGGAATTCCCTGACTTAAAACCCCTGAAAACCCTTTGAAGGGCATTGAAATACGAACAAGGCTGAATGTGTTTTTTAGTTGTTGCCCCTCAAACACAGGGCCATGGGTCAATGATGATCCAGTTGCCCTTTCCTGTAACACATTGTTTGACATCAAGACATCTGCTGATCGTATTGAATGGATACTGAAAGACTCCACTTGATGATTTCGGTCACCTTTAGACTCTGTTTACAGCTTATATTAATGCATCTGCAGTACGGTCAGTAAGTCTGTTATCACCAGACAAAACAGTTTTATTTGTTTCAAAATGTAACACATTTTATTTCATTTAAAATAATTAAATCGGCGTAACGTTCTGAGTAAAACATTCAATCTTGTCCATGAAAAATGTCCCTGAATTTCAGAATATTTTTCAGTATTTCATGTTCCCATTTTTTTTTTTTTTTTGGCTTTAATGACGGAAACCATTTGAACTGGCATGGGCTCCACGAGTTTGTGTAAAATCTCATGGCTCATGCTGTCCCAGCATGATGTAACAGTTGTTCTTGCAAAGCATTTGGGATCATTGTCCTGCTGAAGTATCAAATCAAATAGGAGTAAATCAAATCACAGGTAGATTAAAAGTCTAAAGAGAGAGGTGCATGTGATTGAAGAGAATCATTTGTATTAATCCATCAGTAGATCAACACATTGAGCTTAATTCCTTAAGACATAGAAAGGCAACTTCCTTACAGATACAGAATTTGTGAAAAAGACTCCAATCAGCAAAGGTCCTGTCAAAAGAAGGCTGTCTTGTAATGGTCTCAGAGGACAAGTAGCAGTTCCTAAACCACTTCTCAAGGGGTGAAACAAGGCCAAGCACTAGGTGGGCTAAGTAATACCAGAATTCCATATTGGATGACTGGAATAAAGTCGTGTTCACAGATGAATCCAAGTTTGAGTTTTATTGCAGTCACAGAAGTGTGTATGTAAGTTGATGAACAGGAGAGAGAGTAATATCACATCGTTTCATACCCGCAGTGTGGTGGGAATATTCAAGTCTGGGGCTGTTCTGCCTACGCTGGAGTTAGACACCTGCACACAATTGTCTCGCCCCTGAACAATGAGAAGTACCGTTTCATTTTTCAGAGACATGCTGCAACCTCTGGGTTGCATCTTTGTTTAGAAGGATTCACACTGCTGCAGGATAATGACCCCAAACACACCTCAGCGCTTTTCAAGAACTACTTGAAGACCAAAGAAAACCAAGGAGAACTGACTGTCATGGAGTTTCTTATGTGGTCACTTGAGCTCAACCCTTCTGAACATTTATGGGGCACTTGAAGACTGAGAGAACCAAGCAGAAGATGACATCATACGTTTTTGTGCAACACTGTGCCAACACAATACTTTTTATCTTTTCTGTCAGATGTGCATGAGGCAGGTGAAGGGAAATGTAGTGCCCTGCACAGCCTGCAAGTTATTGCACAACACAACTGATTCATAACAAATGGATTGCAGTGACCTGACCTCAGCAAGTGCGATCTGTACAGTGTGTTCACATTCTTAAAATGATCCTATGATGCCCGCTCTGCCTACATGATTTGCATGCTGAGAACCAATATATTGCAGACAGAGTGAAAATAATGAGAATGCCTTTTAATACCAGGTGTGAAAAGAGAGGCCCTAGATCAGATGTTCTTACCCAGATATCTAGACAGAGCTAGTAGTCTTAAAGGACAGCAACATGTACAGTATGATGATCAGTCTTTCTAGCACTTCCATATTTTTTGATGTATTGAATGTTGTAGTATCATCAAAGAGTCACAAATCTTTAAAGCTTTTTAGTTGTTGATGTACTTGTTTTGTCTTGCATGATGGTTTAAGGTGAACTGTGTTGCACACAGTCATCAGATGTGCTTCAACTATAATTGCAGTTCCCAAATAATTTAGCATTCACGCTTGCTGTGCGTTTCATCATCTGCTGAGGCTCTGTTCAATAGGTCCCCTCTGAATAAATGACAACAAAGCAACGGGCAATTATAATGGAAAAATTGGTTGTTAAGATAACATCAAGTTGACTGTAGAAAAGTGAAGGGAAGGAAACTCACTGTGTTTTCCTCATAGGGAAAGGAGGGTAGTATGGGGAGTTTGAAAACATATTTTTTACAGTGCCTGAGTGGTCATTTTTCTTTTTGTTTTTTTTCTTACCAAGGCGAGGTTCATGGCAGCGCTTTTACACAGGTCCTTGTTTGTCATGTGAGCGCTATTCCTGGGTAGAAAAACCTTTAAGATTTAGATTCAATACGGAAACACTGAGATGATCTCTGCTTTGTTCTTCATCTCTTCCCATCTAAATACTGCCCTTCTGTCGGCTCATCTGCTTATCGACGTTGCAAGAGACTTAAGAGCAACAACAAAATCATAGAAACACAAAGTGACTGCTCAGAGCAAGGTTAGAGCAGTAATTTCATGGTGTGTTTTATCTCAGAAGTACTATACTTTGCATAGCAATTGTGCTGTGAAAACTCATCTTTGTAATTCCTGAAAATAGATGCTTCTTCATTGAGTTACATAGGGAGAAGGCTGTAACATAATTGTTTTGCAAAGCCGAATGGTGAAGCACTGCTTTGAAATCTCTTCATTTTCCCCTGGACACTTTGAAACATGATCTAAAGAAACCTGAAGATATCTTAATCAATTTCAATGAAAGCAAATTGCACTTTGCTGACAGCAAAGCATAACTAATTGAATGCCAAATATCAGTCAGAATCATTAGCTTATTGGAAGGTAATATTTCTTAAAGTTTTCAAAAAAAAAAACAATATTAATAATTACTAACTTTATTTGAATAGATAGGTGGATTAATGGTGATTTATGGATAGCTTTGCTACATGCAACACCACGTGTGGTTCAGATGATTCATGCTCAGACTTTCTTTTTTTTTAATTTGATTAAAAAAAAAATGTGTAACCCTTTCTGTGACTGAATTTTGTTTAACTGGTGTCAAAATATATGGGCCTATCAGATCTGATGCAGTCACACTATATTAATTGTGCTAATTACGGTTCCCTCTTAAAAAAAAAAAAAAAAAAGGATACTATGACACTATATGTCTGAACTTGACGGCATTTGTGCATCTGTCCTACATTTTTGCAGGTTTAAATGTAACACCTCTTAGAGGCGATGTGCTCAGTATAACATAGGATAACAAATGCAGTACACAAAGACAAACAGAGAAAGGTCCCAAGACCATACAAAAGAAAACCTGTCACTCATTTTGACATCTGCCTCATGTATCACTCAAGGAAGATGCTAGTTGTCTTTACTTATGTTTGTTTGTTTGTTTGTTTGTTTGTTTATCCTATTTGCAGGGGGAAATAAGCAAACTGCAGTGTGTAGTAGCGAACTAACCATAACCCAAAAACAAGCTAGTGCTAACCAAACACAAATAGCTAACCATGCTAATGTAACTAGTTAGCAGTAAGCAGTTTCAAAATGCATGTTTGTACATTCAGTTCCTGTTTCATGATTAAACCGTGGTGTTTTCTCTGCTTTGCAGTTAATACCCCAGCACAACAGGACTACACATAAGTGAATCATCAATTACTGTTAATATAAAAGCTGATTTACCTCTGTTGTCTTGGAGGCTAGCACCCTTAAGACAATTGTTCAACAATGCTACAACAATTTACTTCATAGATTTAAAAGACAAACATGTTACCAAATGCAGAACTGGTGCTTTACCAGTCCAATGAGAATTGCTCACCTGGTCCATATAGCAATAAGAGTTTTCTAAATCCTGGGTTTACTTACTAGTTGCCCACTGAATATGCATAGTGGAGTCTCCAAGTTTCCACTTTCCCCATTACCTTCACGTTTACATGTATTCCTCGCCCTTAAAATGTTACTTTGACCTAGTTAAATATCTAGGCTATTGGAAAAGCAACTTTACATCAGCTAAGGCTTACTTTAGTGATACAGGATTGCAACCTTCAGTATGTCAGCTCATCATGATATCGTTTGGCCAGGGTAATAAAATGACATGCCGGCAATCACACCAACTCCTTTGGCCTCTGTTCCACTCTTCTGCTGCTCCTCTCGGTGTCAAGCATCACCTGGAGCAGCGCTGCGATGCTGGAGTGTGTCCAGGCTCGGAAGGTGGAGCAGACGGGAAGGTTTTGCTGGTTGCTTACAAAGCAACCACAGACAAAAGTAAATCACAACAACAACTGCAACCCATTAACGCCAGAGTGAGAAAATGAGTGCTGACAGAGAGAAAGTTGTGAATATGACAGGACAGGTCAGCTTACTTGTAAGGCGGTACTGTTTTATTTATTTGTGAAATTTTAATGTGTGTGTGTTTATTGTTGTGTTAACATGGTTATTACCTGTGCGCCATGACAAAGTGGTTATATCCAAAATATAGAGGTTTGAAACTCCTTTTTTTGCTTTGCCTGGTCTTTTAAAATGATAAAATTAGGACCCATATTAATAACAAGAAATGTCTTGGTTAAGCAGAACAGTTTGTCATCTTCCAGGCTAGTGTTGTCTGCTCAGAACTCAAATCAGTCCTCAGCTCAACAACATAGAAACACAGATGCAGAAAACTGAACTTTTTTTTTTTTTACTTCTCTTTCTCTCTAACAGAGAGGAGTTGATGATCAGTTCGTCCTTTGACTCGCTGGAGGTTCTTCTGGACTCGTTTGGACCCGTCCGGGACTGCACCAAAGACAACGGAGGCTGCAGTCGCAACTTTCGCTGCATATCTGACCGAAAGTTGGACTCCACTGGATGCGTAGTGAGTCATCGTTCTTTTAAGAAACTCCTTATGGTTGAGACAATAGAATAGCACAACATCTAATGCATTTACCTCCAACATTATGCACACCCAAGCTTCAGGGATTCTTAATCTGATGCCCACTTGCAGGGCATCTTCACTATTAGTTCATGTTCTAATGTTGTATGAATATCCTGTTTTGGCCATCAGTGTTTAAATTCATCTAGCTGTATAAATATTCATAAGAATTTCTTCAGGCCAAGATGACCCATATCAAGGACAAGCGGCAGCAGCAGCAGGCACTTTGTAATGCGTCTGTGTAGACAGTTTGACTTCGCCGCTTGTCTCATCTGCCTCTTAGCCAGACAACACATTCATTACCTCCAGGTGGTGCTTAGCAACCAGGAAATGTAGCAGCCAGGTTTGTTTTCTTCTCCATCTGTTGAGGACTCCAGCAATACCGTTCTTGTTGTTTGCAGAATCTTAGCTCCGTCTGCTAGTGTTTTGCTTCCTCTAATTCCTCCCCTATCTATTGATAAGCTGTCAGGCACCACCACCATTTCATTTCTTTTCAAGTACTTTGATGCACTTGAGTCAAGTCTTTCAGGTGGGCTGGGCATACGCTGCTTATGCAATCCAGCGTGCTCAATCTTATCTCCTATAATGCACTTCAAGGAGAGGGAAACGGCTTGTAACGAGTTTTAAATCAAAATATGTTTCATTTATAGATTAGAAAGTATTCACATGTCATACTACATATAACATGAAGGTGGCATGCTTAATGTTATCACAGTACAATTATCTTGGGCAGAAGATAGGCATGTCAAACACATTCTGAAAAAAAAAAAAAAGACTCCCTCACTCTTTCACCATCTGACTTGAATCAGTAAGTCTGAGGCTGAAATGGAAAATAATGAATGACTATAAATATAGAGTATTTCAATGGTCAGACAGTAACCATATATAGTTATTAGCATTAATTTTCTGATGACCGTGGATGTCTCTATCAAATCAATAGTTGCTGATGATATGTATGGACTGTATGATCCTTGACCACACTGCTATTAAGTCTGTGCCATTTCATAATTAATTGTACTGTTCTGTAACAGTGGCATACAGCCTACACAAGATTTTTACTTTTTTTATAGACTCAGTTTGACTTTGTATCAACCAGTTGCTTCTTTAGTATGATCTTGAACAGCAACAGTGCAACAGAAAGCTTTTTGAATATCAGCCGTTTGTACTCAGCTAATGCAATTAAGCTTTTGAGCTTTTTGAAGGCTTAGTTGTACAGAAATTCACCTTGTTTATTTTATAACGGTCTTCACTAATCTGTTGCCCAGGAAAAATACATTTCCTGGCCGAGCAATTAGAAGTGTAACTTCTGCTCGTATACGCTGACATTCACAGGCTCTTGTCACATTACAGTGTCAGTAAGGCCACTGTGGTTCTGTTATGAAGGTCTATCACAAATATCTCACTTGTTGGCTGATGTGAACTTGGACGCTGTGAATTTTAATGAGTCGGATGTGATGCAACGACATTGCACTGGTATGTCAGAGAACCACAATATCCATCCAATTTCCATCTTGTAGTGAGAGATGACTGAGTGGAGATTTTGAGCCAGGGCTTTGAAGTCTTACAGGCATTTGATTTATGTTTTAGTTAACACATTTGCTTTTCCCCCCTGCTCCTTCCTTGTGTGGGAAATCACAAGGAAGCTGAAGATATGTTGTGGTGATATTCTTCATTTAAACATAATTACTGGGTGCTTTTAAACAACAGCGTGTGTACAGCAGCATCTAGAGGGCTGCTTCTTTATGTTGCACTTTGTTGCAAATCATTGCCAAAAGCACCCAAAAAAAAAAAAAAAAAAAAAAGAAAGAAAAAAATCCAATTTCTTCCCTCTGAAATTAGTCTCACTTGGATCCAAAAAAGAAACAGTGAAGAGATTTCTTGCCAACGCTTTGAGGTGTCATGAGACTCTCCTTTTGTATTCTATTAATTATTTATTGTCCTGTATTATTTCCATCCCTTGAGCATGTTGAAGATTCCTCTAAGAAACTTCACAAAAAAAAGAACAAAGTGAATTTCTGTACTTACTTATAGTACTTATCCCTTAATGTCTCTGTTTCCCTATAATTTGTGAATGTTCACCAAGCTCCACTGTAACCACCAATGAAACCGAAATTCATCCCAACAATAAAGCTGTTATTTCACTCACTTTCACAAGATGAAAGTGATTGCGAGAGCAGGGAGAGAGCCGGAAACACTGTTGTTGTCGCTTTCATTAAATACATGTTATCTAGAACAGGAAAGCACAAAGAAATGGTGCGTGGGACTGTATGCTTCACTGGCTATTATTCTGTCAAACTGTATAACTTGCAAAACCAAAAAAAATGAGAAAACCTTTAAATATTTGATCTGTAACAATCTGTCCAAATTGATTATATTCAGAGTGTATAAGCACAGCAGCTTTGAACTCCAGTGCCAAGCATTCATAATCTGCACTGCAAATCACACTTCTCTGATTTCATCCCTTCATATTTCTACACAGTTGTATATAGTATTAGGTGTACTTCATTCCTGTCCCCAATTTGTGGTTCCTGCATTTTAATACATTTAATACATTCAATACATTAATGTGTCTGACAACTAGACCTCCCATATTGTTTTTTTTGAGTTGTGTGATTGCATTATCCCAAATGTTTCCAATAATAGTGTTCCCTGTCATTATAAGCAGCTCCTCCCCATTTCCACCCGCTGCTGATGTCCCACTCTGTTGCTTCCCTCCCGCTGCATACCTCTTCCATTCCTGCCTGCCATGTCTTGTCATTGCCACTGCGTCACCCCTGTACTGTATCTCTGTTGTCACACTGACTTCAGTCAATCTTGGTGGCTGTGTTCAGTCCCAGATTAGTGTCCAGCTGTGTTTATTCTCATGTCAGGCTGCCAAAAATGTAGTGACTCCCCCTGTGATCCGAGGTCCCGGTCCAGACAAACTCTAAGACTACTGGCTCCATGGCTTCCTGAGCCATGAGCTAACTGCGTAACGGTAGCTGACTACATCCAAGGTTGGCTGGCAGAGAGAAACCGTTATCAGTTACTCTGGTGATACTTTATGCTGCCCCCTATGTTTTTGGTTCTATCTTCAAATTCTGCCTATATTCAACAAATTATGCCCTTAACAATGAAGACAAATAAATAAATACATAAATAAATAAATAAATAAATAATAAAAACTACTACTACTACTTACATACTACATACTACTTAGGCATTCTGTTTAGTTTTGATTAAGAGACTTCTAATCAGTTTTGCATGGAAAGTCTTTGCCTCTGACAAGCAGATGCAAACCACATGTGCTTTTAATTGGAAGGTTATAGTTGAAATTAACCTTTATTATGCTTACAAAGAGGTACAGTAAGTTCACCTCCAATCAGCTGCGCCTTGGGACATCCAATTGATTACTTATCCATATTATATTCTTAAACTGGTTGTGCAGAAGTGAGCAGTAACAACCCAAGACAGCAGGAAAGGAAGTTTTTGCAGACAGCCTTGTAAATGCATTTCTTTGATAAGACATAAGTGACATCAGTTGCGTCTATATTTTGGTGAGTCATTACATCACCTTCACCTGCTTCATTCTGAGCTTCTCCATTTCCTTCTTAAGCTCTGTGATTTCATCCTAGCCCTGCATTCTTCAGAGCGCTCCTTCATTTGCTGAATCAAGCTAGAAGTCAGACCCAGACGCTGCTGCTGCTGCCTTAGTAAATCAGATAGTAATTAGACCCAGATTGTGAGCACAAATTGAATGAACGCAGCAGCACAGATTTGCCCCACACTTTTATTTATGTAATTTCGGCAGTGAGTGTGAACAATGATCATTCACAAAGGAGATATAGATTAGAACAGGCAGGTCACTTTAATTGATTAGTTTCTAATTTCTTGAGAAAACCGGGATGTAGATTGCTGGAAGATGGAACAGTTGTTGAATATCTGATGATTTAATTGATTTTGATTTCCTACCCTTTATTGATAGCTTATTGCAGTTTCTAAATGGATTGGTATTCACTTTGAATGAGACATCTTGTTATTATGCTGTTTATCTAACATCCTCCTCCTAGCACCATTGCAAGTGAGCTAAGTCATTGATCTTCACCCACACATACACACATCCTGGTCCTGTCCATCAGCACACGGCTTCGCTCCCAGCTGCCGTTGCATATATTACTGTGTGTTTTAGTAATTATCTTGTGACTGTCGAGCTTATAAATGAGCCTCTCATCCGTCTAATCAGGGTGGTAAACTGGCTGAGCCCCAGCGCTCTGATTCTACCCTAATCAATTAACACCTTGTCTGAGTCCGTGCTGCCAGTAGCTGTCCTGTCTGCATTTAATATCTTTCCTTGTGTCGACTGATGCTGGCGGTCTGCACCGACTGACCCGCTCCATCTCGCTGATATATTGCACTCCTGGGGAGAGGCAGTGCATGGCGCCTCTGGAAGTGAGAGCATAATAATCACAGGATGATTGTGAGATTAATTAGCTTCGTCTTGTCACTTGTCTCCCCTGCAAAATGGTGGAAAACAAGGATGTTGTTGACAGAGCATATTGCTGCGAGGATGGGATAGGACAACAATAGCTGGCTGCCATCCAACCAGCTCATCCAGTGTGTGTGGCGCTTTTTACATAAAACTACAGTAAACAGTAGATAGAGATGATTTGTGCTGTTTTAGTTTGTGTTGGTGCTGTATGTCGACTTTATGGACCTATCATGTGGAGATAAAACGGGGTGTGTGTAAAGGGTAAAAACAAGTGAAGGATTTAGACTGTTTGTCATGACAGTACAGTGGATCCAGAGGGCAGCTGTCCTAGTCTTATATTGAAACCTACATTTGTCTGTTCCCACTTATGATATATAACATCTTATCCATGATGAGTTGCACACATGCATGTGTGTGTCCATGTTTTGTATCAGCAGAAAATTGCTGATGTTCTTTCAGTTGAAACTTTTAGAAGTTAAAAGTCAAAGCATTTGTTTTGCTGTTCAGCTGAAGAAACATAGTTTGGCTCATATGTGCCTTGAACGTTACCTTGTCAGTTAAAATCTCTGCCTAAGTGATGTCAGGTTTCAGTGGCGATGGTGTTTGTTTAACAGTAAAGAACCATAAAGTCCCATGATCCAGTGCTACATCACAGCATCACATAACTAAATCTTATGTTTTCATTGTTTAAAGTTCAAGACCTGTAGCTTCAGAAACTCCATGTGTGATTAAAAAGGAAAGACATTTGGCAGAATAAAGTCAAATAAAGTCATAAGTCAAATAAATTGATATTGACCTTATTCATGGAGCATTTTATCTTAACTGTCACTATAAGGAGCTGAGAAAATCATAATCACTATTTCTATTATATCCCATACAAAGGCTTTACTTGGAGGGCCCCCAGAAAATACGGAGGTTCTACGGTCTGTTAAGTTTCATTCTTATCGAAAGTAAACCTCTCGCCTTGCGTTAATCACCTTTTTGACACACTTGTTTGAACAGCTTTCATTCATCGAGGTAGACAACAGTTTTTAATGCCTTTAAAATCTCCAACAAATACATTAAACACATTTATGTATTGGTGACATCACAGGTTTATTTTGTTCCTGCCCTGTTGTTTTGCCTCCTGGAATCTGTGTCATCTATGATGATAGCCCCACATGGGGCAAGCATGCACAGAAAGAATATAATTATTCCGACCAGAGAGAAACAAACACATTTAGGGTTTCCACCACCTCTCTCGATTTGAGTTGAAATTCATCGGGCCCTATCAGATCACTATGTTTACATTTCTTTTCTGATTTGACATTTATTCTGATTATTAGAGGAATATTGATTTGTGAGTGGCCTGTGTGTATATTGGAAACAATAAAGGTCTACTTGTTGTAGCATACAACATAAATTGGCTGATAACTGCCCTCATTTAAATGTCAATAATAATGATGAGATAAACACTGCAGTTTCATCAACCTGCAACTTCACAATAAAGTGACTTGCAGCTAATGGCTCTACAAACCGACACAGGTATAAGCGATCTCTGTCTGTCTGTGAGGCTCTCACCACCAGTCAAATTTGAGATTTCCCCATTAGTATTGCACTTTTAACTGTGCTAGTGACAGTGAGATTTAACTGATTGCTAATATGCTGCACTTCCATAAAGGATATGAAGGGAAAACTTTTAGTCCCTAGTATGGGCTTAGCTCAAAAAAAGCTCAATCCTATAATTTCCATATAGTAAATAGATAGTGTAGATAGCCAATATCTTTTAACTGTTCATTCCTTTGAACTCCCCATGAGATGTCAACTCAGTTGTGTGTTAAATCTGTTGAGTTTTCATAAATGAAACAACAGTAGCATGTTGTGTTACTAAATTATGGCATGAAATACTGAACTACCAGTCATGTTTTTCAGTGCCAATATGCTTTGACATGTTTATAATTCATAAGGTGACACATACTGCCTGAACATGTGACTACTACAGCTATACAATACAATTTTAAGGTCTGTCTTGGACAGTATATAGACTACCTATCACTGCAAATTATGAGTAATTTTGTCACACAATTCTAGCAATAACCACGGACCATAACCACCAAAGGGTCATCCTGTGACAGAGAAGTGGTACTTGTACTGTGCAGTTACAGTGTGTAGAACACAACTAAACCAAATGCAAACTACATTATGACACATTTTATCAAAACCAACGCAAACCTTTAACATGATGCACACAAAATAACACAATATGAAGTACACACAACAAACAACACTCTTTACTTACAACATAACACAACACACCACCCGTTCATGTCTGACCAGCCAAGTGATTTTTAATGATATTTCTGGACAGCAGCATACTTTATGCTGGCCAGAACAGTTCTTCTCACCACTTTGTATTGGCCTAGTTCCCGTTAGGCAGCAAAAACAATCTTGACTGGGATCACATTTTTGGACACTAAGCAGTGTTGAGTGGAGTCAATACCTGGCCAAGCCTAAAGAGGAGTAGGAGCACATTAGATTGTCACTACTGATGTTTCTTCTCCTCGAGTCATTGGATTTATGTGTCTCTGTGTGTGTGTGTGTGTGTGTGTGTGTGTGTGTGTGTGTGTGTGTGTGTGTGTGTGTGTGTGTGTGTGTGTGTGTGTGTGTGTGTGTGTGTGTGTATGTGTGTGTGTGTCACCCTCAACAATTATTAACTTTCTCTCACACCAATTAGGCTGAAGGGGGTTGTAGAGGTACAGACTTTTGGCAGCAATACTGCGTGACATGAAAGGGACAGATCAATGCCGATGTTCTGTAAAAAAATGTTAAAATTATATTTTTTTGGCCAGCTTGCCTTCACAGTCAACAGTTGGAGCAGCAGCTCTGACGCCGACAACATTTTTAGTTACATAGTTAGATTTATGTCCAGCGTCATCAATGAAGAGTAATGAAGCAACTCTGTTTCATTGTATCTGATCTGATTATCTGAGATAATTTCTTCATCATCATTCTGCATCATCCAGAAAAAAGTCCCTGCAAGCCCAGAAGTGTGTATTCTTGGTCTTATCCCAGAGGCGTTATCCTTTAGAACACATGAAAGAAAATTGGTCAACCTTTGCTTACTACACGCAAAACGTATTATTGCTAGACAGTGGAAAAGTGTTTGTTGTCCGTCTGTGAACCTATGGGTTAATGAACTATCCTCATGTATAGTGATAGAAAGGCTTACGTATGCCATTAAACACAAAAAAACACATTTTTCATCAAATATAGGATTCATTCATTACATTTTTGGAATCAAGACCTGGAAACATATGTTCTTAAATGTCACAATAATAATTGAGACTACACCTGTGCATGCGTTTTTGTTGTCTGTTTTTTTTTTTTTTTTGTTTTTTTTTTTTTTACTTTTTCAATTTTTTTTTCTAAATTTTTCATTTTTATTTTATTCATTATTATTATTATTATTATTATTATTATTATTATTATTTCTTATTTTTATTATTTGTTGTATGGGTAATGTTACTGTCATTTTTATTGTAAACCAATATTGCTATCATAGTTATTATCTTTGTTATTAGTTTATGTTTTTGGGTTTTTTTTTTCTTCTTCATTGTTATTGTTTTTTTATTTTATTATTGATACCGTATATATATATATATATATATATATATTTTTTTTTATCATTGACTGGCTCAGAGTTTGTGGGTGGGTATTTGGGAGGTGAGCAATCAGTGTTATCTTTTTCGATGTAACAGAATACATATGTTAAAAGAAATGCACCTTGTTTAAAATCAATAAAAATAAGGATACAAAAAAAGCTACCTTTCCACTAGTGTTGCACCGATACCGATACCAGTATCGGACAGGGCCCCGATCGGCACTAAAATGGTGGTATCGGCATCGGCGAGTACCAACAATTAGGGCGCCGATACCATTTACCGATGCTGGTGTGACAGAAGGCAGCCTTCTCTCTCCCGACACTAACTTTTACTTGTAGAACGGCTATGCTCATCACGCTCTGTGTTGTGTTATCACACGCGATCACTGTGCATGCCTGCCAAGCACGCCAATCAGCTATCGTTATTGACCTGCTCCAGACCAATGAGAGCGGGCCACTCTTAACCAATGCCGGGGCAGCTTTTTCATGCGGAGGAAAAACAAACCAGAAGAAAATGTCGGCGGTGTGGAAATACTTCAGCATAGATACAGCATTGAGTACAATAGCTATATGCAAGACTTGCGGCACGAAAGTTTCGAGAGGTGGAGTTAAACAGACCAGTTTCAATACAACGAACCTAATAAAACATTTGAAGACGAAACATGTGAATGAATACAAAGAGTTTGAGGCTGCAGCAACTGCTAGCAAGCAAGAGCGGGGTGTACAGCAGCAACAAACTCTGGTCAGTTCATTTCGTAGCAAGAAGTACATCCAAGTAGTATGCAGCTCTTCATATAAATGGTATCGGTATCGGTATGTATCGGCATCGGCCGATACTGCACGGTCAGGTATCGATATTGGATCGGGGCCCAAAAAATGGTATCAGTGCAACACTACTTTCCACACAGAGCTGAACATTGTCTTTTCATCAAACAGTTAATGATCTGTAAGATGATGAAATTGACAATGCACTGCTGTGAGCCATTTAAAACTATATATATATATATATATATATATATATATATATATATATATATATATATATATATATATATATATATATATATATATATATATATATATATATATATATATATATATTTAGTTGTTGCTTGAAGTGAGCAGGTGTGAGATCCTTTGCATGTTTGTCAGTGCCCCCCAGTGCTAGTGCTGTATGTCTCTGATGTAGCGATCCCTGACCTGTATATGAGTTTCACTTTGCAACCTTTGATAATCCTGTTGAAGAATCAGGTTCCTCCGAGACCAAAGAGTGTCTGGAAACAGCAGAAAAAAGCTACACCATCTCATTAGATCAGGAAACTTCAAACTTTAACTGAGACTGCAGCAGACACTTCCTGCACAGTATAAATAATGCTTTCATTTTAAAAGTAATGCTCACAACAAGTTTTTTAAATTTATTTTTAAGTTAACAAAGAAAGTTTTACAACTTATTTAGCGAAAAAGGATGTTTCATTTAAACTGATATCTTACATTATTTAAGTCCATAGTGTTTAATACATAACTCCCTGAAGGATTTGTGGTTGCAGTTGACAACAACATGCACTGTTGGATCATTAAAGTCCCGAATGAAAAGTGTGAGATTTTAATGCCACTAACAGTAAGCTATCAGCCCCAGCAGTCAGTAAATGAAAAGACCTCAGGTCAGAAAGTGTGATCTGGCTCTTTAAGAGAGGTCTTCAGTTGCAGCATGTCCATTCGACCTCAAGTGAACTCCCTGTTTTTTTTTTTTGTTTTTTTTTGCACTTAGTTGGGCAGGAGGTGAGAGGGGTTACTAAATGTCTTAGCTTTTCTGCACTGAACTTACTCACCATAACATCCACAGGAGGCCAGCATGAGGAGCAGAGCGCTCTGGGAAAAGCTGACCTTTGACACACACTGCTTATCTCATCACACTGGCTTGTGGAAAACTCTCAGGACAACTTTCTCTATTAGGAAACATGAAAGGATAGTTGAGATGTTGGAATAATGTTTTAGCCTACAGAGCGTGATTTCTTAAATAGACCTCCTCAGAATAGATAAGTTTCTCTGTGAACTTGACACAAATGCTCCTGTGGGCTTCTCTCACTGCAGTGCAGAAAAACCTTTTAACTTTCCGGCAAATATATCATCCCAGTTTTCTATTTGATGTATTAGTCAATATGTTTTTAACGCTATGCACAGACCTGTAATAGACTGTTTCATTGTAGATACTGCTCGGCCTTAAAGACTTAATACTGGCATTGGTTAAACCCATCAAAGCTAATCTTTATTTATCAAAATCATATATTTAGATTACATACTTTTCCCATTTAAAAAAAACAAAAAAAAAAAAAACAAAACATATTTTGATACCATGAATTGGCTTAAATGTAACTCTACACCTTTCCCTTCTTTCAGTATGCACAGTTACATGGAAACACTAAAAGGGTCCGTCTCTGTTAAAATTTCTTACCACCCCTCCACCATTCGTCTACAGCTAAATGATATTAGCATACCAGCTCAGCTTTTACTTTTACTTGTCAAAAACACAAACCTCTGCTTGTGTCGTGATTCCTGAATTTGTGTTGTGTTTTATGTTTTTATTTTCCATGCCTCTTGTGTCCTTTAAGTTCTCCTGTGTTTTCCTGTGGTTTTCCCTCTGTCTGTTAGGATTGTTCACTCCTTGTCTGGTCATTGTATGTATCCGTCAGCCTCAGATCCTGCCTCATGTTCATGTTCATGTTCATGCTCATGCTTTGTACTTTGCCTTTTCTTCGTGCCTTCTTGTACTGTTTTCTTTGCTACTTTGTTTTCTGGTTGTTGGACTTATTTAGTTTTCTGCCCTTTGGCTTTTGTGACATTCTGCCTCTTGTCCTGTGAGTACTGTGTTTGGGTTCACCTCCCCTTTCCATAGTCTTCCCCTTTAAACCTTGACGTGACAGCTTGTTTTATGTTTGCTAACTACTGTACATTGCACAATGGCACAAACTAATGTAGGAGTAATTCAGTGATACTAAAACAATGAAGAAGAGCAAATTGTACAAGTTGATATTTGAGTTAGTAAAAGTTAGATAAACCTTGCTTCTCATTAGAGTGCAGCTTTAGCTGCATGTTTCCGTCCAAACCCAGCCAAATCCGAGAGAGTAGTATGCAAGCCCAACCTGAACTTAACATGCATTTGGTTCGACAGGTTTTGTTTCTGTGTTTTACATCCCAACATGACTCCAGACTGAAGAATTTGAAACCAAAGATAGAACAAAGATTTCTGACAAGACATGGCTTGCAGTGTGCCAAAAAAAAAAAAAAAAAGTTTGGGTCGGGTCTCTATGCTCTAGTCCCAATCCTCACTTTTTACAAGTTAGCTACCTTGTTAAGATAACATCCAGATGAGCCATGAGGAACAGACTTTTTAACACCATAGAAGTCTCAGTCAGGCAGTGGCACACTACAATTCCAGAGCAGAAATGCTCAGCCTCAGCAGTGACAGCTTATTTTGCACCCAAGATGTCTTGTAGCATTTGGAAAGCCAATTCTCATCCCTAACACTTGATATATGGCAGCGTTGTCAGTTGCCTAATCCTTCATCTTATGATGCTGCATGTACCTCTCTAATGTCATCCCTTGAGCTCCTCTAGTGCAGCGTAAGAACAAGTAAGTCTGTGTTGGCAGCTGGGCCAACCACAGATTTCCCTTACTTTCTAGATGTGTAACCAGATGCAATGCAACAAGTATCTTCCAGAAAACACTGTTTCAATGTGTGTAGCATTACCCTATATTTTACTGGATTGTTCTACTTGGTAACAGCAGGCACCTGCAAGTGTTGTGGTCATGGAAAACCTGTATACACTGTTGCCAACCTATGTGGCTGCATGACACATCGTAGCAAAGTTTGGTGGTGGCGCAAAAGCCTCTGTATGTCTTATAAAATGTATAAACATATGATCTGGTGACCACATCCATTTTACACAGTGAGTAGTCAGTTGTACAGAAGTAGGCAATATTGTATTTATTTTATTTTTTTGCTCCACATATGTGTAGAACTGAGTGCAACAGCATAGGCCTTAAAAGTAAGACTCTCCTGAAGGGTGTGTTCTTGTCCCCATTTGTACCATTCATAAAAGGTGTTGCCTTTTGTCTTTTAAATACGGTTGGATAACAAGATGTGGCCCAGTTGGCTTGAAGCTTACATATGTCTTAACAATGCTTGTAGTTCCCCTTTGCTTCTGAATACAATAGCCATTATTTATACAGCCACAAGAGGTCCTTGTCAGGTCAACATAATTTGCTTTTGGCATAACAACACATAACCAAAGCTGTCAGTTTCGTGGTGAGGCCAGTCTCTAAATGAAATAAAACAGCAATATAAACAGCTGCATTCTCTGAGCCACAGGCAAGGAAACATAATAAGGCTCTGCATTGGAGTTAAAACCCAAAGGCTACTTTTGATATGACCTTCTCACTGCACACAGAAAGTACACAGCAAGAAGATATACGTCAACATAAATTCAGTGAACGCATTTTACGCAAAATAGCATGTTACCATAACATAATACATTTATTTTAAAGAGTTTCTTAATTCACGATAAAACCATTGCACACTCTCAGTCGGTATCTTTGTGTCATTGTCGTCCTGCACCGATCTGCCTTTCAGACAAATTTGAAGTTCATAGCTTATTCAACTGCTCTTGCAGGGATTTGATGCTGTTTGGTGGTGGCACACTACTGATTCCCTTAAGCCTCAAAAGCACTGCAGGAATTTATCTCCATTAAGAAACAGGATTAAAAAGACATGGTGGTTCAAGGGGTTTTCCAGAGCAGGCTTTGTACTGCTGGCTTCTTCTAAAGCAGGGCAGACAGTACTCTCACTCACTGTCCACTTATTAAATGGTCCAAGATAAATGGTGATTACTTTGCCTTTGCTTAGTGACTGTGGATGATTATTATCTGGTAACCTGTGCATCATCTGTAAATGCCACACCTGATACCAGAGTAGTTTCTTATTGGTTTGGTTGTAGCACCTTGACCACAGACTCCAATAATGTTAAAAGTAACATTTGTAAGACTTCTGAATTAAAATGTCCAAAAATGATGAGACCTACATTTTTATTGAGTTCTGTACTGTACTACATTATCCCGAGTGTCTCCAACAATGTAAAGTAATGA
This sequence comes from Acanthopagrus latus, assembly GCF_904848185.1. Classification (NCBI taxonomy): domain Eukaryota; kingdom Metazoa; phylum Chordata; class Actinopteri; order Spariformes; family Sparidae; genus Acanthopagrus; species Acanthopagrus latus. Next base: position 4,154,623 of record NC_051059.1, read on the forward strand.
TGTGTTCCATTTAGTCACCTTAATTGACTTTAAATTTCATTCCAAACAGCATGTTGCCTTTACTGTAAATTAGCCTTAGGATAGCAATCAATGGCACGCACAGAGTGTATGTTTTGCTGTGTGTTAGAAGTCAAGTCAGTCACTCAAATCAAGACTCACTAGATACTCCAGCTCTCCCCTTTTTTGCCCCCTCTACTTTATGCATCATACTTATACATCAACATCTATACATGGATATAAAAAGGTTGATAAATTGGACTGAAGATAACTCCACTTTTTAATCCCAAAGTTGACACATCTCCTGGCCCTACTCAACTCTCAACAAAGGTCTTTTTTTTTTATTTTTATACAGCCTGTGTTGGCAGATTTAACAGTGTATTTGACCTACATACAGATCAATACAGTCCCTGGTTTTCATCCTAAATCCTCATAAGAGAAATGTTTTAAGCCACTAAACATATCAAGCCCACATCTGTAGCATACACTGTCAAACTAGCATCTTCCAAACGATTCTATCTGATTCAGTTGTGGAAGCAGCTTCATTTTACCGTCTTCCGTTTAAGAACAGTGTCAGCTTTTCAAAATCGCTTTAATGGCATTGTGTTACCTGAGACTGAGAGGTTTAAGGTGCTGCTGTCAGTGACTGTGCGTCTGTCTGAACACAGTTCATCAGCAGTCATTCAAATGATGTTACATCAACACTTTGATCTATGGCAAGCCTCAATACAAGAACCTCAGTCAGTCTGAATAGATGCTAGTTTGTGTCACAGTGCCAGGTACTTAACATTGTGTAGCTGCATTCAAATGGTGTATATGCCTCAGAGCCAGTTGAGCTTTTGAACTATAGATAATATTGAACGTTGTGGTATGGAGGCAAGGTTTAAAAGTTCACTTGTTTTCTTCTTTATCTCGATCATAGTGAAGTCAACGGCAGGGTTCTCAATCTTTAAAAAGGTGTTTTGGGCAGTAAAGTGAGATCTCATAATCCTTTTGATCCTTTTGATCGGAAATGTCACATGGATATCATATAATCTTAGATGGTATTGAAAAAAAAAAAAATATCTACCTATTTCTTAAAAGGCTAAAATTTAGAAAGTACCTGTGCTCACTTCCTCTACCTAAGCCTTTCAATACATATTTTAAGAACTTTTAATCTGGATTATTTCTTCATTATGCCAGTAACGCTGAGTCAAAGTGTTCCATCTTCCATGGCCACAGACTCATTTCAAACAAAACAACCAGGAGAACTTTTTAATCAGATAAAAATTTGAAGGATTTGGGGACTGCTCACTTGGGGAGTGGTTTTATACAGAGGATTACCAATGATTTACCCAGGATTATAGACTCGATTTGTGGAAATCTCAAGTGATAACAATCCACAGACAAAGACTTCAGCGGGTGCATATTCTTAATGATTATTATCCTAAGGACAGCAGTAAAATGGCCCAGAGTTTTATCGCTATTCTGGCATGTCAAAAGCCTATTATGGCAGTCAATAACTAGAGCTATCTGTGGCTGCCAAGCTATAGTGCAGCGACCTGTCAATACAAATTCAACTCAGCCTGCACCACATATCCACACATCCATAGACTGCACTGGGTTCCATTGATTTTAAGGCTACATTCAACAGATGTGTGAGGAGATTCAATGTATCATGTGCTCTTTACATTCCAGGTAAAAAATCATTTGTCACAACAGCCCCTTACAGAGTGACCAAATCAATATGAGTTTTTCAAGGGAGCAAAACCAGGGACCACTCATTCAACTTGTGTTTCCCTGTTTTGCAATGGTGCTACAGCAATTGTATAGCTGTTCTAGAGATCTTTACAGGGTACTTTCACCAAGGTAGTTATACATTACTTCAATCCACCCCCATTTATTAAAACAACCAGTAATATCAATTGAATAATTTAACAGCAGTGTATGTTTGTTACACGTATTTGGGATTTAAAATCCTGCACAAATGAAATAACTTTTTTTTAAAATGATTTGGGTTCTTCGCTGACAAACATGAACAAGGTCCACAAGTGAACTGCAATTATACATTTTCACTGATATACTTTAATAAATTGGTTTCATGTCATGCAGTTGAGTAGGTCTACAAACTTTTGCCAAATGAGAATTTACAACCTCCCAAGCCAATGTGAATGCAAAGTAGTAATGGTCCAGAGACAGTGCCCCTATACTTAGTCTGCAAAGTAGTAATTTGTCACTCAGTGCACTCTGTTTGTCACAGTCAGATAGGCTAGAAGCTGCCAACACTTTCCACAATCGATAAGAAAAGTGGAATTTGTATTCCTGAACTACATTGCACTTAGCCTGATCATGCACGTTCTGATGTTTTTTACATTTTTTTCTGTCAGGATCATCAGCAAATCAGCTCTGCTATCATCTGACTAGCATTGTGATGGTGACACCTGCCCTCTTTATTTGAATTAAAATGCGAATGGACAACTTCCGCTATCTCTTGAAACCCTGGAAGTTCTTGGAAGTCTCCAGATCCAGACACAACACATCTCTCTCCAGATGTTCTCACTGTGGTCCCACATTTCCCAGTCACCTGAGCCACCTGATCCAGCTGATTGCCACACCCACTTGCTAATTGGGGTCCAATTTTAGAAAAAGAATCCTCCTTTGCAATAGAAAAATCTTCCAGCTACTAGAGACATTCCTAAAATGCCTCATGGCCTATCATATATCAGATCTTGTGTCTAATCTTAAATGAAGAAATTCTCTCTAGAGCATTTTACTTGATACTTCAATCGGAAATCATCCTGTCATGCCTGTATCCATAACTAGAATTTACATTAGACTGTCTGTAGGCTATCCTTGACAGCTGCCTTTGCTAACTAGCAAGGACAAATGGACAGAAACAGAGGGGCACTATTTTTTAGCTTCATAAATGTCGATCTTAATATCTTTTGAAACAGGCTAACATTGATGTTAGCTTCTCCAATGGGCAAATACCATTAGTTTGCCATTCAGTCATACTGTGTCAGTGTTCATGTTTCATTAATTTCAGATGGAATGGTTCTGTGATAGCTAAATTCCTATCTAAAGATAAAATGAATATTTTTCCCACTAAATATTATCGGTGAAACATGTTTAATACCAAATGTCCTTAATGTCATCATAAACTTAGACATGGTGAAGATATAAATTCCAACCCAGGGAGTGTCTGTAATAAGGCCTCCGCTCCTTATTCCTTTATTTTGTCATCGAGTTTGTGTTACTGTTATCGAGCCCACATATCTTGCCACATCACTTGTTCTGGCCCCTTGCCAAAGCTTTCCTGCCTAGACCTGCCTGTCAGTGTCCCGTTCCTGTCCCTGTCAGCCTGTATAACCTTTTACTGTACCTAATGTGTGTCTTTGACCTTCCTTATACCATTGCCTTTCAGATTTGTTTGTATGTGTGAGTGCTGACTTGTTGCCAAATGTAAGCCTGAGAGCTAGTTCTTAGTAGGGTCTGTTGAATTCAGTTCGCTTTGCCTGTGCCTTCATTTGATCCCCTTCCCCTCTCTTTCTCTGAGATGAGCAAATAAACGCACACCAGCAGACATTAATGGGAAGTACTTCATAATTCAACTGAGTCTTTTTCAACTTCTATCATAATTATCCTGATGAAACAGTGAAAACACGTCTTTGCTCCCTCCACAGTTCCGCTTCTCTCCATTTTTAAAATTCTATCAACAATTCCTTTTTAACTTGTGTGAGATGAGTGTGAGATTTTGATTAAGTTCTGGTATTATAACCTTAAAAATGATGTGATATGGCAAGGAGATTGAAAATTAAAATATTGTGTCATTCATAATACGGGAGACAACAGAGGTACACTTAAGCCAATTTCAGTCGTCATAACTATTCAAAATCCAATCAGTGTTAAAGAAAAACAAAGGACAGAACAATGTCAAAACTTCAGATTGTACACTTTTCATGAGAACAGTGGCTCAGGCTGAGAAACATGTGGAAAGGAAATTGCCATTGATTGCAAGCAGTCGTGGCAGCATCAGAAGTGTAAAGGTATGGTCACATTACATTTCCATCCTACAGAATTTCTCTGCACTCAACCGAGACAAAGGACTGGAATCCTTAATAAATGTGGGCTTTATTAGCCAAATGAGCCACCTGGACCCTCTGATGAATACAGTGGGCCTAAATAATAAAATAAGTAGTTGCTGATGCCTCAGCACTTAGAGGAAACCAGATGTCTTGTCTTTGTTCTGGAGGTAGCTGTGCCTCGTTAAAATGCACTCCATCAAAATTTTCTTTGAAGTAATAGCTGACAGAAAACATAATATGAATTTGACTTGACAGGTCTCTGAAAAAACTGCCTAGGAAATACTGCACAAGACTTAAGAACGAGGGAGCCGGGGTGAAGTCAGGTCTCGGATGTCTTTTTGTGAATTCAGCTCAGCACAGAGCACATTTCAATTAGGATTGCTGTCCACCGCTCTATTAAAACTTTATCATTTAGAGTCTTCTTCATTAATTTCTTGAAGTTAATCGCTGTCACCTATTGCTGTTTCACACATTGCAAAACTGAAGGATTTCATTTCACCCATTAGACATGCAGACGGTTTTCTCTGCATTGTATGGAAATGTAATTTAAACCTGCAGTATGCCATTTCATCACTGTTCTTGTCATTCCTTGTGTTACAGTAAACAGTCGAGTGATGGTGCTAGGCAAAAGCTCTTTGATTTCTAACATACATGGCAACATTTTAAATTCCATTTATGAATTCTAAATATGACTACAGAGTGAAAAATGGACTTGCTGTGGCTGAATGTTTAATGATTGAAGCAGAGGTAGAAACAATGCAACAGCCTGACGGAACTGATAAACCCTAACAAGCATTGATCCATTGTGCTATCTTTGATTGATTGATTTTGTAATCTTTCACCAACTTAAGAACATTTTTGTATAATAAAAAAATAGATAAATAAATAATAAAAAAAAAACAATCAAATGTACTTGTATCGCTTTTCAAACAAATCAAAAATGCAATTCAAATCTTAAGTGATTGAAGAAAAACATGTGCTATTAAGAATACAATGGGTTTGGAGATTGTATATCCAACAATTGCAATAAAACAAATAGTTAAAATGATAGAAGATAAAGAATGAAAGATAATAACAAGCAATAAAAATAATAGCATGACTGCCTGCCATCGGCCTCCTATTTCAAGTGGCACCCTCCTCCCTTATGATTTGGGATAGGGTCAGGGCAAAGTGAAGCAAATTACTGCCTTGTGTCCCTCGCGTGAGTTTGATCACGGGATCATTTGTGTATTAACACTACTTGCACAGTTGTTTATTCACCACAAACAGCCAGATTTCTTTACTGTACATTAGCAAACAAAGGCACACGTGTCTGTGTCTGAATTCAATTGACCGTCTTCATGATATCAGCAATCACCAGATAATCTGGTTCTCTGGTCTTTTCTCTTCCCCCTCCCAACTCACCTGTTGGCAGTTAAAATGACTGTACATAAACACCCACCAATAGCGGTCCACTTTGCGGGTCACTGATGCAGTCAGGTTTATACACTGGAGTGGAGATAACTAATCTTTGAGCTCTCTCCACATTGGTCAGTGACTCTGGAGCAGGGCACAATCTGGTGCATGCCAGGTAGTTTATTCCTCCAGAAGATTAGGCTCTGTAGCAGACACTCTCCTCCAGAGCTGGCCAGCTCTGAGCAGTCGATCTGTGGCTGCACCTTTGATGCAAAATCGTATCTATCCACATCTTTGCATTGACTTTGTATGTGCATTTGATTTTTAAAACCCCCTTTGCAACATGAAACACTAACAACAACTTGCAAAAGAAGTTCCACCTGACACTGTTTGGCAGTACGCTTCCTTTGACTATTGTAACTGTTTTTTTGCAAACATGCAAACGAGCAAGAATGTTTTTTTTTTTGTTTTTGTTTCTCTACATCTCCTAAATATATAATATGTGTTTTTCCTCAGTTTATTGGTTAACGTACTGTTTGTGTAAACAACTTTTGTATTCCAGACCATTTGCCTTTCACTTCCTATGCCCTCTCTTCAGTGTTAAAGCTTGTAACATTGCTCCTTCTGTTGCTGCCTCCTGCTATTTTTTAGGCTGATAACATGACCATTTGACATAAAACATTTGCCATTTGTAGCTTTACAAAATGAGCTCAGTGCTCACAGAGGCTGCACTAATAGGGACAGAAATCCGACTGTTTACATTCTGTGCCACAGATGTTATCGAGTCTGCTTACCTGTCCCATCTGGGATTAGTGTTAATGTGGCAGCTTCTCACACTTTAGGCGGCACTAAGAATGTCTCCTCAAATGAAGTAAAGATCTGTAATTACTGACATTAGTCGTTTAAAGACACTTCTTCCTCCCACAGTGCCCTCCGGGCTTGAGTCCTATGAAGGATGGGACTGGGTGCTACGACCACCACATCGGCATCGACTGCTCTGATGGTTTCAATGGAGGATGTGAGCAGCTGTGTCTGCAGCAGCTGGCTCCTCTGGAGGATGACCCGACACTGTACAACATCCAGATGTTCTGTGGGTAAGAAAGAACAGATTCAGCTGGTTAATGTTTTTAATGGCTATAATTATTTAATTGTGTTACTCGTGCTGTGGAGTCTTATCACCTATCATCACCTAGCATCTAGTTTTGGATGTTTGGGATGTTTGCATTGTAAGAAACACTACTTAAAATCCACCTATGAATTAAGGAGCAGTTTATGCAAATTATGTATCTTGACTAGTCATTTGGTGTTATGATGAAATGACCTTGAGTCAACACTTTCCAATAGATGCTTTATTCATGATATATGTTAATTGTAAATGCAGCAGTTTGAGATCAAACATGAATTCCCCAAGAGTTTCAATACAGCTTTGAAAATCTACAGCTTATCATTAGTTTTCCCAGCCTGTAGGATGAGGGAACCTTAAAGAGTTGTCCATTCAAAACAGTGTTTGCCAACATCTAGTGATTGGCGAGTTGTAAATTCACTCCCTGCTCATACCTGCTAGTGTGATTCAATTCAGATATCCATGTGCTGTGGAACTAAATTCCCTAGAAATAAATGAAATACATTTGCTTGGTTAGGGCAGAGCCAAGCTTAAACTGGCCTACTGAAACAAAGAAAAAATGCATCAGTGTCACATCGGTTGGAACAAAGCAAACAGCTTATTAGTGAGACAGCACCCGGAGGAGGGTTGGTAGAGTAAGGGCACATTTTACAGTGGTTGGTCATCTTGGTTGTAACTGATGGGCATGGAAGTGGGAAATAGGGGTACTGATGGGTCTGCAGCACCCCCCAAAGTAATTAAATGCACCAGTTAATTAAAAGGGGGGAAATAAAACTCATGCTGTTCCCCTACCTTTTCAGCACACCAGTATCTGTGGCACAAAAAAGGTTTTACTTTTAATTCACTATTTTTTTAGTTATCAATGTGTATTTGTTGTCCATTGATAACACTTGACACAGGACATAGTTAAACCAAGTCAGCTACAGAGAAAATAATTACACTGTAATGAAGTGGCGCTGCTGTCTCCATTGTTTTCAATGCAAATACAAGGGATGGCAGCGGCTGTGAATGCCAATGCTTAGCTCTTTGTCACTGTGTCTGGAGATATGATGAAGTTTATCAACATCACATTCCGTGACCATGGCAACCTAATAGACCACAGTGAGGACAGCAATACAGGAACTCATTGTACTGACTAAAACTGATGGCTAATTTCACCAGCAGAGAAAAAAGACAGATCAATGAAGATAAACAGCAGGAACATCAGCTTCACGCCAGATTATCCAGTCCAGTTTAGTCCAGATTATGAACAAAACAAACAAACAAACACAAAAAAAGTCTGTTTCAACAGTAACTTTGTAGAATTATTAGGTCCATCAGTGCATGAAGTGCAGTGCAGACGAAAGTTTCTGTGAATACTGACAGATGGTGACAGCTATCTCACATGTGTGGGTCCAGTGTGGCATTGCTGTGCATCAGTAGGTCCGTGTATAGGCTTATCCTCACTGTACTAAATTATTATGAACTTAGATAAACTGGTGATGGGTCAGTTCTCTCACCCACGTACATGCGCTGCCACTCCTAAGAGAGTTGGACGATAATTAGATCTTGACGGAGAATGATGTCAGACAGGTATTAGTTGCATCATAGTAGCCCTTTTCAGCTGCCATTTGTTGGATAATGAGCTACTTTTAAACTAGTTATAGTAGTTCACACAGTAAACTGTAGCAGGATGAATCTCCTGAGACATATTCAAGATTATTTTCTTTGTATCTGCTCTGAACACTTTCCCCTAGTCTCAGCTGCAGAGGCCAAACATAAGCTCCTGCGGGGAACACTATGTACTTGCAATTTTTTGAGCAGATGCTTTAAAACACAGAGCACTGGCTGAAATCTTTTATACAAATATATGAAGAAAAACAAAACAAACAAACCAAAAAAACAAACAAACTGCACAACCTGCTTTTCCTTTATGTTGCTGCTGGTGAAGGACACCTCTACAAAGTTCGGATTTATTTTTACTTTCTTAATACAGAAGACACAAATTGGAAAATGCATTTCACCTTCTGCTTTTAACCCAATCTTCAGCTTGAAGCTGAAGCTGAAGAGTATCTGTGTCTTGATGGGACTTCATTAAAACGCCAGTGGCAGAGACAACCCAATCTGACACGTAAAGTCATTGCTTATGGTCAGCGCTTCATTTGTAAATGACAAGGCTCTGGGACACAGAGAGGGTGCTGCTCCAGCAGGTCAGGGGGAGAGAGAGCATCACAGATTGCATCAAAAATTCACAGTGCCTGGAGCACACTGACTATTGCAAGGGCGATAGCTCTAAAAACAATAATTAAAAAAAAAAAAAAAAGATATCTCTCATATACTGTCCCTGATCCCCTTTCCTGTCCACCTGTGGACTGCCAGAATGGGGAGAAATGGAATTAGAGTTGAAGGTTTATTTATAGCCACAATAAGCAGCAAGCTAAGAAACCAAATTAAGTGACACGTTCTGGCTGTCTATCTATCAATCGATCGCTGTTGCCCCAATTCAGTATGGTGGGCTGCGGCAAACTGACATGCATACTCTGATTAGACATTCGTTCCACTATTTAAAAGCAACTTTTTGCCAACTTTCTTGTGGGGCTTAAAGTAGTCATAAAACAAAAACATCTAGACACAAAGAAGCATTAAACCCAGTGCTAGCATAGCGCACGTGATGTGCGCAAAACTCACATGCTTTGGGTATCAGTGAATGACCTCACATATGAACTGCAGTGCATCCAAAAAGACAAACAGGCGAATAATGAGACACTTTCATGGGGCATAAAAATAATGAAAGAACCTTAACTACTACAGAGAATGTGTTTACAGTTTTTGATTGTGGCAAACGATATGCTGGATCAAATCAAATAGATGCCAGTTCCAATCTGTGAGGTTTTGGATCCTTTTCAAGCACGATCCAGCACAACTTAAAGCCCTGTTATGACACAAGCTTTGGGCTTTGCTTGTTCTCTGCATGATTCAGGTGAAGGTTGCGTGTAGTATCTTAGCCCTAGCCAGCATTAGTTTTCATAATTGATTTGCCAGGATATGGTAGTCGGCCAACAAATGTTCAGAGCATGAGTTATTGCATCTTAATCAGGTGACATTCATAATTCAACAAAAATCTAAATAAAAGTGGATACAGTTAAACAACATTTCCAGAGAGTGGATATTAACATTTAATGGCAATGGAATGAAACCAATGATTCCTCTTTGCAGATTTTAGTTTTTGCTAGTTGTGCTGGTCTCAGCCAATCACAACACAGCCCGATGAACATGGTTTTGGCTATTTGGAGGTAAAATGAAAAGTATGGTTCACTTTACCCGGCTCGCGTGTAGACATTTTTGATGACTATAATACTTTTTTAACAGCTTATTCATATCTCCTCTGGTCATGTGTCTTTGCTAGAGCTGACCAAAAGGTTAACACATTTTGTTACATACAGAATTATGAAAATTGAAATGCCTCTGCATTCCTGGCAGCTTGTTTCCACCCACCCACAGTCATGAATTAATCTATAAAAGCCAGTGGTTGTAACATTCTCAGGATTTATCTTTCCTCCATAGATTACAGGTTTTAAACTAATGCATTTGTCATTAAATATGAATAGTGTGTAAGAAGATGTTTAAGGTTTTTACGTAATGACATTAATATGCAAAAAGAAGTTCAGGCAGTAGGACTGAACAATATAATGACTTGCAATATACAATTATATACTAACCTTTTCCACTGCAGACATTCGATTTGCTGTAGCGGGGAAGCCATAGGTGTTACTAATAATGAATGCTTTGTTGCATTCAAGTGTCCCAGTAAACCATGACAGTGTGACAGGACATTAACAGGACCATGACACTGAAGCATGTAAAAGAATTCTGACATCATTAATTTCTCATTTGTATTCTCATTTCTGCTTTTACTGCTGTGAAATGTCAAATTAAAAAATACAAATAAAAAATAAAGCTGCGAGCAGCGATGAACGGGCCCCTATTGCCTGATTGTTGTGTACACATCTCTTAACTGTCCGTGTTTTGGACAGTGCAGGAAGGGTTTAATGTCATTTCCCATGTCCAACATGTGGCACTGTGACTATTACTGTATATTGTTCTATGTGTTCAGGGCTGAACTCTTATCAATCATGTGAAGTTTGGTCCGGATATAAAGGAGGAAGTTGTTCCTTGATATGATTACGTGGTCAGCTCCTGCCAGTATGAAATAATGTGTGCTGAATCAGAGGAACTGTCTGCAATCTAAAAAAACAAAACACGTGAAAAATCCCTCGAACAAATTTGTGGTCAGTTGTGTTTTGATATTTAATTGGCTGCAATGCTGTTAGAATCTGCACTCACCTTTTAGTTGCATGTCATCTTGTAGTGTAAAGCCCTTTTTAGATAGAAAAGGCTGCACATTTGCTCCAAGGTAAGGGCGGCAATGTGCCGGCCTGTCTTTCTAAAACCGAGGCGTAATATTCCTCCTTTTCTAAAAGCCGCCTCTGAGGCAGGCGTAAACATGTGACGTGACATGAAGCTCGAAGTTGGGCTGTGAACAGTGACATAGAATTTTTCTTCAAAATAAGAGCTTTACATTGCACCCCATTGCAGTTCAGAACTGGGTTCTAATCAGGGGATAATTTGAAAGTAGCAACCGTTCTTAGCTTGACGTAACAGCAAAAAGCTAACACAACCAAACAGCTACAGAGACCGAGGAGACGCTGCATCTCCTGGATCTCTGCAGCTGTCCAGATGTTCATCTTAATGTCTGTGGAGTGATGGACTGACTGCTGTGATCAGCTGTTTCCTGGTTTTAAAACTCCCCGGCTGTGGGTCGCACAACAGTGCAGGTCACCGTCACCTCCACCCACCTCACGCAGTTTTTTTAGATAGCAGGCGAGGCGGAGATAAGTGTACCCTCTGTCTAAAACCACAGACCGAGCCACCAAAAGGACGGGCAAATTAGCGGCTTGGTGCTCCGTCTGAAAACAGCTTATGATATGGAGGAAAAAAACTATAAATGTCATGTAAATAGGATGTTTGTCTGAATTCCTGTGTCCAGTAGGTGGCGCTATGGATATGACACAGTACTGATGCATGGAGGTATCCAGGGTAACATTGTATACATGTGTGATGAATTTGGTGTACATGGGAAATTGTATGTTGAAGTTATAAGGACTTGTTGCTTTATGGCGAAGCATGAAAATGGAGCACACCATGACACCCATCATGTTTGACATAGGTGAAAGCTTTTGATAACTTTATATGTTCAAGGTCTGAGGATGATACTGAGTGAATCATGACACATATGCATACCGAATGTCATTCATATATATGCATATAGGAGGTGGGGCTTTGATTTTTAATATTCCAGGGGGCGCTATAGAGTCCGCTGGTAACACCTTTTGTCACCTATCGTCAGGAGGGCATTGGCAATAATTGTACCAAGTTTTGTGTTAATCCGACCAACCGATATAGAGATATAAAATACTTCAATTTAAAGAGCGCCGTCTAGTGGTAATTGGCCAAAATTTTGCGCAGGGGCTCATGGGGAAGTAGTCACCTGAGTTTGATATCATTTGGACAGACCAATGTGGAGATATGCAACGCTTCTTGTTTGGAATGAAATCTGCTGGAAGTTGTTATTTGATAATTTGAGTATTCTTTGGAATATCAAAATTCTTTAATACATTTTTTTTGTCAGGAGAATCCACAGATGTTGTGTAGGTTTTGTGCAAATTGGTGAAATTACCTGGGAGGAGTTGGAAGAAGGACGAAGCAGTTACATTGGGTTATTGTTAGATTCAGTATACAGAGACCTGCCTCCTATAATCCCAAGCCAATACGCAGCTGTGCCACAGCCCGACAGGTGTTTTCACTGAGTGGACAGATTAGAGCTCTCCTCAGGACTGTGTGGACGTGTACAGACAGATTGATTGACATCTTCCTCCTCACCCTCCTGTTCATTATGTTGCGCCTGTTTTTGCAGGAGTTTGGCGCTGTCACATAAATTCCATCACTGTTCCAACCAAAGGTCAATCTTAGCAGAGTTCTAATCAGTCAGAATAACTGAATCCTAACCAGTGTGGTGTGCTGAGCTGTGGTCCAAATCACCAACACAAAGCTACGGTATGAATCTGGAAAGGTGCCTTGTGCAGTTTAAGATGTGATAAAATGTGATTTTTTCTTTTTTTTTTTTCTTTTTTTTAATTATCATAACCATATCCCGTAAAGAACATTCTTTTTTTTTTTTGTTTTTTTTATTGAACACCACAAGATTTTTTATTCACTGTCATCTTTACATAAAATGCCATGTTTCATATAATTCTCAACAACAGCATTTTGTTGTTGTCACTTGGCACAGTGCAGATGTGACTAATCCTCCACTGGTCCCACTGGAGACTGGCATTAACTCTGCGACATTTGGCATCCAGGAGAGAGCTCCTCTCAGGGTAAATCCCTGACAGATTATCTTCCTCTCCTTAACGCCCCATTTTTCTCCCTCTAGTTTGCCTGCCTTTGATTCATTTCATGGAGTATATTATACACCGAGATGTCAAAACATCATCAATATGAAAGAGTCTTGAGAGGACTCTCAGTGTTTGGAATCTGACTCCCTTTTTTTTTTTTTTTTTTTAGATGGAGGATTTGTGCCAGTTGAGTAGAATTGATTTTACTGATTCTACACTGTTGGGCTGTGAGGTTTGAGATGTGCATATTTTGCACGCAGCAGAAATTGAGTAAACAGCATCTTGGAATAAGTACGATCACATGGTTTTAAGAAATATTTCTGCTGCTGACAGTCTCTTTGTAAATATGTTATAGCATTTGCATTGCATGTGTAAGAGTACATCAGTATCCATGTTCATCATATAAGCAATGCTTAGGACTGAAGAAGCTGAGGAAAATACAACTGCAGTTTCGCTCAACTCTACGAGGGTATTACATTAGTGGTATAACTGATATCAGACTGATGACCTCTATTGATCTTGTTACTGCTTTGCACTGATGCTCTGTGAGCTGAACATTACGGTTACAGTCTACGCAGGAGAAACAGCATCAACAGCTTGTTAACAGAGCAACAGCAGCAGCTTCAAAACTCAATAGGAAAGATTCCTGCATTAAAACGACTAAAATGACTAGACACTAGTCGTATTTAATTATTGGGGTGTGTACTGACAAGCTGTGTAAATTATGTTCAGACCCAGAGAACCAGTCATTTTACTCAGGGTAACTGTGCATTTCATTTGCTTGCCTGTTGCTGTAACTTGCAGGAGAGAGTAAGGTAGTGCAAAAAAAAGTTAGTGAATTAGGCAAACTCCCATAATCCCCCCTCCCACCTGGATGGATTGTATACAAAAAGACCAGTTACTGTGTAGTTTGTTTTTTGAACAGCAAAGAAGACACAGCCCACACCTTCTCCTCTCAAAAATGAAAAAAAAAAAACAAAAAGGTTACAGAGTGGTCTTAGTAGTTTGAGGAAAGCATCTTTAGCTGATTGCACAGATTACAAGGACAGGATGGAGGGATTGATGATATTAACCGAACAATGGTAACAAACCAAATTACCATTAATTGACTTCTTTTGGGTGCGTACGACTTGTCACAACTTGTAAGATACTGCCGATCATTGTCAAGTTTAGGTCAAAATCGCAGCTTGTGACTTTAAAATTCCATTCATTCAAATTGGGATTGTCTCTGCCTTTCTTTGATGATCCTCTGAGGCACAACTATCTCAACTACCTTATTGTATTGAAATGTTGTGATATTTATCCGGTGTCAAAAACATTTGTTCAATCTGCACTAGTGTCATTAATCAGATGATGCTAACAATTCTTCCATTCACTGTGAACTGACAGATCCATTTAAATGTTCATTTACACGTTTCATGAAGACAGACTTTGCCAGAAAAAAAACACAAGAACAACTAATGATGGGTCTTATTTATTTCTAGTTTGCAACATTGCATTTATGTATTCTAACATCACACGAGGTGCTAAGTTCAGTTAGGAGTCTGGACACTCACACTGCAGTCGACCGGTGGGAGTAGGAGCCAAACCCAAATAAAATGTGGCTGTGCACATCAGAGATAGCATCTTATTGATCCTTTTATCTGCTATGTGATCCTCCATAATCGTTTTAAACTCGCCGAGAGAGCAGCTCCCTGTATGGCTGACTGTTTAAATGACAGCCTAACAGTTTGAAAATTGGCAGGATAACCAGTGCCCGTTATTTAACAAAATTCTAAACATAATTAACTTTAACCTGAAATGCTCTTGTTTTGCTCTCTGCATACTAATTATTATCTCACCATGAAAAGCTAGGGTAATGGGAATCCTGGAAATGAAAGAGCAGAAACAGAGAGGCAAGCAAACAAGCAGATAAATAAAGGAAAATAATTAAGTAACGTTATATCACAGTTCTGGGAAAGAGGGATGGAAATAAGGCCACATTTAAATAAATGAAATGCCCTAAAGCTCACCTGTCTCTTTAGGTGCATTGAAGACTACAAGCGGGGTCCAGATGGGAGGTCATGCCTGCCGCTGTCTGAGGCCTGCACCGAGGGGATAGACTGCATGGAGGCAGTGGACATTCCGGCTAACCAGACTGTGTTCGGAGACCTCTTCTACGGATACAACAACCACACCAAAGAGAGCACCTCGGGACAGATCCTCAAGGCCACATTCAGGTAAGCACACAAGCTGTTTGTGAAGTGAAGCATGTGGGACATTGTTGTGCTATTTGTATCTCAGCAGGGAAACACTTTGGCAGGGTTTGGCCGTTTGGCTCCCACTGTCGTGATATCCATGATAGAACAGTTTCAGTCATCGTTCTCTGTTCAAGTGGGTGAAATGGTGCCAGATGCTTGTTGTACATGACGTGTCGGTGTCAAAGTGGATTAAGAGTTACAGATGTGACAACTGATACTGAACCTCACTTCCATCTGGTATTTACAGGCAATCTGGATCCCTGATCTGATATGAAAACGCATTAAAATTCAGGGTGTAGAACAGAACACACTCTTTTATAATTAGACCTCAACAAAGTGCAGATGCAACCTGCACAGGAGTCAATCTACCCTTGTCTTTTCTTGCCTCTTTCAAACAAACCTGGCCAAATCTGCACATGACCCCCTAAGTAGAACCCACTCAGCAGCACTACTTCCCTGCACCAGGGACAGGCATGATTGGTGAGTCCACCCACTCCACCTACTAAGTTTGAACATTCAGAATCTGTCTTTAGCTGAGTCATGGTCAGCATGCCTATTATTACTTGCAGTTTATCTACAGTTCTGTAAAAATCTTAGATAGTTGAATTCACTTACCTTAAAAAAAGGCCATAGAAAGTCTGGATGTATTATTAAGTTAAGTCTTAAAGGTCCAGTGCGTGATATTTAGGGTGATTTCAGAGGATCTATCGGCAAATGTGTGATATAATATCCATACACTGCAGTGGCGACACCATGCAAAGGTTGCAGGACTATAACTGTTTGTAGCTGTTGTTGATTTTGTTCCAATACGCCAAATTGTTATTTCCTGGGTTATTGTTCTTCATACAATTGGGCTAAACTACACTAAATCTATAGAACAGAATGCCTTTTGGGCATATTTTAAAATTAATAATTATTTGGGATAATTTAGAAAACCATGATTTTGATACAATTCTTTGATTGTTCCCATGTATTATTGTTGATTTCTTTATTTCTGTCATTATCATAGCAACGAGCTGGTGGAATTGAATGTGCATAAGTAGTATCTACATAATTTGTAAATGGAATTTTAAGGTCATCAATATCCATGTTATCCATCAGGAGTAATTATGCATTAACACATTTTGAATTAAATATGTATGTATAAACATAGTTAAAATAGAAATATTACACTCATTTTCAGATTCATTCCTTTAGTTATTTTCGACATTTTCTTTCAATACAACTAGAATAACTTTACCTGGCTTAATGCTCAAAAAACACATTTTTCGTCCTGTCCAGCACTCATGGAGGGAATCTCTCTGTCCTGTCTCTTTAAGGTCTGCTCTGATTGGTCACCTTACACATGTCTGACCCAGCCCTGCCAAAAACAACAGAGCAGCTGTGCTACATCAGTTCTTACAGGCCAACCTAGCTGCCAGCATTAATTATGCAAGTGCGTGACTCAGGAACATAATGTGATGCCACAGAGTCCCAGAAATAGGAGTGTTTCAGGAGCAGTTTTCTGTGGGAGAGGGTGACTTTGATTGGTGCAGACTTTGGTCTTCTTAACTCTCAAGATCTTTTGCATTCACCAGAACCTGTGTAATAGGTCTCCTTTCATACAAATATGACACCAGAGGGGAATGTAATATGCCAATACAAATGAGAAAATTATGTGCTACCTTGAAATTCTGGTGCACACGCAACACGGTATTCAGTCAAATGTCTTTAACTGTGATGCCTGTTGTGTCATATTTAATTCATTCCAATTCAGACAGCTGTGATGCACTGAATTGTGCTCAACCCCCCTACACAGCACAGTTTAAATCCCCTGATGGTAAAATGGAAACAGTTGCCGTGAATAAATAATCAGATGTGTCATCAGAGGTTATTAAAGCACATCAAAGATTGCAACATATGTTTATAGGTTATTTCATTACATTTCCGTGTAGAGTTTCAGACAGACGTCATGTCACTTCCCTCCCGGGGGCCAGAAAAAAAAAAAAAAAGTAAGGTACACCAGATAGTAAAGTCTGCCACTGTCATATTAAACAAGACATTTCCCCTAATCGCTGGCAAATACTCTGAAGAGGAGAAATAAGAAAAAAAAAAAGACCTCCTGTCAGCTCTTTGTAGAGACTTTTGGATATTAATCCACACAGGTCCAAAGAGATGCCGTGTTCCTTTCATGATTTGCACAGGGTTTGATGTGGATGGTAGAGTACTTTGAAGGTGGTTAATTATCACTGCCTGTATGCCGCAATCATTTCCACTGAACTCAGGAAGCCAGAAGGTCAGCAGAGTCATCTGCGGCCCAGGAATTTAATTTGGGCCGTGCTTGGATTCCGCCGCCCGGAGGCAGCTCTCCCACTTAGGGATCCACTGCTGGAGATGTAGAGAGGGAGGGGTGGGTGAAGCAGGACAGTTAATATCATCAAGAATCCAAACCTCAAATTCTCTGATCTCATTTGAAGGTGCTTGTGAATGGAGAGCAGGGTCTTAGGCAGACTGAGAACCCTAATGCTTCCCGTGCAGATGAGGTGGTGGAAGTAGAAGGGAGATTCTTTTGGGAGGCATGGTTAGTGCAAGGCATAATCATTAGAGACGGCTGCAAATGAATTAAAACTGA
This sequence comes from Acanthopagrus latus, assembly GCF_904848185.1. NCBI lineage: Eukaryota > Metazoa > Chordata > Actinopteri > Spariformes > Sparidae > Acanthopagrus > Acanthopagrus latus. Next base: position 4,172,487 of record NC_051059.1, read on the forward strand.
CCAGGAGCCAATGTGATGAAATTGAACCTAATTTGACCAGATGAACTTAATGTAAAACAAAAAAAGAAAAAAAAGAATGTAAAATTAACAAGAGTTGCGGAAAGACTGCGTCGTAATTGAACGTGGAAGATCCTTTTGGGTGGGTGGAGCCCTTCATGTAGATGGCGTTCTGTCAGAACTACAAACACAAATAACAAAACAGTTTGTCACACGTGAAAGTCTGCCTCAGGCAATACATATCTGGTGGTGCTAAATCTGTCCCCTAGGAAGCTTAATGTCAAATTTAATGGTGCACAGCAGAAATGAATGTGCTGCTGGTCAGTATTAAATGGCTGCTTAGACAGCTCATTGTGAAATGTGGTTTGTAATGCAATGCTCTATGCTGTCAAACATCTTGAACAGTTCTCCAATATGTTGCACTAAAGTAAAAAAATGTTACGTGATCAATGTGGTGACTGTTAAAGGGGCAGCGCATTGATTTTGCAGGTCAGTTTCTGATTCACAGGGAATAGAGAGCTGGAGGGATGATATTCGAGGCGGCATATCGTCTAATCAGATGCTTCTAGACAGTGTTTTTGTGCCGCAGTGTGGATGAGCTCTGGCGCTAGATATTAACTTGAATTTCTAAAGAACACATTGAAAATAATTAGCAATACACATTGCTTCATAATTAAAAAGAAAAAAAATGGAAGAGTAGAAAAGTGGTGGTAAGTCAGTCTTACCTGTATTATTTGTGGGGAAGGCTGTCTGAATCCAGACAAAGAAACAAACAAATGCTGTCCTTTTATTAATACTTACACGATGGCTGTTCAGAACCAACATCAAGAGAGTGATGTTAACGCAATAAAAGGCTTCACATATGTGGACTAAATGTATCTGACACAGTGCATTTTCCACTGATCACTTTACTTTTTGCACGACCCTCTACCAATTACTGGAAGGTCTGATTCGGAGCTATTAGGCTGATAAGTTGAATTATCTCTATAATGGCCATAAAAGTTTTAACTTTGAGATTCAGACTGATTCAGCCCATAATTGATGCGATGCAATCAGCAAGACTGTGCTAGTTAGGGTGACTCATTGCTCTGCTGGCCTTAAGTGCAAAACTCTCACGGTCATTGAGCAGTTGTGCAGAGGGATCTGTCTTTAAAATCACAAATGGTGAGTAAAGAAACCGTTTTGGGGACAGAACATTGACCAGTCAATAGCCAAGTTACTCATAGAATTAATGTTGATTACAGCTCATTATCAGATGATGGTAATGTTTGTCATTTTAACCAGTTTTTTTTTTTTTTTTTTTTACACTGCTATTTGCTGCTTTAAATTGTTTGAAGTGAACTGTTGGTACCAGAGAAAATCTTTGTAATTTGTAAAATTTGAAAAATGATCCAAACTGGAACTAGCTTTCACACTTCAGCCTGATTGATGAAAAATGTTGGATCCAGTGGTGTTGGAGGTTGACTCATAAAGTCAGGGCATCAGGGCTTCTGCTACATTGACTTTTCATTGAAAAGTCTTTTGCAAGAGCCATTAGCTTAATTGGTGGTTTGCTCTTCAAATATTGGAAAAAAACAAAAAGCAGGAGGGAAGAGTGTTCCTTTCCATCCTGCAATGCCGTGCAGCTAAGTTCTAGTCTCTGAGGCTTTGAAAAAGGCTGTCTTACATTAAATTCAGTGGCTGGATCTCTTCATCACTCCCACTCCCTCCACTTTCACTAGACAGTAGCACTGCAGACTGAGCAGTATGAACTTAACTGATACTGTGTAAAATGACCTCCAGTCAGAAAAGCTTTTCCAACTTTAGAAAAATTAGCTATTTCTCACAACCACTTGCAAAACTGCAATGTGCAGCCTTCAAGTAAGGAACAACGCCCAGTGAATTGTCCTTTGCCCCTGCCTGAGGGTTTGACTGAGCGCTGACTCCTCCCTCCTCTCTCTCCCCGCCTGTTCCTCGTCTGTTCATCAGTGTCTGTGTATTTAGTCTGTGTGTTCCCTGCACTCCTTGTCCGGCCGTTGTATTTGTCAGCGCCTGTCTGCTCCTGCTCATATGCCTGTATGTCTCTGTCTGCGTCTGCCTTCATCCATGTTCCTGTCCATGTTCTTCCAGTCCCCCTATGGTATGTGTTTTTTGGATCTTGACTTTTTGCATTTTGCATTTGTTTGATTTGAACTTTGCTTTTGATTGGTACTTTATCTTCTTCTTCTTCATGCATTCTTGTACTGTTTTCTTTGGTGTTTTGGTTTTAGGTCTTTGGACTTATTTTGTTCGTTGCCCCTTGTTTTATTTGTGAAACTCAGCTTTTTGCAAAATAAAAGCTCACCTTTTGTTTCCCCAATCTTGCCTCCCATTCCATGAGTATCTGCATTTGGGTTCACCCTCCTCTATCCAGAGTGTCCCCTTTAAACCCTAACCTGACAGTTTTGTAGTCCACAAAAAATGTCAAGAGGTTCACAGCAAAACACCATTGCAGCAGTCTCTGAAGCAATTCAAGCATATGGGCTTTGGCCAGTGTAATCAGTCTCAGGAAGTCCAGAGATTCCAAATTCAATTTTTTTCTAAGCTAAAAGCATTACACACATGCAAGTAAGTGTATTACTCATACTGTGTTAATTACTGCCATAAGAAAGTAACAGATAATTCTGGCATGTGTTTAAATGGCAGTGAAATGCCACTAGCCAAAACTTAATGTCTAGAGTGCTCATGATTCAAGTTGTCAACTTACTGTTACAAAAAAGGGATGGACAAAGTGGTGAGCCATTAAATAACATGACAGAAGTGCCTGTGCACAGATAATAATCATGTGCACATAAATCAGCCTGGCATACCACACACAAGTTGCTAACTTTAGTGTATTAATAAAACTATTTTACATTTTATGAACAACAAACTATTTTGGCCCGCAGGTGCATATGTATAGTCTGCAGAAGTTAATGTGGAATGCATATTGGAGCTCAAATTAGTCAGGCTGACGATAACTTATAACACCCCCGTATCTACAGCAAATCCAAAGCCAGTGACTCATGAAATCTTTCAAATGAGACACAAACCGAAAAAAAAAAAAAAAAAAAAAAAGACCAAATCCTTGTCAGATTACTACAGATTCTCCTTTATTCTCCTTTCTTCGTTTTCTTAGGAACAAATCTTACACATTCCAGATACCAGAATGCTTTTCACATGTCAAGTCATCTTTCAAATTTAATCAAATACAGTATATGAAATAATGATTCAAAACAATAAGTGTGGAGTGAGTAAATTAACACAGGTGTCTGCAGCCAGCTGATGTCAAAGCTGCTCATTTTAGATAAAGGCTATAGCACAGTTTAGAACGGTTCATAGACCAGTTCACTTGAACAAGTTCAATAGGAACTGAATATTCACCCAGACGATGGTATAACATTCGTAGACATCAGTCAGTGGTAACTAAAATATGCAAGTGAAACAGCAGTGCGGCCTGGGTACTAGCACATCCTTATTAGATGTACTGTTTGCCCTTGAGGGAATGCAAGTGAGTGAAAGAAGGAAAGAGAGGGACAAGTGAGAAACCTTTGTGTGATGTTCACTGGCACTTTTACAAAAGCCCCTACCCCACTGCTCTGGAGTGGCACAAAGCATCTGGCTCCATCATTCAGCAACGGAAGAAAGTCATATTAGAATATTGTGTAATTGTCACTGGAGATGTGTTGTTTTTTTTTTGTTTTTTTTCTTCCTCCAAATGAAAAGAATCCTCTTTGCATTTGAATCCTGTTTCCTCCAGCTTGCACCAGTATCTGGTATATGTTTATTTTCCTCTGTAAAACACATACTTCTCCTTAACTTCTTCCTTTATTCCCATCCCTGCTACCTCACACAATGTTCCATCCTCTTCTGCAGGAAGACCAAAAAAAATAGAAACAATCCCTCAAAGTGAATGCTTTGACTGCTAATGTTTTATTTATTGGGCGAGGGCAGATGATATTATTTTTTTTTCTATCTAGATTGTCTGGAGTAACAACAAAGAGAGGGAGAATACAAGGGAAGCAGCAAGTGGTGTGAGCAGGTGCCCGGCGGCAACATAAACACATATACATGGAAAAGTAGCCAGAACACTCAGTTATGCACATAAATGAATGCTCACACACATTTACACAAACACACATGGCCGCAGCAGGTGTGTGGACTCCCCGTCTGCTGGACATCCAAGTCCTTTCAGCTATGTCTCGTGAGAGCGACCTGAAACACACACACTCTCTCTCTCACACAGAGCTGGTTTGATTCTCTCCACCCAGCATGGCTCCCTCATGGTTCATCTGTCAAGCTCAGCAGCCCCGAAATGCTTCTCATATTTTTTCGGAAATAAGGGAAGTACAGGAAGCCTCCCCTCCAGCTTCACAGACGGACTTGTTATTATCATTTCAAAAGGCACACGGCTTATTTATTTGATTTCCTGGTATGTAGAATCCTCTCCTATCATTGTCATTGGCAGTAAGCTGGTAGGGCACACGATGGTTTTGGTTACAAAGCAACATGAGATACGAGCGGTGAAGCTCAGGAAATAGCTGCTATCACTGTGACATCTCGGGAGCGCCGGGCGCGATATGATCCGGTTCCATATTACAGAGCTCGGTGACATGGGTCTCTGTCTTCCTGTCTCTGTGGGTGCTGGTGGACTCCAGTAATGAGATGTTAAAAAGCTAACCTCCTCTCATTACTCCTACTACTGTCCTCCCTCTCCTCTCCTCGTCCTCCCCTCTGCCACTCTATTCCTCCCTCACACGACAAGCTCAGAGCAGGTTTTAATGAATATTTTAGTGCCCTTTGTTCTCATTCTGGTGGCTTCTTGGGATCAATGATTAAGACCACGTTCCCAACTGACCCACACACACACACACACACACACACACACACACACACACACACACACACACACACACACACCCTGAACACTCAAATTATTTTGTGCAGGCATCTTATCTTTTTATCTCCCTCTCGCTTTTTTTGGCCCACCTCAGCCTACTGTACCACATCCCCAAATTCCCCCCTCAGGAGGACTGCGTTCATTGTCTCAGTTAATTAAAATATGAAATGTGTCTGAGAGGGTGGGGTGGGAATGGATCATCGGTGTCCCTGATTGGTTCTTATTTAAAACTGAGTTTATTCACTCTAGATCTGCAACGTTTAATAATTCGGTTGACAAATATTAAATGTTTGATTACTGCTTACATTCAGTACATACATGTATATTGGTATTTACTCAAATACTGTACTGTAAGGCAAACATTGCATTTTTACTCCTACATTTATTTCTAAAGCAGTGTGTTTTTTCTACTTGATTTACTGTACCACCAATGAGATTTTAACAAAACAAGAAATCTCTGATAATCAGTCATCCCATATTTTACAGGATATATGTACATGTAAATGTGTGTGTTATTTCCTTTTATTTCCTCCCTGTGACAGTGAACTGTAGATATTTTGGTTGTGGATAAATAATGATTTTGGTCATCATTTGATCATCAGGGCCTTTGGGAAGCAGTGACTGATATTTGTCACCATTGTCTGACATTTTATAGACCAAACAACTCATCGATTAAAGAGACAGTTAACACAAAACCCCAAGTATCGCTGTTGGTCCCGCTGTAGTCCTGCACTCTGTCTCAGAGTGCAGAAGCTTGATCCGAGGTGACTCTGATTCACATTGTTTGGCCAGCCTAAGTCCCACTTGTACATTTCCTGTTTCCTGCAACCAGACATTAGCCGGGAGCAGCCTTAAACCAAGCTGGATTAGCATGGCTCTTATTCTGAGTCCAGACAGTCAGGCTCAAGACGCCAAGGGCTGTGATGGTCTCAAAGTCTGCTGCTCTTAGTCCAAAATGCCTGCTTTCTTCTCCAACAATGACAGTATTTCTGCCTGAAGCAGTAAGTGTTTCAGCAACAGAAACAAAAGAATCGCTGTAAAAAGAATAAATAAAGTGGCATAACACTTTGGACGGGGTGCCCACTGATACTTTTAGCTCAGCAGCTACTGTGAATATTTTGGCTTAAAACAGGTTGTAAATAACATCTTTTGAAATCAACTGGAAATCTCAGGGCTTCCAGAGACTTCGCCTACAAGCTGTTTGTTCATGTTCATTTAGTTTCAACGTGTTATTGTTGTTAGTTTGTTTATCGAGAAGCTTCTGAATGTAGATGCGCTCCACAAATGCTTTATGGACGACATCCCTTCGTCCAAACTTACAATGATTTGAAGTGTGAGGAGATCATGACTGAACTTTGTGGTTAATGGTTTAACTTTAAGTTTTCCTATTTGAGAAAATAATTGCTGGAGTAATTATCAAAAGTAAACATCAGTTGTAGCCCTTATTTATATAAATAACCCGAAGGATGATTGTGAGAGAAACAGAAGAACTTGAACGTTTTGTCATACAGTGCCAGATGGTTTGTGAATGTTACATCCAACAACATAGACAATGACAATTGTTAGTAAGACCTAAAGGCAGCAGTGGGAGCTCGTATGCATGTATATCAGAGAGAGGAAAAATATCACAGTGATCTTCAGCAAAACAACAAAATGATTCACTCATTACCCAATTTGTGTGCTTTGTTGAACTAACAGCTATTGATATGCTTAATTGCCTTCAGCACAAACTGACGATATTTGACTCCAGTGTCAATAAAACCCAAAACAAATGTTTTCGTCATTCTGCGACACAAATCTAATAACAGGCAAATGAACTGTGTTTCAGTATAAAATGATACACGTATAGCAAGCAGAGCATTCACACTGTATATATATATATATATATATATATATATATATATATATATATATATATATATATATATATATATATATATATATATATATATATATATATATATATATATATATATATATATATATATATATATATATATATATATATATATATATATATATATATACACTTTATTTTTATTTATTTATTTTTTTTGCATTTCTCTAAATGATTCCACTCCAGAGGCTTACGATACATGAAGATCCCAATCCCAATTCCATGCCTTACCACCCGCCCACATCAGCAGATGAGCTTTGCTTCCCACCAGCAGCAGCAGCAGCTAACTCTACATTGTTTCCATGAGCCTGGTATCCTGCCAATTACCGTCACACCCCTGGCCACATCATGACCGTGCAAATGAAATGTAATTTGAATAGTGGTATCTGACGCTGTTTCGTTTTATTTTTTTTACTCAAGCCAGAGGCTTCTGTTGTTCTCAAGCTGCGACTTTCCCAACGGCAACACTCCGTGATTTGTAAATATTTGTGTATCCTCTTTTTATTTTCACAGCTCAGGCCCGGAAAAATGCACAAATGAAAATGTTTGTTGTGCATGGTATTATTAACAGGAGAACTATCACCGGAGTGAACCATTAGGACATTTCATGCTGATCTACTGGCCATTGCTATGCATATTTTAAAGGCTTCAATAGTTTATCATGTTTTTCCATGTGGGTAACCTGAGTGTACTCAGTCAAGTTTACTGTGAATAATTCTGTTTTATTACCAACTAGTTATTTTGTGGCAAAAACAGCATGCTCTCATAATACTGATTGCTCTGTGTGTGTAAATTTGTCTGTGAATGTGTTAATGACCGTCAACCGTAACATCTCAATTTTGTGATTTTTGGGTTGGTTTCCCAGGTCAGCATTAAATATGATAATGCAGCTTCAAACAGCCACTGTGTAGGACTTAGTGATATCGAGTGGTGAGGTTGAAGATTGCAACCTGCTGAACATCCCTTGTTAGTTTGGTTGGTCTATTCTGGGCTACTGTAGAAACAGTGACGACGAACATAGATGAGCCTGCTCCCTCTGTGCTTATAAAAGGCTAATTCTAAGGAAGCTAAGACACAGTGGTTCTTTTAGGCGATTATACACTGACAAAAACATAATAAGAAATATTGTATTGGCATGAGCAGGTCTCTCTTGTAAATGAGACTCTGGGTCTTAATGAGATTTTACCTGTATAAATAAAGGTTAATAAAAATAAAATTGTAATACATATCTGCCAACAGCCACCCCTAAATCCTTCACACTGGTCCAAATCATAGTATTTAACAATAACTTCTGATTGCTTCATGCATCTGCTGATGTACAGCGATTTGTGCATTATGTTTTCAAAAAATATAAGTCTGGAGTAAACTATATTGGTCAGACTCTGTCGAAAATAGATGTGTTCTCATTTGGTTTGGCCCCACAATGCCTGAATGACTTAAGTTAGTGATTTATTGCAGTCATTCTGTTGTGGAACCTTGTTGTGAACCTAACTGGCATTGAGACAAAGAATGATGGAGTGGACAAAATGAGCGAGTTCAACCAAGAGTCACTCACAGCAGCAGACAAATGAGGACATCAGCTCTCAGACTGAAGATGAGTCACGTTGCAGGCAGAACAATCAACACAGTGAAAAATGACGTGTTTTATGTGAGACTTTGTCTCTTCAATTCACTGTACAGTCGTGAATAATTGTTACTATGTATTGATTTTCTCTTAATGAGGTGCCAGAATGTATTGTTTTACAATTTACCAAGTTACTTATCAATCTTTGATCTGCTGTGCCCCTCCTACCTTCATTAATGTTTTTCATTCACTCTGACTCCTTTTTGCCTTTGTCTGTCATCACAGAATTTAATGAAGACTGTCATTCCAAAATGATCATTGTGTTTTGGAGAAAACGTGCCGTATAGTCATAAGACGAAACACTACAGGAACTACATTATTATCAACATGTAATTGTGGATGAGTGGGCAAAGCATTAGCTGTATTATTCTGTTTATTAGCTAACTCTACCAAGAACAAGCAGAAGTGCGTGCTGCTAACTGGCCTCAGGAGTTGCTGAAAATGTATCATAAGAAAGTTACACACAGAACTGCCTGACCAAAACAGTAAGAGGGTTATCTATTTACAGAATAAGTTTTAAAAACTTGAATGAATGTAGGAAGTCAAACTCAATCAGTGTAATGGTGTGACAACCTCAAGACAATACTTGATTTGAATTTTGCCTCTCGTTTTTCTTCGTTCCCTGTTGGATGACTCAATGTCTCTGTCTCTAAACGGGACCTCCCATTCTCTCATCTCTTCTCACACCAGGCAGAAGAACTTTGCCCGAGGCATTGAGCAGCAGCTCCCAGATGGCATGGTAGTGGCATCGGTGCCAACTGAGGTTCAGTGCCACGAGGAGCTGTCGGACCCTGTGCCCGACCCAGAATACCTCAAAGGTATGAAACCATATTTCATAGTTTAGTCTGCTAGCTCACAGCTGTGCTGCAGTACTTCATCACTAGCCTGTCAAAATAACCTCATTACTCAAACAAACAACAACAAAAAAACACCTTCTCAGTGCTTGATAAGCAGTGTGGAATGCTGAGTGATTAGCCCAAGGTCTTTGCATACATTGTGACATTTTCGCCATCATTTATAATGCTATGGCAGCCTGCCATCATAAGGGTGAGAATAGAAAGTTACAGTCCCTCAAACACATTGGTGCCAATGCAGACACCCTTAAGGGGTCCCCCCAATTAACATAACTGAAACCAGATCAAGGACCCTGTTTGGTCTTGTAGCAAATATGTTTGATACCCATTTGAAGTAGATTAAAAGTTCTGATCCCAGTAATAATACTATGATGATGTAATAATCACAAATTACTGCAACAAGGCACCATGCCAGTCCTCTCCCTGTTTGATACATCTTGCTTTGATACTGACTTGCAAACATTTTAAAAGAAATAAACATAATGCTGCCCCGCTTCTGTTTTTTAAGCAAACATGTTGTGAACCAATCAGTCTGGCAATGAATTAATCTGTGAATTGACACCATGACCACTGACACCACTGAAACCATGTGTTATGTTTTCCTGCAGTATCCATCCACCATGAACATAATCCAATCAGGAATTATGTTTTTTTTGTTTGTTTGTTTTTTTCTTATGACATATTCGACTATACAAATTAGTTGGAGTAATATGATGAAATTTCATGAAAACAGGGTTGATATTTGGTCTCGTTGGGTTGACTGTGACTGTTTGAATCGTCCTCTGGCCCATTCCAGATGGATGCGACCTCCCTGGGTCCCCTTTGAGTCTCTTTTTAAAAAAAAAAAATATATATATATATATATATATATATATATATATATATATATATATATATATATATATATATATATATATATATATATATATATATATATATATTTTTTTTTTTTTTTTTTTTTTTTTTGCATGTGCACTGTTCACTGAACTTTTTGATAGGGGGAAGATTTGGTAAAGGTTTGGTAAGACCCATATGGGGCTTATCCACAAACATGTGGACCTGCCTTAATGTACATCACGGCACATCCGTCCAGTGCAGCTGGGATTGGAATTTATTTCAAGGCTACTGGTATGAAGGTGTGTCTGACGCACTTGTCTTGAATAGTGATTAAAGAAAGCTGGGACACTCTTTCTCCCTGCAGCATTATTCAGGATCACTGCTTACACACCTCTGTTTTTTTCATGTTTAATTTCCTATAGCTCCTTCACAATAAAAGTCTTCCCATTAATTAGTTGTTTATAAAGCATCAGTACCACCAGCTGTAACATGACGACATAACTTCTGAAACAGCCAACAGCTGAAAATGTGGCTTACACAGATGAACAGTTTCACTTATACACGTTCTCCGCTTGTCCTTTAGTTTGCTGTACTGTCTTGTGCTAGAACTTGTATTTAAAGGGAAGGATAATGAACCAAATGACAGCAGAGCTGAATTCATGCTCAGGACTTGGACTGCATCCAGATCTTTCACTTGCAGCCATGGACTATTGGCCCACGTTGCAGAGCAGGGGCTTTATTGTACTGTGTCAGCAGAGTACAGTATTGGTAGATATCAAAAAACATATTGTCAAAAACCAAGCTGACCATGGGCCTTTATGCAGCTGAATTAATGAATAGAGTTCCAGAGCAAGTTGAATATATCCCGTCTGTGCTATTTTCTTTTAGAGGATGATTTTTTTTTCTCCTTTACCTGGGAATGATGGATGACATACAGAATAGCCTTTTGAAAGCAAGACGAAACACCACCATGCACACATTTTTAATATATACCAAAGACGTTCTGGCGGCTGGTTGTCACAGTCCGACTCCACACACTCCTCACCTCAGAATCCAACTTGATAACGAACGTGAAAGGGGAATAGGTAAAACATCAGCAACATTTGTTCTTTTTCTTCAGTTTTTTCATCTGGGAAGTGCGTGTGGGAGAGAGGCTGTACCATGACTGTCAGGATTCATTAGTCTGTGGCATCAGGGGCCATCTCGCTGTCCTCTTCATTACCAGTACAGCTCATGGCAGTGATGTTTGAACAGCAACAGCCGTCCTATGTGAAACAGCTGCCATTAGTACAGACACACACGCAGGAAAAAAGAAGAAGGAACAATCTTGGCTCGCTAACTGCCAAGCTAGGACAGCAGAAGGCCAAAGATCTGTGTCCGTCCATCTGGACACCTCATTATCCACTGAGTTTGACCTCACTTTGTTTTGCTGAGTTTTACAGTTTAGTGCTCTAAATGTTTGAAAGAACAGAATAGTCATAGGCATACGTGTCTGATGGACTTCTTGGGAAAAAAAAAAAAAAAAAAAGAAAGAAAGAAAAGAATCTGTCTGACAGAAAGTTGTCTAACCACTCCATTTTGTCAGAAGCAGAATATGATATTTCTGTTGCCGGCATTTAAGTTGTAGAACATTTTATGAAAAGCTGATATGTGTTATGGAGAGTATATCCCCCCCTGCTCTGCCTGCATAAGTAATAACCTTTCTCTTCATGTTTGGAGTGCAGTAGCGAGTACCACAATAGTGAGTGTACGTTTAATAATCATATTTCAACATATTTCCTGGAAAAGCCTCATGTAGGCAGCCTGCTGGCTAAGCTTATTCAGGGCACCTGTGTAACTGCCTCTGAATTGCCTCACAGTGTGGAAAGCAGCAGATTGCGGGATGGGTTTACCACTTGTTGTTGATATATCAGCAGCGATACAAGGCCAGTCGGGGCAGCGATTCAAAACCACATCAAGCGGGGTTACGTCCGAGGTGATAGACAATCAAATGAGCGAAGGAGCAGCAGTGGTTCGAACTGCTGTTTATTGGAAACTTCAGAGGATATTAAAAACCGTCTAATCTAAATGGATCTTCTGCTGCCAAGTCCCCGAGCCTCTGTCCCCCCTCTTCTGCGCTCGGCTCAAACCTTTTTATCCCTACATCGCCCCCGGGCTCACAGTGCACGCAGCCCAGAACAGAGACCGACGCAGCAGCACTTCTCCTCTCGTGCCTCTGTGTTGGGCCTGTGCAGTGGCAGCCCTGGGCTTTTATTGAAGAGTAATATCATGAATTGAGATATAATTTCAAAGCATCCAGCGGGGCACCATAAAAACACACAGTGGACTCTGGGGCACCATGCTGCAGGTTTCACTCTGTTCTCAGTGCATGCTAGAAGTGAACCAATGCCTTAATGCTAAAAAAGGTGTACTGAAAGAACCTCAGGGTGAATGAGAGATGAGCTATGTTGAAGGATGTGACAATCAAGTCCTCATGTCACATCTGGCCTCTGTTCCACTAGCTTCTGTGTGAAATGTGTTGCTGTTAGGACTTCAGACATTAGTGATGTAAAGTCAAAGAATTTCAGCAGGTTCAGAGTTTGGTGCTAACTTTTTACGCCCAAGGAGCATGCAAAGAAACTTAGGGGCACAATGAAAATGTACCAAATTACATTATTTACAAGCATTATGATATACTTTATTCAAATACAAAAAAAAAAAAAAAAAAAGCATCTTGCACCTGTTGTTGTTGTTTTCTTTTCTGCTTCGGTGTTCAAACTTATTTACTGATTATGCAGTTTTCTAAACATTTTAAAAGTGCTTTCCCAGCACCTTAAAGCTATGGCAGGTTATTATTTATAGACACAGTGATTACTTGACTTCTATCGCATTAAATCATATCGTTCAGTAAACAACTTGAATTATGTTTTGAGACAACAAGTCTGCAGAGGGGTGGCAAATTTAAGGACAGCAAAAAAAAAAAAAAAAAAAAAAAAAAAAATTTCCACGTTCCAAAATGTGTCACCTATCTGGAAGCCTTGATAATCTGGCTGAATTGATTAAAAAAAAAAAAAAAAATCACTCAAATAGGAGATTTATTATGAAACTGATGAAGTTGCTGTTGCAAGCAATTTCATATTCATCTTTTTTTCCAAAATGGAGTCCCTGTACTGAAGCTGCTACTCCGCCACCAGGTCACTTTTATCTGGTTAATTTCATCTCTGACAGCAATATGGTGAAATAATGTGAAGTATCTTTGCCTCTAAACTCAAAGTACTTTTACATCCAAACTATACTCAGCTGAAGTACTTAAGTATTTGATAGTTGATACTTGATAGATGGACCGGCACAGCACATAATTTTTCATAACATGACTGTAGGTTTCACGCCTGGTAGCCAGCCGGTGATTGTAACGAGTGCTGACACGTGGCTGTGAAGAGAGAGGTACGTTGACAGCATGAGAAGAGGGAGCTCAGTTGTAATCAGCTTAGACAGTGCAGTTTGTTGTTTATGCTGTCTAGCTGCCTGACTCTAGCTCAGATCTTAAGGGTTTTTTTTTTTTTTTTTTTGGTCAGGTCTCTCTTAACTAATTTGTGCCACCTGGTGATCCCTTCATGCTGACGAGTGGATCCTGTGACTTTACTGATGGATATCATTGGTTCTTCTTCTTGTTTCAGGGCATATTGGAATCATTGGTCAAGCATAGTCACACTATTTCTGTTATTGTTGTTGGACGATTGGCCTGGAAAAATGTAGCTGCTCCATTTGCTTCACATGCCTCCAACAGTTATTAAAATTTTTCTTAGATGCGAATGCAAGTGAAATGCTCGCACTGATATGATAGCTGTAGCTTTCAAGTATTGAACTTTTTTTTGTTTTGTTTTTTTTCCTTTTCTGAGTGGCAGCATAAATATTTAAATTATCATGTATTTATGATATCCACACACCCTCTCTTCCTCTAGCTGTGATTTATTTCTGAACAAACATCAGTGATGGTATGTAATCATTAACAATTGCTCAAATCCAATAGTGGGTTACTTGTACTTGACTTGAGTATTTCAGATATCTATGTATCACGACATGTTTACAATATACATAATAATGATATAAAAAAAGAATGAATAAAAAAAGTAATAGAAATGACAACAAATAATGCCATCAACTCTGGTTGAGGACTTTTGAAGGACCCAGTAACAGCTGCAGCAGAGTAATACATTTAGATCCAATGTGCCAATCAATCAACTATTGCAGGAAAGTAATGGATGTGATGTCTGACAATAGCTTCCTCACACAGTGATATGGCCACAGTCTTGGACGGTGTGAGGAAAGAAGGCATTCCCCTCGAGCTCTTTCATATTTAGGATGTTTTTCAACAAACTGACACAGTCCTCCACCGCCTTGTCAAAAATGATGCAAGTATCATATAAATTCCTCACGAAAGATGACAAGCATTCACTCACCCAGAGGTTCTTCAGGCATAACAAATGTGCAATACAGTTCATATTTTGGCTATTTCCTTTTTTTTCATACTGGGGGTAAAAAAATAAATAAATAAATAAATAAAAAAAATAATAAGTGAAACAGTTTTCATATAATGCAGTCGATGCAAATAGGCATAGAATACAAACTACCTTACCTTTGATGTTCTTGAATGTGTCCTTCAGTTTGCATTGTAAACATATTTAGTCACCGGTCATCAGCTGCACGTTTTCTGGGTTTGGCTTCCCTGCTCCACATCAATTCACTTTACAGTGTGTGACTGATGCATCAGCTGCTTAAGCAGCAACAAAGTGATAGTTTTCACTTCATTCAGAATGACTCCCTTGCCTGGTATGATTCACATGGGGAGAGATGTTAAATTTCAAGCCACTAAATCACAGCCACAATTGGATCTTCACAAGTGAGTCACATTATCTACCCCAAACATCTTGAACATTTGCCAAATAGAGTAAAACTGCATGATGAGCAAAGTCATCACGAGTCACATGTGTGTTCCAACATAGGCTCAAAAACTCGAAAACATATGATTTAAACAGACAAATAAGCCATTCACTCCTGCTCCTTCATTTTAGAGTCATGTGAGGACATTACATTTAAATGTTTTTAATGCATTTTGCAGTAATACATGACTTATGATATATCAAGTCAAGGCTTTGAGAGGTTGATCTGATGTGATTTCATCACAGGCATAATTAAAATTTCAGATTGAACATTGAACACTGTCAAAGGCAATATCCATTTTGACAGATAGGACTGGCAGTAGCTGTGCCCTAACTCACACACGTGTGATCCGCGGCAGTTCAGCAACGCAGCCGTCACAAGAGATTTCTACCTAACATAGCTAGCGTTATTACGTTTCACTTCTGCAGTGCTCCCAGTGGAATATATACGCTGCTAGGAGGATGGAACAAAATACGCCAGGCAACAAAGATGTGCCCAGAGAGTGTGTAAGGACGGCAGCGAACATCGCATGATGTAGCCACATTAAAATGTATGTGAATAAAACTTGAATAAACCTACTTTACCCTGTTAGTTAACATTTCTGTCCAAAACACGTAGATACATTTTTATCAGCAGTGATTTACAACGTAGACAGCTCCCATGATCCCACGGTACTTGTGTCTTTTGTTTTATTTTGTTTGAGAGATCCCTAATGGCATGAATTACATTTAAAAGGTGCTGAAATGCTTTCTAGTGCTGACGGCAGATGTTAATTAACTATGAGCAAATTGCAAGTGACTGCATTGTGCTTCTGTAGAAACACACTTGTCACTTGAATGAAAACACACAGATTTCTCTGGATTTGAACATTGTCAGAAACATTTGAGATAATGTAGATGAACAACTCAACAACTATTTAACAGCTCTTGAGTTGCTTTGTGGACATTTTATTGCAGTAAATGTCGGACAATATGTCTTTTACTCATTGCATTGTTGTTTCGGGTGGCTACTTTTATTTTGTAAGGTCAATGCTTTACAAATGTAGTGGAACATTTAGAGCTGGTTGAGAACAAAACGGAGCAAAAGGAGGATTTAATAATGGACTTTTTGTTAGTCAGACAGAAACACAACTCCAGCTGGATGCTGATAATGTTTTGTGTCCATCTAAGTGGACCAAAAACTCAATGTGTACCAGTTCAGGTGAGTGGTTCCCAGTGCCAGTTATTAACTGTAACAGGTGTGTTCAACCAATATTCAGATGTTCTATTCTTGATCAAGAACTCTGCTTTCAGTTAATTATGTGGGAATATTTTGTTCAAAAACCTTCAACTAATGTGTGTGTCACAGGTGACACTCTACCTTGTAAACAACATAAATTGCAACAATGACAGGTGGGCATTTACAGATACAAAATAACTGAAGATCATCCACAGTGCTTGAAAGAGCCTTGGGATCTCTACAAGTCAAAGCGGCCACTGATGAGGAGGCACTGCCCGTAGCTACTGACAAAGACCTGTCTGATAAGTAAGATTTAAACCGTATTAGGGTAGTATCCCTGATGCCAACCCACTTCTAGAGGTGATCCAATAGGATTGAGTGATCCACAGTGTCAAATGCAGAGCTCAAATCCAGAAGAGTTAAAACTGAACAATCGCCAGCATCAGCTGTAAGTAAAAGGTTGTTTGTTACTTTGATTAGAGCAGATTCAATACTATGGCGTGCTGATTAAAATTTTTCAAAAAAAAAGTATTCATGTTTGATATAAATGGTAATTTAGAAATAGGTCTATCATTTTTTTTTTTAAATCAGTCAGGTCAACACCACCACGGTTAAAAACCTCTTCGAGAAATCTTGCCGGCATAAAATCCAAAGGCCTTGATGGAGGTCTTAATTTGGCCATTGTGTCCTTTAAAGTGCACAGTGAAAGGTGCTGGAAGTTACTGAGCAAGGCAGAGGGGTTTCAGTGTTGAGAAGCATGGTCACCGGTGGCATGACCAATATGGAGTTTTGAAGAAGGATAAAATTTGCTCACAGATCAGTGGGGTGGCTTCAGTCTGTTGGCTAGGAGGAGGGTTGATAACAGATTTAATGGTTTTGCAAAGAATTCTGGGGTTATGAAGGTTTGTTGAAATGATGTTAGAAAAATAGGAGGACCTGGCTTCTTTTACAAATTGCTGATAGGTATATGTTAGTTCTATCATAATTTGAAATGAAACTAAGCGATGGTCCTTTTTTCCATTTTCGCTCAGCTTGTCTGCATTTTCTCTTTATTTCTCTGGTGTAGTTATTTAGCCAAGGCGTGCTGTGAGTGGATTTGACTTTCCAGATTTTCACAGGCGCTATGGAGTTAAGTACGACATCACAAGTATTGTTAAAGTTTGTTAGCAATTCTTCTGTAGATGTTTGGTTTATGGTTGTTGCTATGTATAGATGCAGTGGTAAAAGCATTATGTGGGTTAGGGTTAGGGTTACATAAGTAGCCACTGAGGGAACAGGGAGAGGGAGATTGTTGCTATCAAGAATAAAACCAGAGGACAGAACAGTGTCGGTGTGTCCCCTTAAGTGAGTCGGGCCATCAACTGACTTAAGATTTAAAGAACGCACAATGTCCATAAATTCTGTGATAAAAGAGGAGCCAGAGGGGCAGCACACATGCATGTTAAAATCACCTAAAATCCAGACTCTGATCTGAGAATTCCTGAATAAAATCAGAGTTAAATTTTGGAGGTCTGTAGATTAAGACACAGAGTAGATGGGGCCTTGCCATTTATCATGAAACCAAATGATTCAAATGTGGAGATGTGTCCAAGTGAGTACAGGGAACATTTAAAATTCTCTCTGTGAACCACACTAAGTCCACCTCCACTACCCAAAATCCTGGACTGGTGAAAATAATTAAAACCAGGAGGACAGGCTTCATTTAGCGCAACACAGTCACCTGGACTTCACCAAGTCTCAGTAAGCATCATTGAGTCTAACTGATTTGATACAATGAAATCATTGCAGAAAAATTATTTGTCAGTGATCTGATATTTAACAACCCAAACGCTATGAGTTGTGAGATGGGACAGGACCAGCCAAAGAGGCATGAGGTGAGGCAGCAATGCTGACAGGGACTGAAGAAGTGGTTTTAACTGTAAGTAGATTGAATCTGATTTTTGTAATGCAGACTGCCTTTCGGTGATCCTAACAGGAATGAATGAATTTGTGGAGGGAACAGACACAAAGCCAGCAGCAGCAGGACCTGCACCGTATGAGACAGATCTAAGCACTACAGAGCTAGGATGCTGGCTCAAAGCAATAAATTTAATGCAGTTTTAAGTCAATTGTTCTGTTTCTTTCCGGTTTGGATGCAACCCATACTGTTTAAAAAGGTCCCACATGGTCCAGAAGGAGTAAAACCAAGTCCGGTGGCAGTAGTAACATTTTACATCCACAGGTGGAGGCTAAAAAGACGGCTAAAACATTGAGAGCTCTTGGTCATATTGGGAGTGGGACCAGACAGGACACGCCTCCTCCCCACTCATTCAACTGTGGAGGCTAGAGACTCAAGTTCATAATGCAGCGCCATGCATTACCTGGACATGACATCATTGGTGCCAGCATGCACTATCACAGTGTGGACAGAAGGATGGACGTCGAGGAGAGCAGGAATTAGTTCAATAAAACCAGTTGTCTTGCCTCCTGATACACAGTATGTAACTGCACCAGGAAGCTTTACAAACCTGATGACAGAATCCCAGACAATTCAAATCTCAGGTCGCTCAGTCTCAGGGTTGCCTTTGTAAACTGACAGCCAGTTTATGGTAGTCCGTTAACGAGCTAAGTGAGTGCAGGTGAGCTGAGAAGTTGATTACCTCAGATGAAACTTGCATGGGGGGAGGTGCTGAGATAGGTGGCTGTGTTGAAGGAGAAGAAGACACTGGGGCTGATTCCGAGTGAAACAGGTTGTCAGGCTCCAACTGCAAGAGTGACAAATGGGGACGTTTGTACTCAGGGGGGCCCGAAGCAGGGGATGGTGAGCCCGTGGACGAGGTGGAACTGGCCTGTGTGGAGCGCGTTCTGGTGGCAGAGCGTACACGGTCTACTCTGCGAGCAGGAGGTGGAATGGGGGAGAGGATAGGCTCCTGGGGAAGCTCAGCCAGCAGAGAGAAAAAGTTAGCGAGTGGGATGTCATCACCGCCGGAGCCAAACGGGTCGTAGAGGGGAAGAGAGAATCTTTTTTGCCCCTTAACTGCACCATAGCTTGACAACACCACAACATATCTGCTAAGAGGCCTGAACAGATTAAGTGGAGTCCACATTCTTACTGGGGTCTTAAAATCCCCATGTCACTGTCTGCTTCATGTAGAAGAAAACAATGGTACCTTTTATTTTTTCGTGTAATTTTCTTAGTGCTTCAGTCTTTCTGAAATAAGAAGGAGCAATGTTTAGTTACAACCATTTTTTCAGCCCAGAAAGTTTTTGAAAGCCAGCTGGCGACATAATCACAAAGTCATTGCTACTGATCAAAAATCCTTTCACCCCCTGCGTGGATGTATTATGCTCATTATGTTCTACAGGGTTGTAACAATCTTACTTATTGGCCCTTTAAAACAGATGGCCCGTCATACGCTCATTGAATTCATTCTTATAAACATTTGCTACCTCTCAGCTGTGTGACAGCAAGCTGTATGAAGGCAGAGGAAAAACTTGTTTCAGCTCAGAAACCTTGGCCAGGAAAGTGGTGGCACCATCCACATGGAGTCACCTGGGGCATCTTCTCACCTTACTGCACCTGTTCTCTTGGCCTACACATTTCCACTGGGTGCACACACACAAGCGTCCAACACAGTGCTGCCCAGCCCCTGCTAGCTGGCTCACTGCCACCTCCACTCGTCTCCTGGCAGGCCGTCAGCATTATTGCTGTGCCTGCAGTTAATTGCGAGGCTCAGGTAATTGTCCGTGGGGTAGACAGACATGCAGAGATGGCGTCGGCAAGAGGAATGTCTGTTGAGCCGCAATGAGCCCATGCCACCCCTTCGTCCCGTGCTGATTCGGCCAGGTTTGGTTTCTGTGGTCAGTGTATTTGTCACAATGTCAGCACTCCTTGTTCCAGCCCTCTCTGGTCCACGCAATGGTGAAATCATTCATCTTCCTATTCATCTCCCGGCTTGGAAGCCATTCATCATGAGGCCAGAGACCTCCATCAATTATTCCGATGGGAGAAAGAGTGAGGAAAGGGAGACTTTTGAAAGGCAAATACATCTTGATTTAATTGGAAAGCAAGTGTGCTCAAGGCTGCTAAGCAGATTTCCCCTAAGATGGAGCTGGAGAGATAATGGAGCAAAAAAGAGAAGATGGACAAAGAAAAATGAAGGGGAAAAAGAGACAAAAGTGAGAAGGACAGATGGAAGGGAAGACGATGGAAATGTACAGGATGAAAAGAACAAAAAAACTAAAGGAACCAACAAGTGAGTGAATGACAGCTGTCTTTGTCTGCAGTCTGTAGGCAGGGGTGGGCAGAGCCAGGATGAGGGAATCCATTGGTGAAGGTTAAAAGGGCTACAGGGGAGGCTTGACCCATTCTGATCCTCTGCTAGCAGCCATAAAATGACACTGCCTCTGCTATCTGTAACACACACATCACATCTGTGTGTTTGAATGGGTGTCTATACGTCTGCCTACGCTGAGGCGAATGTAACACAACGGAGAACGCCAAAGGTGAAATAATCATCTCTGCCATTTACCGAGACTCTGCAGCCGATCCCCTGTCGTTTGTCATCAAATCCTCGGATTTATGCTTATAGGTTTGGAGAAATGGCTGACACAAGAGTTTAGATTCTCAGAAGAGAAGTTTTAAAAGAGAGAGACAGATCTGAAAGAAAAAAAAAAAAAAAAAAAAAATTATATATATATATATATATATATATATATATATATATATATATATATATATATATATATATATATATATATATATTTTATTTTTTTATTTTTTTTTACAGGATTATGGTGTATGGCTAAGAATGATACAGAACAGGGTACAGGGTTAGAATACCTAATGGGTAAAGACGGTTACTGCCTTCATCCACTTCCTCGGATGACATTTACTTCTAAATTTGTTGGGTATCTAAAACCCTGTATTGGGGCCCTGAATTGGCTCCTGTGTTTTTGCCTAAACTATGTAAGGATCTTTCATCAAAATGCCTTAGATATTTCAATATCTTTATTAAGGGGGTTAATCTTGGCCCAGTATTCTATCAATTACATTTATAGGCTTTGTATGTTGAAACTATAAGTGTGGAGTTCTGGGTGGTTAGTGGGTGACTGACATTCAGATGACTGTTTTTTTTTCTTTTTCTTTTTTCTTTTTTTCATTATGAAATGTTACCATGATCCTTCCATAAAGGTTCAGTGTGTGATCCTATTAGTTTAAAGGTCCAGTGTCGAGAATCCAGCTGGATTTAGTAACACATCCTCACATCTAAACAGCAGATGTGATGTAATTTAACCACGGTACTAAGTTAAAATAACTCACCTTTGACACATGGTTCTGGACTGGGTAGGAACAGTGGTCTCCTGGGTGACCTGCATGACCTGTGCTTGTTTAATGAACATGATAACCATGTTCTGACCTCTTCCCTGTATGGCCTTTTCATTCTTTGCATTACTTCTCCTGACTCCATCCTTTGCTAGAATAATTGCTACTGCCGCTACAACTTTAACCTCAAGCATATGGGAGTTAATTACATGTGTTTCATATCTTATATGAAATGACAGTATTCTGTAAATTTGCTCAAAGCATTGCTATGAAATAAAGTAATGAAATTGAATGGCACTTATTTCAGGCAGAAAGTAACTTAAGCTTAACACATTGCACCTGTGCTGGTTAAACTAACCTATTTAGTTTTGTCTTTTTTTTTTTTTTTTTTTTTTAATCCCCAATCCTATATTCATTCAGCACTTGCATTTGTTATTTACTCACTTACATCACATGATTTTGTAACCATTGTGTAACACAAGGGGGTTTTCTACATCTAACATCTAGAACCCAACACAAGATTTCATGTTGATAACAGCACCTTATATTTGATTGGCCCCACCAGGCAAGACTCACTCCCTTCAACTAAGATTGTTTTCTTATTGACAAGATTTGTCTTACTGCACCGCTCCTGATTACATCAAAGGAGCCTCTTGCCACAGGCAAATCTTTTTCCCTGTGATCCACAGTGTCTGGTATGTATGTGTGTGTGTGTGTGTGTGTGTGTGTGTGTGTGTGTGTGTGTGTGTGTGTGTGTGTGTGTGTGTGTGTGTGTGTGTGTGTGTGGGAAAGTAAAGCCGAGGCTCGCAAAGCTTCCATGATGTTCTGTCATGCATGCCCGTGAAATGTGAAATCTTGCCAACAAAGTTTGTGAATCTCATCTCTGATCGCCTTTCACACCACCTTTCAGGGTTTGAATATATCTGGGCCCAGAAACACACTTGAGCTGAAATGTATGAAATCACTGTTGGATGAACTTCAAACTTTTTTCTATTAGAATTTGTCTTGACATTTATGCTGAAAGGTTAAGACACAAAGTTAAATGCCAATTGTTCCAAACTCAGCTCCTATCCATTAATAATACATGGTTATTGGTCTGGGTTGCAGTTTAGGGTAATGAATATCATTGCAATCAGTGCATTTTAATATTTAGAGCCTTAATTGGATTTGAATTGATCACACAGTCATCTGTATGTGTGTGTGTGGTTTTTTTTTGTTTTTTTTTTTAAAGCCTGCGCCGGCCAAGTTCTGTTCATCAAGGTCATCCTTTGTGTTGCTGTATTCTCCTTGTCTTGTCATTTTCAACCGGGCCTCCCCTTGGGTCTGCCCATGGCCTCTCTGCACACTCCCCATGCAACAAGCCTTTAGATATGTCAGCACCAAGATGGCACATAATCTATATTTTATAGGCCCTTGATATAATTGGTGGCAGTGGGGGAAGGTCATGCCTTTAGGGGCCCCGTCTTCCCCCCCCAATGGTTTTCAATACAAAATCCTCAAACAACCACCCTGTAGTCAAAATGTGGATTAGACATGATGAGGCAGTGAGTGCGGTGTCACTGTTTCAGGAGGAGTGGTGGTGCAGAGTGTGCTGGAGTGCAGCAATTATTCAGCATGTATTTACTTTGAAAACCATGCGGGGGCTGTAATGTATTCAGCACTGACACACATACTGGAGCAAATTCTTAAGCCAAATAACAGTTGTGGCTCGTGGAGCTTATTTGGTGTCAGAATCAGGAAATTAACCACTGTTTCTTTTGATGGCTTTGGTAAGATACAAGTTATAAAGTGCAAACAAAGTTTGTAGTCTAGTTAAAAAAAACATTTTGAATTGCTGTTAAAGTTTCCAAATGATGACACTTCTAAGAGTCACACTTTTAAAGAGATATACACTCTCCATTTTTATGTCATCTCTGAAAGCTTAAAGAACTCTTGTGTGTCCGCCCCACAATCCAAGACACAACTACTTCATTTGTCTGTTTAAAAAACAAATAAATATACTTTTTGGTTTGTTTGTTTTGTTTTTATTTGTACCAAATAAATCCTTCTCCATATTTTTAAATGTATTGACATGGATCTTAAGACACAATATTACCAAAGCCATGGGATAAAAACCCTGACTGCAGTTCACACTAAACACAGTAACTGGAAAAAAAAAAAGGTGCTGCATTAATGCTTACCAAGCAAATTGAAAAAGACTGAAAACAGGGTTCATGCTAGATATGCAAATACTCCTAATGGACAAAGAAATGTAGAAATGCATTCTTTCAGAGTATGCCTTCATGTAAATGCCTGAAACTCTTACACTTGACGCAAGTCAATGTTCAGCAACTATTATGGATTAACAGTAAAGCCATTATCTATTTAAATTAGGTTAGGTTGGTTTTAGGTTCAGGTTGAATCAGTTTGAAACAAAAAAAAATAAAGAAAAAGAAAAGAAGAAAAAATGAAGAAAATAAGTTATTGCGCCACCATTGTATCATCCATGGTAACAGTTTCCTCACCAAACAGGTGGACTAAACAGACAATGAACACAATGCTTCTGTTTTGCTGTGGGAAACGGATAAATACTGGAATGCGTATGAGCAATGAGACTGCCAACACTGGACCCAGATGATAAGACAGAGTGATGCAAACATTTAATGTTTAGGAGAGATGTTACATTACATTTGTACCATGTCGGGATTTGGAAAGCATCTATGAACCCTGTTTCCCAGAACTAATGCACGGATATAGCTCAGGAACCTCCTACAATGAGACTTATTCTGAAAGATCTGCTGTGGAAGATAGTTTGAACTGAGATGAGTGGATATATTTTGATCTGTGAGAAAGTTGCACACTTGTGTTAGGCTGAGTACGGAGGCCATGCTGAATGAGCTTGAATATGAGGCAATAGCCCCCGTTCACACTCCTGGACAGGACTGAGCATGCAAAGGATTAGTCTTCCTGTATAAACTTTCACTAAAGCGTCATTCTAACATGTGAAAAAATAAATAAATAAATAAATAAAAATAATAATAATAATAATAATAATAATAACCCATTCCACACACAAAACACAGATTTGTGTGCGATTAGATGTTTGTACACAGAGTAGAATTCCCACATGAGGACCAAAATACCGCACACGAGATCATACAAAATGTGCTTCCTCACATGCAAATGCCACATTTTAACACATACATTATTAATTATATTGGTCTGTACACAGTTTGCTTTTTTTAACACTTGGATTAGAACCTCTTGACTTACTAATATGTACTAGCTGAATTGTTGGACTCTGGCAATTTCCATGAGGCAATGTGATAATTTGCTATATAGACTTCCTGTTGCATGCATACAGTCGTTACAGCAAATCTGTATTATTTGCATTCTTCCAGGGAGCTAATATCTTTCTGAGAGATCATTTCCTTTGAGGGGTTTTGCGTGAGATTAAATTTATGCATGAAAAAAGAGGAATCATCTTCAGTGGCACCTGCAGCACTAATTCAGAGCAATGAAGGATAAATGATGACATACCTTTCTGGTCCTGTGCAGAGCAAGTCTCTTTATCAGCAGCTGCTGGTCAGAGTTGTTCGTCTTTAGAGGTTGGAGAAGGGCATCTACAGCCCATCATTTCACCCGCTTTGTCATCACTCCTTCCACTCCCCTCCACTCCAACGGTTACTGCTGACAATGTAGCTTCTATACCTTTTGTATGCGATCTATCAGCGTCACATGGGTATAGTCAGGCATGAACACACACACACACACACACACACACACACACACACACACACACACACACACACACACACACACACACACACACACACACACACACTTTATTTCAAACACATTTAATACACATACAAAACCAAACCACTGTGGTGATCACAACTTGACCGTGCTTGTGTTTTGACCCGTTCATGTTACTGCACTTTAGCCACACTGCCTTACCAAGAGGGTTGAAACAGTATAACACTTCCTGTCACTTCATTCTGCAGTGGACTAGCTTTCTACACTGTCAGTCTCCATGGGTCTCTTTTCTTAAGTGCTTCTCTCTCTTCCAGTCCCCGCCTCTCTCTGTCTTCTTCTGTTGTCATTGTGTCGATATTGTAGTTCAGCATCCGATCCAAATGCAATCACCACTAGAAATTGATGAGTGCATATAGAACAGGTAGTGTGTGTACAACAAGAAAACACATGTATAACACAGAGATAATGGTTGTACTGTCCCTGTGGATAGTCTTCCTTGACTGCTTCTATAATGCTCAGAATATTTTTGTATCCGATAAAGTCGTATTATATTATTCCATGGTTCATTGAGTAGTCCTTGCTTATGATGGGTTAACCTTTTTTAATGGACTCGCAAACTGCTGAAGAATGTTGCACCATTTCTCATGTCTACCATTATTTATTCAGGTTTTTGACATGCTCAGAATGAGAAATGTTGCATGAGACAGTATTTTGAGGCAAATCATACTGTGAATAGTCAATGAGTTATTAACATAGTTACCGGAGTAATATACTTTTTCCCACTCCAGGAACTATAGGGCCACAGGGACC
Organism: Acanthopagrus latus; assembly: GCF_904848185.1. Classification (NCBI taxonomy): domain Eukaryota; kingdom Metazoa; phylum Chordata; class Actinopteri; order Spariformes; family Sparidae; genus Acanthopagrus; species Acanthopagrus latus. Next base: position 4,198,584 of record NC_051059.1, read on the forward strand.
AAACTACAAGTATCTAAAAATCACTGTTGGCAACATAGTCTCCTGTATTATTTGGTCATTGTTGTTTTTCATTGTGTTTTTTTTTTGTTTTTTGTTTTTTGTTTTTTTCATTTTCATTGTGCTTGCACACATGCACACACACTGACACATGAATGGAGCTGCCATCGGGAGCAAATTGGGTTTCAGTGTCTTTCCCAAGGACACTTTGTAGCCAGAGCCACGGATGAAACCACTATTTGCTGCTCCACGGTAAAAAAAAAACAAAAAACAAACAAACTGAAAAATGTTGTTAGAAAACAAACAAAAAAATATGCTGTCAGTTGGGTGATACAAGTATGAACACATCGAAAATGTTTCCTCATTTGACAAAAAACATAATCCAGGAGAAATGACGTCTCTATCAAAAAGCAATCACTCTCACTAACTAGAAGTGTAGGTCATTTGTCAACCTGTTCTCACTTCCTACCCCTCGTGTCACTTTTGGCCTTGAATGGCTCAACAGTCAAGTTAGCAATAATACACATGCTATATCTGCTTATGACAAAGGATGGCATGGTTCTCTAAACCCTCTATTCAATTTGATTTTTGATTTTAAGCAATTTGATTTTTGGTTTTTGTTTTTTTTTTTTTTTTTTTTTTTTTTTTTTCACATAGGTCTATACTATTTTAAGTCTGAGATCACGGGTTTAATGCCACTGTACCTCATTTAGTTTGTTTTATTCTTATGGTCTAGATGATTTCATGAGTGATATAATCTCCATTATTTGCAATGTACCACACTATGGCCTTATTGTAAATGAATAATTTCTTAACAATTTAAATGCAACAGTAACTTGTTTCAACTTGTCACTTGGGCACTACCTGTATACAAAAGTAGATAAGTCACGGAGGGCACCTGCCATCAAGTGACTCTTGTCTGTAACTGCAGTGTGCACTCCACTACAACTTCCCTCAGCAATTCTGCCAAATGTTCACTTTTGTAAGCTTCATAGATGGGGCAGGTTAGGATGACTGGATTTTCAATTTGTCATTATGTGGCTATGTGGTGTGCTGTGTTGGTCATGTAGCTCTGTGTTGCTCTGGAGGTCTAGCAATCTGTTGTTAAGGCCACTAAATCTGCACTGCTCGGACCTCTATAACTTCCCTTCACATTATCATCCATGGAGGGCAACACACTTTGTGGTATGATGCAACTTGCTTGGCATTTCGTGGTTACAATGGACCAATTAAATGCTTTAACCCAGGGTTTTCCACCACCAAATACGGTTGCATATCAGATGCTACAAATACCACTATGGCGCACGTTATTGCTTTCCCGTGAGTTAGATTTAGTGGAAGGTTAGCTGTAAATGAGGAAAGAAGAGTTGGCTGTGTTAGCTGTGTAGTTTTCTCTGTTAAGTTAACTTCTTCATGATGCCTGAGGGAGATGTCCTGCCATATTTGTCTGTGGATGCGTATGCTACACGCGCGAAGCATAGCTTACGAGCTCTGGTTTTCTTGTCGACAGAGCAATCGTTGTTGACGTAACTCAGCGGGAAATCAAAATATTTCCACACCGGTGATTTCAGAGAAGCGGGAGGGGAATTGAGTTAAGTTGATGTGACTCCAATATCAGCAGTTGCCATGCTGTATTTTCATCGGCTGTATCTTCAGGTTAGAGGACGTAATGATAACTTGCTGTGTGTGCTTGTTTTTTTCCCGTCTTGATACACCTGCAGGACATGATACTGGGGGCGTGGTTAAATCCTCGTTTCACCTTTGATTTCGAAGGTCAAGACCAAAATCTGACTTGCCGACATCCCAACTTATGACGTATTAAGACTTCTGGGCCTTTATTATTGTTGCCATTCACAGTTTGGTTTGTTGAGGTGCAAACACTATTTGGTTTGGTTTCATGAGGTTTGCCATCTTCTCGTTTGCTCGTTTACTCCTGATATCAGCTGATTTGCACGTCTTGTCTATACGGCTGATTTCATACAGTTTGGAAAGCCGATCACTTAAAAAAAATCAAAACAAAACATTGCGATCCATATTGCATTTGTGTTGGCTTAGTAGCCTGAGCTTTTTGTTTAACTAGTGAGCTGTACTCAGCACCGCAAACTCCAGCTTAGTAACTCTGGGGTTTTTCTGGGGCCAGGAATTGCACCTCACAAAACCTCTCAGCCCTGATTTCTAGAAAATGTTATTGAGCCTCTGGAAAAGTTCCTGATGCTTTTGATGTCCCCTGAATTTCAGATAAAGCCAATGCTGTTAATAAAGTTAATAAAGTAAATTACTTTAGTGCTTAGAAAAATTATGCTGTCAGTCTTTTGTATTGTTTCTGTACAGCCCGTTCATTTTACATGCATGTGATGCCCTTTATGACTTAATTGATTTTCATGAGTTCAACAGGTCCGAATTTAGGCCCTTATCTCATGTCAGAGGACCTTTTTATTTGCTGGAATTTCTATTAGAATTAGCATGCATTTTAAATATAGGAGCTGTTCAGCCATTTCTGTTTTCAGCCATAACTCAAATACAACATCTGAAGCTCAATTAAAATTCAATTTTGAATGCATACCCTCAATAGTGATTGCGTTTAGGAAGGGTTTTAATTTATTCCTCGACGCTGATTAATTACGTGAAATTGCTGCAGCCATTTCCTGTGTTAAACGTCAGTTAATTAGCTGACAACATTGGATGGGATAATTAATACAGCTGGGGGTCGCAGCATGCTGCCAGTGGGGGTAGCTCAGGCTGGGAGCACCGGTGAGACAGACCTGCCTGTGTCGTAGCCACCTGCAGTCAGCTTGAGACGTAATGAGACTCAGTGTTCCTCTCCGGACCTTGCTTTTAATATTTGAAGAAGAATTAGGCTGCCGTGGCCACTCAAGTGCTACACAGCAGGGCGAAGCCGGCTGGATAAATAATGACCCCTGCGATTCACTGTTGAGCAAGCCTCTCTATCAAAGGCTGCAGAGTACGAGTTGTTTGTCTTTAGAGGTAGGTGAAGGGCATGTACAGCCCATTTTTATCCCCCTTCACACCACACATACACACATACAACACTGGAACTATGATTGGCTGTAGCTCATAGAGTAAAGTCTTATTTCTCTTGGGTCATTCCTTTACTGTGTACATGTTTGTTTTTTTTTTGTTTTTTTTTATTCACTTGGGGTTTCATCAGGCTTTTTTGTGTCATTAGATTCCCAGGAATACAAGTCAAATCTACATATGTGATCAGTGAGTCCATCATTTATAGTAAAAAAAATAAAAAATAAAAAATTAATAAATAAATAAATAAATAAATAAATAAATAAATAAATAAAAGTATGAATGATAACATGTGTGGAACACAGTATGAAACTTTCAGTATCTTTGCATATATAAAATCAACTTTAAATGGCAAAGTGCCTGTGCATGTATAAAAGCTACAAATTGTTTGATATTAGATACGTATCTGTGTGAAAAGTACATTTTAAAAGTCGGACCATCAGCAAATTTGATTTTAAGCATCTGCAATGATCATTAGTTTGAACGATTAGTCGTTCTCATTTTGCTTTATGCTTGTCACCAGCTCACATAACCCTACTTTTCTGGGTTGGATAGGTGTGAAAATAAAAAAAAAAGTATTTTCATGGCAGGGAGCTGAGGAGGAATTGAGGTATCTCACCTGCTCTGCAGTCTGGTGGTATGGCACTAAAGCTAAGTTCACTTTGTTTAGCTTTGTCTACAGAGGCTGCCATTAGAAGAAACCCAATTGAAGAAGTACTTCAGCAGCTTCAAATGATTTAATACTAAAGCGTTTTATATTTATAAATGAATTACCTTGTTCAGCTCTGATGCAGCATGAAATCCTCAAAGTTGGCTAACTGGTAACTAAAGTTAAAAAAAAAAATAAATGTAGCAGAGTAAAAATTCCAATAATTTCCTCCCAAATGACAGTATAAAGACATAGAAGGCGAAAATACTCAAGTGGATATACAAGTATCTCAAAACTATTCTGAAGTATAGTACTTGAGTAACAGAGCACAAACGTGTTTTCAAGCATGACTGCTATGACTCAAGTGCCCTACTCAATCAGGGCACATGTCTAAAGTACAGGTCAACTGACTAATCGGTTTGGGCACTTAATCGGGGCCTTTTAATGGACCTGTTTCGGCTGAACTCGGCTCCGATAGTGCCGATGTCTGCACAGCCTCCACGTCGCATGGGGGAGTACATCACCATTTTTCACAGAGGTTGTTTTAAGATATTTTATCCTTTAAAAATCCTTTGAAAATCAGTCAACCTATAGTCTAAAGTTATCTTCATCATGGTTTGCATTGTTTTAGTTTTAGATCAGAGAGATGAGCCTGTAATTAATGTGAAACACATACTCTGTCTGTAAAAAGAAAAAAAAAAATAGTATTTGCAATTCAACTTGTAATTAAGTTTCATTATCCAAAACTAATGTCTCCACTTGTATGTGTGCATTTTTTTTTTATGCGGTTGCCTAAACTTAGACATGTTCAAACTCTATATGTTTACCCTTGTGCACAGCTCTCACTTAATCCTAATAAGACCACTACCAATCGGTTTGGGCTCACGGAATGCTTTAGTGGTTCTGGCTCAGGTTGTGTTGGCTGGGTGCAGTACAGCCGTGTGTGCACAGTCAACAGTCATTTCTTTTCATTATTCAAAGCAGTAAACGTTTTCAGATTTTAATTAGGCACAGAAAAGGTGTAAATGAATGCAAACTGCGCTGTCAGCTGTCTATTTAACACATGCATCAGTACTGGGTTTATTTGTAGGAAGGGGGGACCTGTGTGGGCAGTGTTTAAATCCAGCAGAACAGGGCTTTTGAGGCAGGAAGAGTGGCAGTGATTCATAGTTCAACCCAGAGTCCCTCTCTCCCCAAGTCCCTCATAATTAAAGTCTAAGCATATGGCCTTGTGACCATGCAAGCACAGAGGTATCTGCTGAACTTTTTTGGCATCTTAGTTTGAATTGCCGGCAACAACGGTCCCTTCAGCCTTCCTTCAGCTCAGCGGAAATGAAAAGCGTGTCACCTTGAGTTGTCATAAGCCACATCTGCCAGCCTAATTACCACATGTTTGGGCCTTTTGATAATGTGTGGTTGGCAGTCAGGGTTGGTAGATATTTGCTGTATTTGTCAGGAAAAAAAGCTTCATGTAGACATCCACACATAGGCATGAAGCAATGTGAAAATTTCATGTCACTATTATCCTCGCCATAACACATTCCTGATATTATCATGACAAGAATCAAAATATGATTAAAACCCATTAAAATGGCACTCATACTTAAGGAAAGTACTTAACCATTTAGCTAGGAAAATGTTGTGTTGTTTAATTACAAAAAGAACACACCTTTTTTTAGTGGACAGAGTTTTAGTAAGAAACAATCATCTTATATCAATGAATCACAAATTATGAAGGGGTAGCCAACTTTTCTTCCCTTCATTCTTGAATTTGTAAACAGAAGTGTGTACACACATCCGATTTGCTTTCTATGTGGGAGATACAATAGACAAGCTGAGCCTACAGCCATGTTGTCAGGTTTAGGATTTTTGGAATGACAGGAGCGAAGTGGACTTGCCTTGCAGCATATTGAAAAGAAATCAGGAAATAATTTTAGGACTGTGCAATATTGAGCTCTTTAAAAACGCCCATGTGAGGATGTTAGGCATAATCCTGATAATGGAGATTCACAGTGATAAAGTGAGTATGAGTTCCTTTTAATGCGATCTGCAATGCAATCATGTCTGGTCCCATCCCTTTATCGAGCAGTAGAAGCAGAAGAACAATTACTAAATACATTAGTGGATTGACAGAAAAATAATAGGCAACTGAAATGCTGTTTTCCTACTTCCTTTTGTTTACAGTATATCATTCAACTGAATACATTTGGACTGACAAAACATGACATTTAAAGACATCACCTTGACCTTTTTTCTGAAATGATGAAAGGCTTAAATGATTGATATAGAAATTGTACAGTAATGTAAATAACTGTTAACAAAGCCCTAATCTCAGCCATACTTGCATACCCTGTAGACACAGTTGTTGTTGCTTGAACGTCTATTGATTTTGATTTTAGAATTATAAATGACACATTAGTGAGGAGTCCTTCTATACGAAGAACAAAAAAAAATGACTAAGCTAACTGATTTTGATCTAAAATGAAAGGTCAGTTAAAGCACAACAGGTATCTATGTAAAATGCCAGCAAGGGAACATACTCAGACCTAGTGAAGTATTTATGAATGCAAACATCTGACATTCTCTTTAGCACTAAACACAAAGTAAAGCTGAGAGTGATGTCAGTAGCTTTTCCAGTTTGTGTTCATAAAGTGATATAAAAGTGCCAGATAAAAGATCAGTGGTGGTGTCTGTAATAGTTGTGTTTTGTTTTTGTTTTTTTTGTTTTTTTTTGTCTGGAGCAAAACTGTCAACCTGCTGGTGGCTTCAGTTGAAAAGGATATATCATCTGGGAACCATGAATGCTTGCACCAGATGTGTCAATCCATCAAGTAGATGAGTTCAAACAATGACCTGCTGGCGGCACTGTAGTAAGTTTCGGGGGATCGCCACCATCAAAAGTTGAATGTCAGTATGGCATTTTATGGCTATCAGTCCAATATCTCTCACTGTTTTTTTAGTTGCTACTAAAGTGTTGACTGACCTACATGATCCCTACATTTCTAACATTGACAAAAAACTGACTTTGACATACTATTTAACATTGAGTCCAGTTCCACCACTGTATAAATGCCATTTGTGGAATAGGAATGATGTGAAAAATGGCCAGAGGAAAAAAAAAAAAAAAAAAAGCTAGGATGAGGCACAATGATCACACTGGCGAGAGGAATAAGAGGATTCACGGGACATACCCTAGACCCCTTCTTTTCTACACTAATAGTAGTTCATGGCAACACTAATTTCAGCTTCGGACATGGTATAAATGTAACTTTAGAGGCCACCAAGGACATTTTCTGTTAGAGCATGGCCCTTAGGAACAGTAATGCTGGGATTAGTGGGAGCATTTTGTTTGAGTACCTGTCTGAAAGGAGATGAACACAAGGGTTAGGGTTATTATCATTATTCTTCACAGTGAATGTTCTCTGCCTTGAATTATGGAAAGCATTTGGCCTAGGCTCTAACCTAACCACCTCCAGGGTGTCTGCTCATCATTTCCGAGGGCAGACATTTTGTTCCAGCATTTCTCTCTCTCTCTCTCTCTCTCTCTCTCTCTCTCTCTCTCTCTCTCTCTCTCTCTCTCTCTCTCTCTTATCAGAATGGTCTGGGGAAGAAATCAAGGCTGTGCTGTATTACATTTAGTTTCCCATTAGATTAGAGAATGGGCCTGCTGGATAACTCCTGAACTCCCCCCCCCACCACCACACACACACAGACACACACACACGTTCTTTACTTCTTCTTTACTCACTCACTTTTCCCTCTCTCTTTCCCACTAAATCATTCATTCCCAGACTTATCCGAGAGTGAAATGGAGCACAGACCAGGCTAGTTAATAGGGTTCTATGAGCCATAAGATTACTTTCCTACCTGAGCTCATTCCTATGAATCTTCCTTAGAGAAGCAGCTAAAATAACAAACCACTTCCAGCCACAAGGCAACGTTACAGGAGGACTGGTGTTTAGACAGTCCGTGGTTACCATCAGCGTTGTGCTCTTTTGAGTATAAGCAAGCTCTACACTCATCTGATATCTTCCGCCCTCTCCCCGGTGGGACAGAGTCACAAATGTTAACAGGAGAAGTCAATTTACATTCCCTGAGCAGTCTAATTGGAGCTGTGGCAAATAGCGATGTTTTTTTTTTCTTTTTCTTTTTCCCAATGGAAATCACAAGGTATTGAGTTTTTATTTTTCCCTCTCTCTGGTTCACATCCAGCTAATGCACTGTTCATCTCATGCTGTGTGAAATGAGATTCTGAGAAAACTCATCACTCCGCTACTCATAATCTGACCTATTTAGCAGCTCCATTAAACTGATTTGTCTGCTTTGTCAAAAATTCATCAGTGTTTTGCCTGTTTCTCTATTGACTCTATTGACTTGACCAGTGACTCTCGCACTGGCACCTGAACCCGTCACTATGAGGGGCCGTACAAGACATAATTCATTCTGGGCTGCTCACACAAACACATTCTCCTTTCACATACATATATTTTCACCCTCACGCACATACATTCTCCTTTCACACACATATATTTTTTTACATTTTTCATGTAAAGGAAAAAAAAAAAAACACAATTTTTTCTCTGGCGTGTGACGGCCTTACCAGCCTTGTGTAGAAGCTGAGAGCGAATCACTGCAACGTCTCCGTTGTTGGCTGAATAGCCCCCTGCCTCAGAGGACAGAGGAGCTGAGTGGATTCACTTCATTTTAAATGGAAATAACCCCACAACTGGAAAACTGTGACATGTGTGAAAACTACCGCAGACTGCTTTCCTGTGCCAGTACAAAGAAGGTTTAATGAAGATCAAGGATCGATTGATGCTCACTTCAAACTTGGAAGCTGTAAGTTTTGCCTTTTCTTATGATGCTTTCCTGTTTATTTTTTATGTTAGCCTGTTGAGCCTAGCACTGTCCGTGGCTAACCTGGCTAATTTAACATCGCTGGACATATGAAGTATTTAAACCTTTCTGAAGGACAGCTAAAGGAGGATGACGTGGTGTGTAAAATGTCTGTATGAGTTTTAAGTTACGTGGACATCACATGAGCAGTAGAGGTGTATTAGTTCTATAATTTAGCAGCTAACGTAAGTTACTGTGCCTGGCATCACAGACAGCTAAGCCGTTAGCCTCACTGTGTCTCTCCCAGGCACAACACTATTAGTCAAAAGCTTTTACATTTCATCAGTCTGTTAGTCAAACAGTGAACAGAAACCATCACTACCCTCAGAATATCAGTATTGCATTTCACAATGGATTATTGATTAAGCTAAATATCCCAAGTGAACTCTTCCATGATGTCATTCTGCATGATAATTAGCCATGTGCTTCTGTTTGTTTGAACACTGGACAGATGAAGACAGATAAATTTGCCTCAAATTAGATTCAGTTCAGATTATTTTCTGTTTATCTCCAGCGTATCAGAATGAATTGTAAATAAGGGGCAATATAATCGGCTAAATGTAAATTTGCCTCTGTCCTCCATCAGCCATCTGACCATGGCAATAGGGAGTGAGTTGAGTACAAGTGAGCAGGTAAGTCATGGTCAGATGGCTGATGATGGACATAAGCAGTAACAATGATTAAGACATCTACTCTGATGTAAATGAGGTGTTTGGGTGCATAAAAAATAATCAAAATAGACCTTGTTAAAAAAAAATCCCCCTGTTTCAACTAAAAATGTTATTATGGGGGGCTCTGTGTATTTTTCTGCTTGTCTCTACTGTCAACAGCTCCAAGTCTCCCCTGTTGCTGTCATGTTGTCCTGAATTGCATTATAAACAACCCAGAGCATCACTAGGAGAGTGTCAGTCGCAACACAGATCATAGTCTAAAGCAAATGCTCTATTTAATCAATCTCTTCCTCCATACTGGCAAACAATGATTTGTAATCATTTTTTTGCAAACTGTTTGCTGCTGTTGCATATACAGTGGAACCCCGACTTACAAAGTGAATTCGTACCAGAGGGTCTTTCGTAAGTCAAAATTTTCGTAAGTCGAAGCACCTTTTTCCCTATAAATAGCCTAATTCGTTCCAGGCCCCCTACCTATTTCTTCTACAAATATTACGTAATATTTGAAAAAAAAACAAAAAACACTAAGAATATTCCAAAATACAATCTGAAATGAAGAAAATAATTTATAAATGATAAATGTATTAATAAATATCAATAAAATAAATTATGTATGTACGTTTTGAGTGAGGCGATGCTGGCTGAAGGCTGAGGTGGTGGAGGCTGAAGAAAGCATACATATGCATGCATACATACGTACGTGTACATGTACATAACATTATGGAATTTAATTCTAAACATTAAAACTAAACCGTACATTTACGTTAATTAATGTACGTACGTACACTGTGCAATGATATTTTTTAAAACTTTTTTTTTTAACTTATATTTTGTTAATTTTCTTCTTTTTTTTTAAATTTCAGTCGCGGCAAATTTGAAATTAACGTGAATTTTCCTGTATTTGTGGGATTTCGTTACGCAGGCAGTTTGCTGTACCACGGGCAGAAATATTGCCGTTAAGTGCCTTCGTAACTTGAATTTTTCATTAAATGGGGTCTTCGTAAGCCGGGGTTCCACTGTATTTAAGGTGATTTTGGAGTAAACTGTAACTGTTCTTCACACAGGCCAACATACCGCTACAAGACCGACCCTGCAGACACAACCACATCTTTGACAGAGTTGACAAACATGTTGTGAGTTACTCAAATATCCCTTAATTTCTGTATACATACGTATTAGCTGCCTGTTTATTGTCTTAAACTAACACAGTCTAATTCAGAGTTTGAACTCTCTCTGTAATATTATTTTCAGGCTCAGTGGCAGTCAGTCCTGTCTCTCGGACAGTCTTAAGTGATGTGGAGATGCTCAGCCATCACTACTGAGGCCTTCAACAGTGTAATCCTGTCATTCTGCATAAAAGCATGGTAGGTGCAACTACTGACAATATTCAAAGAAACAGAGAGCACGACCATGTTCAAATAAAACAGGGATAATACTTTTAGTGCTCAAAATAATTCACATGCCTACACCAAAATAAACACACTAATAAATGTTTCCAAATGTCACGACACTTTTATCAGGCCTGCCACATCAACAAAAAGTGATCCTGACAGAAGGACAATTGAACAACGAAAGTATTTAAATGTAATTGTCAACAACACGTTGTTGTCATTTGGGTTTTAATACTGTAATCACCTTGACTTTAGTACTGAGGTCATCATACCACTACATGCTTCTCCTTCATTCAAAACCAAATTTATGCAGTGGTTATGTGTATGGCTGCGACTGATTAATCATAACCGTATAATATAAGTAACAGTGGTTCTGGCATATTTTACAGATCATCAGAGTGACCTGATGACGCTGTGTTTCAGGTTTTTTTGGACCCCGTCTCTTCTTGCAGTATGAGAAACCATCAGAGGAGGAAGATATTGTTGGGCGGGTTTTGCTTCTGTCAAGCAAACGCTGTCAAGACAACGGCCAGCAGCATCAGGAAGTATCAGTGTCCACAGAAGAGGCATCAGGATGACATGTGTGACCTGAGAGCTCCATTATCAGCTGACATACTTCAGTATAAAAGAAACTTGATTTCAGGACCTCATCTGGACAGTTTACATAAAATTAAAGTGTTTCCTCCTTTTATCTATACCTAATTTATCCTCATTGGCATTGAATAAAGTGATTTGTTTTTAATGAAGGTTTGTGTCCTCTTTGAATTCAACACTAAGGGCACTGTGGCATTAGAGAAAAAGTCTGGAAAGAGTTTTGCCATTAATCCTTTAATAAATAGTGACTGTGTAAGCATCACACATCCAACTTATTATTGTGTTGACAGATCACAATATATTTTTATTGTTTTTATTATTTTGAAAAGGGTATCAAACAATCTGCACGTTTGACACACATTTAAAGCATAAATCAGGGTTGATATCCTCAAACGCTTGAATCTTAATGTGGTGTTTTCAGAGTTTGACACCACTTGAAAGCTGCATTACTTCCATAAAAAAAGTTTCATAGTGGCTCGGCCAGGTTCTGCAGCAGTGGTGTCAAACTGTTCCATCAAAGGGCCATGTGGCTGCAGGTTTTCATTCCAACCAAGCAAGAACACACCTGATCCAAATCAGGTGTGTTCTTGCTTGGTTGGCTGATTGGTTGGCTGATCCAAATCAGATGTGTTCTTGCTTGGTTGGAATGAAAACCTGCAGCCACATGGCCCTTTACTGGATCAGTTTGACACCACTGTTCTACAGGATGCCAGGTCTACATATAGTCTGGTTACACAGTTTTGAACAAAATGTTTGGGTTTTAATTGTTCATCCTTTTGTAGAATGCTGTCACATAATTTTGTTTTTTTTGAAGGAAACTGAATCAAAGGCTGCTGGATTTATTTGTATGTATTTCAAGTACATATAAACAAATCCAGTTGCCTTCAATTCAGTTTCCTTGATATATCTATGACCTGGATGAATGAGAGTATTCACAGGCAAAATTTTGGTTGATTATAGATAGTGTAACGGTATGAACGTTTCATACCATAGTAATAGTGACCAAAAAGATCACGGTTATTGGTATACACTGGGATTTTTAAAATGTCTTCAAAATATTGAAAAAAACCCCACTGATATATTGATAAACTGAAGTAATTTAACTAAGATGAATATTTAAATATAGATTTATTATGTGTTAAAATACATGCACAATACATACAAAACACAGGCAAAACCTTATCAAAACAGCAGGCTTTCTGTCTGTCATTGTGTCGTCTACCACCGGTAGATACTACTCCAGTCAACGGAGCTGAAATGAATGCAGCAAGAGTCGCCAAAGTTGTGATAAACATCGTATTCACACGTTCAAACAGAGCTGCTGACTTCTACTAAACTGTCCCTCTGCAATCGTATACCAGCCAAAATATGTACCAAAGGAAGCAACTGTCCTCCCTCCATCATGACTTCATGACTTCAATACACAACAAACCACAAACGCACATATGTATGTGCAAGGAGAATGTATGTGTGTGAGAGTGAAAATATAAGTATGTGAAAGGAAAATATATGTGCGTAAAATGAGAATGTATATGTGTGCAAGGAGAATGTATGTATGTGAGAGGAGAATGTGTGTGTATGTGAGAGGAGAATGTGTGTGTGTGTGTGTGTGTGTGTGTGTGTGTGTGTGTGTGTGTGTGTGTGTGTGTGTGTGTGTGTGTGTGTGTGTGAAAGGGCCAGAATGAATTATGTCTTGTACAGCCCCTCATACATCACCGTTACAGCACATGCTCATACTGATGTGACTTAATGGGTTGATTGACAGTGCCAAAACAACATATTTGACTTTTACCACAAAGATGTTAAAACTGCAACATACGATTGGTGAAGAGTAACAGGAACAGATGACCTCTGCCCTCTTGTTGTTGATGATCTGAAATGGCTACAGTTTGGTTTGGTAAGGCCAAAAAAAAATAAAAAATGGATTGGTTCAGCTTAGGAGAGGCTCATAGCCTGGGTTAATGTAAGTAAGATATCTTAGTACATAAAAGAAAAGTTAAGTATGCGTTAGGTACGTTTAAATAGCTGAGTGATGACCTGGTTTCACACCAACACATACAGCAGTACTCTGAGTGAAGGTTCTGTGCTCATTTGTCCCAACTACCAACCCCAACCTCCTGTTCCTGCAGACTTTGTTGCTTACTTGACTGCAGATTCCTGCATTTACAAAGGTGAAGGTGGAGGGATTTTGTCAAATGTTGACCCTACAATGTAAACATGTAGAGGACCTTTAAAATTAAACAAACAAACAAAAAAAAAATGTTTTGCATACAAATTATATGGTTTGTTCCTGTGCAGTGTCAAAAATCATTTCCATGTATATAACAACATGTTGCCATGTGCTGTCTCCTTTCAATGTACCTCTTGTTTAATTGTGCGTGTGCCTGCACATGGTGCGATAGGTCCAATAATACCTGTAGGCAATTGCATTCATGTCTTGAAAATAACACCTTTTATAGCTTGCTAGTTTTCACTTTACCATAAAAAAAGGACCCTCAAAAGGGAACGTGTTGGTAAGCACTCATGTCAGGATTGACTCTGCATTATTTTGAATAAGCACTTCAGTCGAGATTTTGTGGAGAAGTCTTGTATCTGGGGACCTCAAATGTGATTGTACAACAAAGTAATTCTGTGTGACAAGGTGGTGGAAAATTAGAAAATGCAGGTGCATGAAGAGAACAAGCAGGGAAAAAAAAATGCTTACTTTCATGCAGCTTTACTTGGACGTTTTATCTTTCTATTTGGACGATGAAAAAGCAGACAAGCTAACAAAGATTGATCACAAAGCCAAAAACTCCAATAGTTAGGAATTGAACTGTGGTCCTCATTTGGGGATTCATAGAAGGACTGGAGAGTTAACATCCCCATGGACTACTTCACACAGTCTCTCACAGAGCTTGGATATTGATTCAGTTTTACTTAGATTTATGTAACTGCTATGAATCCCAGCCCCAACATCTTCCTGCCTTTACCATTATAAAAAAAACAATGCTCTTAGACAGTTGGCTGTATACTCATTGAAGTAAATAAAACTACGTTTACAATTAACTGGCAGCAATTAAGTATAAATTAAGCTCTGTGTCCTGTATATTTAATGTTACCATTAATCACACAAGTAGCCTTATTAGATCCTCCCTCACTATATGTTTAATCTGCATTATAGTTTTTTCTCCATTGGTTTGGCTCCTTTCTTGAAGCAGAAATTACATTCTCAAACTAACATGGACAAACCACCTGGCAATTGTTCACAACAGAATTGAATTTATCATTCATCTCATCAAATTGCAAATGTTTTAGTACATTTTTGCAAATGATTAAGTTCAGGTAGCCTACAGTTAGCACAGTAAGCCTACATTTAGCACAATTTCCAAGTGAGAAAAGTTATCACATGCACAATAGTCTCTTCACTTGTCAAACTTAGTCAAGAACCTAATACCATGAATACCAAGACACACCAAGACACTTCATGCCCACAATGGTGTGTGTGTATATATATATATATATATATATATATATATATATATATATATATATATATATATATATATATATATATATATATATATATATATATATATATATATATATATATATATATATATATATATATATATATAATATATCATTGTGGGCATGAAGGGCTGGGCTAAGACTGAGAGGTGGACATGAGGGATATTTCAATGGTCCTCTGCCATAGTGACAAAACATCTAAACATTTAGACTGTCAGTGCTTGCAAAATGCCAAAGAGACAATGCATTTTGGCGGCACTGACTATTTATATGAGATAGGAATTTATTTTTGACACATTAGTAAACTAGTAAACTGTTTGACACTGTTAGTAAACTGTTTTGGGAGACAAATGAGCTTTTGCAGGTGAACCATGGTGTTGTGCTGAACCATCCTGGTTATTTTAGCAAAAGCACCAAGAGTTTTGATAATGTCTGGTCTGTTTCGAGAAATGAGCCAAAGCAATTGAGAATGATCTTTTGCCTTTTGGTGGCACTGACTATTTATATGGGAAAGGAATTTAATTGTGAAGCATATGTGAACAGTTTTGGGAGCGATATGAGCTTTTGCAAGTGAACTATGGTGTTGTGCTGAACTGTAAGACTGTTTTGCTAAATTATCTTAGAGTTTTGAGAATGTAATTTCTGTTTCATGAAATGAGCCAAACCAATGGAGAAAAACTGTAATATAGCTTTGACAAGTTTTTTTTTAAAAAGCTGTGCAAAGTGAGTCAGACAACAGAACAATAAACCTACATGATTTGGTGTTTGCCAAACAGAAGTTTGAACTGTTGTTTAAAGACACAAGAATCATATATACCTCTAACTTTAATTAACATAATTTAACAAACTCATAAGGCACATTTTTTACATCTACATTCAAACTTTTAAATTGTGAATATATATCACAGTGTGCATAAGGAAAAAACAAACAAACATAACTGTTTACACATACACCTACTAGACTGAGTGACGATAAGTGGAATTGTGTTGTGATTCATTCAACAGTCATGTAGTAAGCTTTATAATGGTTATTTTATCTGTCTTCACTGTTGTCAGGGACCAAACAGGAAAGGCTCAAGAACACAAGGTGTAAATGTCAAAAATAATATTAATTTATTTACAAACTCAACTCGAAGAAACAAATATCCAAAGTATAATTAGGAAAATAACGACTCTAAATAAAAACTTAAGCTGAGGTCAACTAGCTAGCCAACACAGACAGTAGGGGGGGAACAGACATACAATAAACACAATAAAGACACACAGTGAGTTCAACTCAAACAAAGGATTATTAATCAACATGCTGTTAACCAAAATGCGTGCACTCAAATTAATCAACAACTGTTAATAGATGTGATGGATGAAAAGAAAAGACTGTGTGTCCTCATTTAAGATGAAAAGAATAACACAATACTCAACTTAAATGTGTTCACCATGTGTTGCCACCACAGCTGTGCAACAGAGGTTTTGATTTTGTGGCGTGTTTTATTATTTTGAATCATTTTTCATGTTTTGCTGCTATGCATACAGTATTTCCTGTGTGTGTGTGTGTGTGTGTGTGTGTGTGTGTGTGTGTGTGTGTGTGTGTGTGTGGAGGTTAGAAATACATTTCAGTGGAGTGCAATCAATACACCCAAACAAATATGCTATCAAAATACAAACTAAAGTAGCTGTTAACAAGGGGAAAAAAATAAAATAAAATCATAATTAATGTGATGTAATGTTTATTACAAGGCTGTTGTGTTGTGTTGCATGAAGTTGCATCATACAGGTGTTTCTGTGTTGCTGGCCACTAAGGGTATTTTTTGTGTTGCAGTTTTTTCAAAGCACTCTACAGACTGTTGAGTTGTTCAAAGAGATACTCAACACAAAATCCCCATGTCTATTACACTATTAATTGATCCAGTTCCCAGACTGGTATCAAAACACAAGTTATTTTTTGTTTTGGAGAAAAAAAAAAAAAAGTTATACAGTTTTGTCCTACAGACACCCTCCAAAAGCATCGCCACAATACCATCAGCACACCCCATACAGTGGACGAGAAGTGTCCAAACAAATGAGAAAGCCACTACATAATAACAGAAGTAAGTGAGTCCATGATTTATATCAGAAGAGTTTATAAACATGAACAACATGGCTTATTTGTGACAATCGCATGGTGTTAGTACTCATAGGTAGCTAGTGAATGTTTCACTTATCCCTCAAACAGCAAAACCCCTTCTCTTCCACATGTATAGGCTAATAGCATAATATATTAATGGCTGATAGTTGTCAACCACTGCCCAATTTGCAAAGAGAAATTAATACCAAGCTAATACATATAATGCACTGACGTATGTACAGTGTTAAATAGTGTGACCGTGAGTGTTTTTTTTTTTTTTTTTTTTTTTTTTAGGGTTAGAGTTAGGGTTTTCTGGGGGAATTGTGAAGGCAGTTCATAAATTGCATGCGTTCATAGCTGAGAATATAGAAATGCGGTTCATAATGCTGTGACTGTAGCCATCATTATTACCACTTAGAATGTAATAAAATAAAAATATATGGTCTCAGAAATATATGAACCAAAATGCAGTTTGAGTACCTCAAAACGTACCAGTTGCAGTACTTAACATTCTCCTTTGTTAGCAGTTCCATTCCAGATTGTACAAAAATACATTTAGGGCAACAGTAGAGTTATGATGCCCATATACTTTCGTTCAACTGCTTTTAAGTAATAAATGTAAATATAAGCTTTTAAAAATAATAGGTCTTGTAATGGAAGATATTTGTGTGCCTTGTATTTTTACAAAGGAAATCAGCTGTGGTACAAAACGCAGCCCTGACCAAGCTGCTCGTCTGGCACTGACTATGGGGAGAGAGACTGTGAACTTGGGATGTTTGCAAAGTGAAGTTCAGTCAAATTAATCATTCTGTCAGACAATGAGAGCAGAGCACCCCAGGGCTAAAAGGGAGACAAGGCCTTTCAGCAAGAAGAAGAATACGCTGTGCTACTGTATATGTTTGGGGCTTGTTATTCATTTTCACTAAGAGAGGTGGAGGCTGGGAATGGGGGAGGATATGTAGTGGTGTGCTCTCGCTCTCCCGGTACCAGGGAATATATCTATCGTTCCAGGGAGCCATTTCCCATAAGAGGGGATAAATGGATGTAGCTGAAGGTGAGGACAATGCAGGAACATCACATTTAGAGGCTTATTCATCAAGTTCATAGGTGGTGTCAGGCCTCTGCCAAATGTTGCATTTTCACAGCACCCTTGTACAGGAAACTGTTACTGGCCTTGCACGCATCCCAACACTCATCACATGTCATATCTAATTTGCATCCCCACATTTATGCTAAAAATAGATACTCCAGGGTTGTATTCACAGCCCAGTTGCTATGATAAAATGCTAGCAGTTATTTGTTTTTGCAGTCTACATATACGTTTGTCCATGTGGCATTTGCACAAAACATGCTGTATCACATTCACATTACATGTTCATTATCCAAATTTTATATTGGGAGGTGGACGGGACAGTGGTTGAGTTACAGGCAAAAAGCCTGCCAAACATGATCACTGTCATGTCTGGGTTTTCAACATCTGCAATTGTGAAGCTACTGGATATCTTGGGGGAGACAATTTCTAGCTGTGTTTGTGGTGCAAAAAGAAGTTTTATTTTTCTTTTTTTTTTTTTTTTTGTTTTGTTTTTTTTTTTCTTTAACGCTCTTTTTATTTGGGTTTTCAGAGTTTAGCATATAAACAATATTTTGACATATATATATATATATATATATATATATATATATATATATATATATATATATATATATATATATATATATATATATATATATATATATATATAGGTAGATGTAGCTATATAGATACATAGATATATAGATATAGACATATAGATATAGATATAGATATAGATATAGACATAGATATATAGATATAGATATAGACATAGATATATAGATATAGATATAGACATAGATATATAGATATAGATATAGACATATAGATATAGATATAGACATATAGATATAGATATAGATATAGACATAGATATATAGATATAGATATAGACATAGATATATAGATATAGACATAGATATATAGATATAGATATATACATAGATATATAGATATAGATATAGACATAGATATATAGATATAGATATAGACATAGATATATAGATATAGATATAGACATAGATATATAGATATAGATATAGACATAGATATATAGATATAGATGACAATGACACATATATGCACCAAAAAAGACAAAAAACAAACTAAACAGAAATGCAAGAGGGTATCAGGTAACTCAGTTCTGTCATCATATTGACATCAGGATAAATTGCGGGAAGTGTTGGTTTAGTTTGGAATTTGTCTTCACACCCTCTCAATGAGAATTTTTTTTTTTCTAATTGTAGATGTTTCATAATATCTTTCAAAAGGAGTGAGTGGGGGGTCGAGCGTTCTTTCAGTTAAATCAATCTGCGTGCTAGAAGAGAGATAAATGTTATGTTATCTTGAGAGTTAGATAGAATGAGATCAGGTTCTTTTGATAGGGTTTTATTTGTTTATGTATGAATGTATGTATGTATGTATGTATGTATCTATGCATGTATGTATTTATGTATGTATTTATTTTTGTGCCCAGCGTTAATTAGAGCTTATTATTATTATTATTATTATTATTATTATTAGTAGTAGTAGTAGTAGTAGTAGTAGTAGTAGTAGTAGTAGTAGTATTGTTATTATTCAATAGTTTTAACTACATTTTTCTATTCAGTTGAAATTGCAGTTTCACAGTTATTAGATAGATAGATAGATAGATAGATAGATAGATAGATAGATAGATGTATCATAGCAATTCCTTAGTGGTCACTGACACGTATTCTCTTGTGCACCATGCACACTGTCTTCCACCCTTCACTTGAGGTGATGATAGAGGTGTTTCTCCTCGTACAGGTTATAACATTTACTTTTCATACACATGCACGTATGCCGCCTTTCCGTTTTAATTGCCTTCCCTTCGTGTCTTCATTTGTCTTTCTCACACGCGCCAGCCTTTTCTCTCTCAAACACAGTTCGTCTTTTTTTTTTTTTTTTTTTTCCCCTCCCCATGCCTTTTTGTGTTCCGCTCTTCCGTGTCTGTGGTCGCAGGAAATGTGCCTGAGTTGTGAGCATTATCCAGAAACCTTCAGGATGTGCTTGTGAACACGGTGGGGGCAGTCATAGTGATGTATTGCTGTAATCCCACCACTGCAGTATGACATGGCTGTCAGTTGCCATGGGAGACGAGATGATTTATATTCCACAGTTCTGTTTATGGCCCAATATATGTAATGTCATTGTTAAAGGCCCGATCCTGCATTCTTATGCAATAATGAGGGGGGTCCTGCCACTAATTATTGCAAATAAAGAACCTTTTCAAATCAGTTTTCCATTGTAAACTAGGAAAGGAAAAGGGAGTGAATTTATTTTATCTATTTTTTTTCAGTCCAAGTCATGTTCACAAAGAATCTGCGCTCTACCTCGTCACGCTGTACCTATAATTGATGTGTTAAAAAAGAGGCTGATGTGTCCTTTAACGCTAAGGTGTCTCCCCCTGTAGTCCATGATGAATGTCTCCTCTGTAATGTTGCAGTTTCATTTACGCGTCATGTTCGGCTTCATCTGCCACTGACTGTGTTGCTGTGGGTAAGAAGACAGCTCATTGGTCAGTGGAGCAGGATGCATGCATAACATTTGATAGATGGTGCAGTGCATGAAAATGATAAACCTCTGTACATGGGTGACTTCTTCTGGTCGGGGAGATAGGCTTTATTGATTTCAGCAGGGGATAGGATTGGTAAATGAAAGAAAATCAATAGAGATAATTTACTGGGCTTTAAAGGAATGCTGTGTGAAAGCAAAATGAAACACACTTATATCAGCATCACCTTTAGCTTTACTCCAGTGTTTTGAGTGTTTAAAGTGGTGTTAAACCATTAGAGAAGCCTAGGATTCAGTGCATTAAACATAAATAGATAAATGAATTAAAAAAAAAGAAAAAAAAAAAAAAAGAACTCGCTACAAAGTGGAGTGGCAGCCATTGGACTATTGTGCGCAACCTGTAGATGTACATGAGATGAGCCATATAAATGTGTATCTGATGCAAAATAAGAGCTTGTTTACCACACCTCATCGAGCATGCCACAGGCAATGTCGTTTATTCTGTTAATGAGTCAGTCAGTCAGTACAGCTCTCTGATCCAGATGGAAATAGCTCAACAACTGTTGGATGACTGAAATGGTTTTTAATGTCTGCGAGTGGGCCAGCACATCTGTGGTCCGGTTGATGTTTACTGAAACTTCAGTTTTGAGTGAACATAACCTTTAAATGCTGGTAACCAGCTAAACCGTTTACCTCGAGATTTAGACAGTTTTGACAATCAATAAGTCATTGTTTATCAAACAAAAAAAATCTATCACTCATAACAGTTTCAAATTTAAACAGTTTATCTGTTTGTTTGTTGTTTTTTTTTTGTATTATTGTATATTTACTATATATGTTATTTACACTATCGGCCAGTCAGAACAAGCATTTTCACTTTGGGCTCCTAGAAAAAGTGGTGGACATTTTTGCTATGTTCCAATGGAACATACATTAGACTGCACTGGAATGAATACTCAACAATGAAAACAATAATTAGATGCAGCCTTATTGACTTTCTGGCTAAGCAGCTTTCTTTTTGCTGAACAGAAACAGTTGTTATTTCTGATAATTAAATTGTTTTGTCTGATTCAGTCGGACCTTGTGACAACAATTAAATTATTACAAATCATGCATAAGGAGTACACTTATTATTGTCGAAGAGGGACAGTTCATAGTTGTGTGGTGGAAATTTCTGTCCATAAAAGAGTAAAGTCAGATCTGTCTTTTCTGTAAGTTTAATCCAACCATCTGCAGATGGACTCACCACGCAGCCAAATTCATGAGCTGAGTGAATGAGCCCAGAGTAAAGGAGTGTTCACAATTTATACACAGATAACAACAAGGTCAGGGGAAGAGACAAGCACTCTCAGTGCCAGCAGTGATTAAGCTACACACATACGTACATACGACTATCCCAATCAGACAGGCTTCTCATCCACACAAGACATGAAGTTAAAACTTCATGACGCATGACCTGGGACTCTGTGCAAAGCATAAAATTATCAGACATAAAACATGAGACAGGAGGGCGACTTTCTATCTGAGTTTTGGCTGGTTCATTACTCTACTACAATCATATAGGACAGAGGTTAGGTGTTCATACATTTGCATAAGATATCAGTCACACGAAGCAAGTTAGATAAATGTTTTTAAGAAATCATATTCAACAAAATAGTTCAAAATTCATCAACCCATAATGAAAAGGAATGTTCCCATCACAATTGAAAGATAGAATAGTTATCAGGCAATGGTGAAGTCCCACAGCTTTCAAAATGATGTCGCAGATTCATGCAGATACTGTGCTAATTGATCTAAAAGTGAAGGAATAAAAACTAAAATAATTGAAATTTTGATGAGGCACTGATCTAGGATAAATGACCTGTTATTGTTTTTAGCAGTCTTAATAAACAGCAACAAGGAGTCAAAGCTTCTCTGATTCAGACTGTGCTCCATTCCCATTATTAATGCATCGTTATACTCACTTCCTGAATGAGATCAGTTTCAGTTTCATGCAGGAACTTTTTGCTACAAAGAGAGAATGAAAATTGGTTTTAGATTTGACACAAAGAGGGAAAAGTTGGAGGTCTCAGGAGCATGCCATTGATATGAAAATATTTGAAAATGAAAAATGTGCTGCATGTTCAAGTGAGTGGCCTTCATAATCTTCAAACACAGATGGCTTCAGCCCGCCTTTGACTATATCGCCTCCTCAGAAATGATTCCACGTTAATGTTTCTATTTCCTGTGTGTTTTCTGGGGAGGGAGAGCTGTAGATAGGGCGCCACTTTGATCCAACACCGCAGACCTGCTTCTCTCTCCTGTCATCTAATATAATATTAATATGTATCAAATATTCTGCCTGATTCTTCAGGTAAAGTAAACAAGAATAAGATGTAGGGCCACCCTTTGATCTGAAACCGAAGACTGCAATTTCCTCCACCATAGGAGTAAATCGCACATTGATATTATAACTTGTCTGTTCGCTCCTACAGGTATGATGCTGAACTACCCCCAGCCTTGTTTTTAACGATCACCCAGGACTGCATCCATATGACTATATGTGTTTTTTTTGTGTGTGTGTTATTGCAGGTATGGTAAACTACAGCGAGGTGACTGGCTACCCCCTTGTTCAGCACTGGAGTCTCCGCTCTGTGTTGTACCATGTCAAACTCAATCAGTGGGTCCTCTCTCAAGGTAAATCACCTTCTGGCAGTTAATTATATATATATATATATATATATATATATATATAGTTTTTATTACTGATTGTTTATTTATGCTGGAGGAGAACATGCCCCGGTGTCTGTGGCATAAACTCTCTCGTTCTCTGTGGAGAAAAACAACACCATCAGCTATCAATTATTTATCACATCATAATTAATATGACACATCAAGGTTAGCAGCTCATCATAACAGCTTGGGTACTTTATTTAATTTTCATTTTTGATCAGCAAAATAATTAACAGGCAGACTGTCTTCTTTTGATTGGACTGACAATATCCTTGGTGAAAAACGATACTGTACGGACATTTTTACTCATCTTCCAATGTCAAACTGATTTTATCTGTTTTGAAACACTTTACATGCACTTAATTTAGTCGCCAGGATACAATTTTATCAGTTAGTAATCATGCACACATGTTGATGAAGTTTCTGCAAACACTAAATATGTCCATACGTACATGTCATAGGCTATGTGGCATATTGTACCAAAGGTGTCATACCATGTTCACGTTACACATTTACGCAACTTTCCACTTTTGGTGGTAGAATTACAGGTGACAAGGTTGCCAGGCCAGTGACCACTATTTAGTACTTCTTCTCAGCTTGTGTAAGTTTGTGTGTAAGTATTTTTGGTATATTTTTTAGGCCTTGGAGTTTCCAAATGTGTAGCCTGGCACCAACAAACATTGTTAAGGAAACCTTGGAAACTTCCAGCTGTAACAAAATAATGTGTATGCCAAAAAACACACAATTCTAAATGTGTTCTCAACAGCAGTCGAAGCAATTTTATGGTAATACAGTTCTTGAACATATAAAGACCATCACCAGGGGGCACATTGCTGGTAACGCTGTAATGTGTTGCTAAAAGGTTCAAGTTGGGTCCATTACATCAAATTAAACCCTTGTTTAAACAGTCAATTATGGGCTGATTGTGGTGGTGCTGCTCAGACACAGTGCTTGGAGAAGCCTAAGAGGCATTAAAAGGCTGAGGGTCAAGTTCCCTTTAATCGCAAATTAGTGAAAATGTCACTTGAAAAGGGCACAAGCTAAAAAGCTGCTCAAGAAGCACAACCAAACAAGAGGCACGCGAAGCTATAAGACACAGCACCTACTGACTGTTATAATTACAACCTCCACTCCTTTGTTAATTGCGTAATAACTCATAATGATGTTTTATGTCCATTGGGCAGACTTTGTCCATGGGGTGCTTATGAAGACAGATATGTACAAATCAAATGAATAAATAGATAAATAAATACACAGCATAAACAGAGTTCTCTATTAGCAGTTCACCTAAAAAGTTTTCTGATGTTTACGTGAAACATTCAAGAGGTTCATAAGTGTTCTAAAGTTAGGTTACTGCCTCACAGTGCAAACACATTACAGCCAGTGCAGGAATGGATGGTTGCTTTACCTAATATAAAACAGAGATGCCCTAAAGAGATTTATAGATTGTCTAAAGGCAGTTAATGATGTTTGATGATTTAAGACGGATGGGACATGCCATCGCCTATGACCAAAACAAATTAGTGTTTTTTGGAGGTTTATTGTCAGCAGCTCACACAGTGCAATACAGTTTGAGTATTAAGTCGCAAACAATGTAAGTTTTTATTCACCCAGTCTCCAACAGCCTTCACATGCTTCCAGCAATAAATACCTGGACACAAATAAAAGTAGAATGACTGTTGAGCCAGGCACCGTGCCGGTTGAATTCCTGTCCAACTTGATTGTGACTTGCACTGACATCACGCACATACGGGCAGTGAGAACCTCAGGAGATCCAGGCAGCTGCAGTTTTAGAGCCAGGCACTACAGTTTCTCTCTGCTGACTTTAAGATGGGGAAATGCCCAGCTCTCATCTGATCTAAAAGTTCAGATGTTGACTCAACAATGTAATGTTCATTTAGTCATCAGACAGATTAAACAGCCTACATCCATTTAACAAACTGAACACAATGTGTAGTTACTTTAATTTAACCTAATAAAGTATGCAATAACACAACAACTTCTTGTGTTTGGGGTGTGAGAATTGTTGAGATAAAATATGTGAAGCCCTGACTGATCATTAATGACTGGGATTGCCGTGTTTCTTTCCTCTGTGTTTGACTGCCTGTTTTTTTTTTTTTGTTTTTTAATGTCTTTTTGTAGTTTGAGAGGTACACGATGCTCAGCCAGTTTATGTACAACAGCAAATTGATATGAAGCTGATTTACATGAGGATTTATGTAAAGCACATGTTGAGTTGTCGAACAGAAGTGAGCAACTGTATAGCATTTTAATAGGCTACCCTATAAAACAGTTGGACTGCGTACAAACTGATGTGTCGGATAACATTTTAATAAATGGGAATCAGATCTAGCATGACGTGGGTGTTTCTGTGACTTGCTGTACAGGCTGAAGGCCTTTTTCTCTCTGACCCCTGTTGCTGATCTCATTTGCTTTCCAGCCGAGGCGCAGCTCATCTGGAACTTGTCTACAGAAACAGATAGTTTTCTTGGTTGAACATACAGTATGGAATGGTATACTTGCTCATCACAGTTAATTAGGATGGGTAATGTATGCTCGTAAACTATGTTCCTGCTTTCTAAATTTGAGCTTTTGGAAACACAGTTCCTCGTAAAATGTTGTACAAAATGAACTGGAAGTTACATATTGATATGTCTTAATCTATAATTATAAAACAGGACATATAATTACTATTGACATTATAAACAAGACTTTAATATGACTCTGCATTATAATTTACTGCAGTATAACCTAATGACATACAGTAATGTTACAAAAGGTGTGATCATTTACAAATGAGATGTTTTAGAACAAGACTACATTCATACTTAACCATTTAAAGTTATAAACATACCTTTTTTTTCTCTATATCAGCTGTCTGTCTATAGGCAAAAACAGACTAAAACCTGTTCATCTCCCCACAGAACAGATCTTTTCCAAATCAATATCCAAAGTGTTAATCTCAAAACACCAGCCTAGACTTTAAGCGTGTAAATGGAGCCCTGGGAAGGTCGAGCCCTTGATGCTAGCAAAGGCAGCGACTTGCAGTCATTTCTACCGTGAGACTGATCCTTTTAAATGTCAGCATATCTGAAAACAGAGATGATCTCAGAGAGCAGAAGGAGACTGATCATAGGTTTAACAGGCTGACACGTCTTGACCACAGTCACAGTGGATTGTGTGGCAGTGAGTAGTGAGCACAATGGGGGTGAGATGAGGGTCTGCCACACATTTACAGATATTCTGCAAACTGTTTTTCACTGTGGAGGAATTCCCTTGGTGGTGGTTTAAATAAAACTCTGCTATGATTTTTTTTTGTTTTTTTGTTTTTCCTCAGATGAGCAGACTGGCTTCTTACCCTCCAATAGTATAAGGTTCAATAGGACATTTGACAGACAAGGAACATCGATTTTTCACCCCTGAGACTTTTTTGTCATGTCAAGATAACAAAGAAGCACAGAAACACTAAGACTGCAATGTTGTGTCAGTCAGAAGGACATTTTTTTCATTAGATTAGGTTAGTTCCCCTTTGCATATACCATTGCTTGGGTGATGGTTTGTGGTTTTAAATCGCTGAAAATCTTCAAGTAGTTCCAGTTAAACTGCCTGTTAGCTGTTCTAAATGAATGCACTGTATCCCCTATCTAGAATGAGCAGCATCGGAATCAGCTGGCTGCAGACAAGCCAATGCTTGAAATGAATTAATTAAAAAATAAAAATCTGATCATCTTAATCTTAGTTACAACAAAAAGTGTAGTCTGTCAGGGCATCACCCTCTGAACACCAAAGGGTGGCGCTTGTTACATACAAGCTGCAACAAGTAGCCTACACTCCGGGCTGTGGTGAACTCAAAAGTAGGTAACTAAAGAGTCCACTGGCTGAACTGTCCATAACAAGTATGGGATAACTTGGAAAACAAGGTGGGTAAATCTGGTTTGATTTCAACAAGCTGGGTAAGCTGACTTTAATTGTAACTCTCCATTCCAGCCTACTTCACTGTCCCTCTGAATCAACTCTGATCTTATCATTGTTTATTGATTTTGATTTAGGGACAGTGACTTGGCTGGTTACCTAGCTTGTCTACTGCATGCAATATTATTTGCTATGAATCTCGCCAGCATAACATTGGCTGTCTGGCTAACAGCTGAGTTGAACGCTTCAATGAGCTGAGCAGACTGGTTTATTCATCCTGTTTACTGGAGTGGTGAACAGTGTTTCCGTTACAGGATTATGATAATCAGAATGAGACTGATCAGTGATGGTTTACTTATTTTTGTTTTCCTTCAAAAGAAAGTGGTGCAGACTAACTTCAATGAGTGCAACTAGACGCCAAAGAGGTTATGTTTTCCTGTGTCAATATGAAGGTTGGTTGGTTTGTCAGCAGGATGACACAAAAACTTCAAAATGCATTTCCACGAAAATTGGGAGGAGGATGGCTATTAGCCCAGAATAGACCCCATTAACTTCATTGTGGGGAATTCAGATAAAGGGACATATCTAGAAATCCCACTTTCTTGGGGTGTTTTTTGTACATTTCTGTTAATTTTTCTGGGAATATTATATGGATCTTGATGAAAAAAATCTGGTTAAAAAAATGGAATGTATAGATTATTCTAAAGAATCATGTACAAAATTGATAGATTTTCACCTAAACTTATTAAACAATATATTATAAGATATTCTGTATATTGACACTTGCTCAGAGTGCAGTGGCAACCTTTAAAATTGGAAATGTATTGATTGATTGATGGATTGATTGATTGATTGATTGATTGATTGATTGATTGATTGATTGATTGATTGATTGATTGATTGCCATTTTTATGTTCCCCTTTCCCAGCAGCTAGCTCTGCTTATAATACCAATATTAGTAATGGTTTTGATTTAGTACAGATGATTTTGTGTTAAGGGCTGCTGTCCCCTAAATGTAACCACATGGCTCTGGCTGTATTTTTTTTTTTCTCTTTTTTTTTCTAATATTTAATATTTTATTTCCTATATGGTATTTCGCAAAAAAAACAAATGACTGAAGAAAAAGAGATATTTCAAAGACATGCTACCCAGGCTCTGACTTTGTCATATCCATGTGCACTTTGATTTGTCAGAATTTTTCAAAAAAAAAATTCAAAAAATCCAAGACTATGTTAGATATCATAGGCCTGTTTTTAGCAGTAAAAAGTAGATGTCACATGCAAATATGATGATGGACATTGACGCAGATGTAGGTGGATACATTAGTAGATAAATAGAAAGCAGGTCATAGAGAAATTTGTATTGCACTTTATTTTCCTTGTCTTTTTCTCTGTCTCTGATAGCCTGTCACATATCACAAAGCTGTGTACCCATAGCAAGACCAAGGCTTTCTGACAGTGCCTGCCATGGAAACTTCACAGAGTAAGATAACTGTGGATAGGTATTTAGTCAAGCAATACTTCTTCTGAAGGCTGCTCCTGGCTGCTGACATGTCGGGGATTATACTGAATATTTCCTGACGGGTTTCTCAGCACTAAATGCATTATTCCATGAAAATACATCTGCCTTTTTTTTCTTTTTATTTGCCTCACCCCGTAACTTGACTCGTTCTATTGGCATTGTTTCAGGGTAAAATGAAAGCTGGGCAAATGTTGCATTCAATCATTTTGCCTGGCTTGAAGAGGAGTGTCATTTCATAATTTGGATTTTTGGTGTCTTTAGAGTGCATGCATTATTCATAAATCCATCCTAAATAGTTTCCGTTCTGATAAGTGCAGCTACCCTACTGTAAATACAGCCATGTCACCTCTAATGCATTTCCAATGGTGCTGCTGTGGTATGGAAGTGGCTGCCACGTCTGCCGAAGATACAGTTTCTGTTTCCCCTTCACTCAGGAGCGACTCGGCAGCCTCCCTCTTTTTTTACTCCCATTTCCCACTTTAGCTCATCATATTTCAACAGCCACCGGAGGGGTGAGGCTACTGATTTTTACATCTGATAGCAAAGCCCCCATCGCTCATCCCCCCTGCGCTCTCTGTCTCTCACTTCAGTGGCCTCCTAATTTAATTTTAGGGGAGAAGTAAGAGCAAGTGGAGCGTGAGTGCTGAGATATTAATACTGCTTCTCCTGGAAATGATAATGATAAATTGCTATTGCGCATTTGCTTTCCAATATTTGCTGAGAGAGAATTCCAGTGAGCGTGCGGTCATTTAGTTATACTTTGGTCAATGTATCATATCAAACATGCTTTCTCATGGACTTTATTTTATACTTCTACAGTGTAGTCAGTGAGTCCACTAACATTTGTAGGGAAATTGTCTTCAATGAAGTCACCATTACTCTAATAATATACAGGCTTCTTGACAGAGTTATATATACCGGTTTATAGCAGTCCTTGTGTCCCACCATGTGGGTAAAAATCTGTCATTTCAGCTCAAGTCTCTGCGAGGACACATAGTCCCTCAGGGAACTCCACAGTGTAAATTAGTTATAAAAAGAATCTTTAACCCTGGGGTTCTAAATAAAGAGTGAGACAGTAACCCTTAAAACCCTTAAAAAACATAATAATACAATAATAATAAAAAGAATATATATATATATATATATATATATATATATATATATATATATATATATATATATATATATATATATATAAAAATATCCTTTTTTTTTCTGTTACTGCTAAGAAAAATCTTCTAGGAATAGATTTTCAGGGTGTATCGGAAGATGGGGAGTGGCTGAGCAAGCAAACCACATTCCTATATTTTCCCTTTAACCCCAAACTCCCTTTTCTGTTCCCCCTCCCTTGTATTGTCTTTAACTGAAAGCAGTCACCTCAATATGTTTTATCGTTTATCTACCCAGCCTTCAGCTCAGCCATCCATTCTCTGGACGGGGCGACGCAGCGGAGCGACTTTGTCTCCATCCTCAGGGAGTTTGGGAACCACTATGTGCAGGAGGCGGTGTACGGCTTCCAGGAGTCCTGTACCATCTGGTACCCCAACAAACAGGTCCAGAGACAGCTGTGGCTTGAGTACCAGGACATCAGCAAAGGTAGGACACATACTATCAAGAAATCGAGTGCATCTCTTCACAATTATATTCATTAATGGAAAATTAAAAGTTATTGTTGGCCTAAGCAATAGAGGTAAATCGAGGTAAATTGAGCATGTGTTTATGACTGTGTGGGATGTTTGAGGAACACGGTTTAATTCCTGCAGTTATTTATACATTCATTGACAATACAGATTTATTATCTGTCACCCCCACAAAATACATAGAGGCTTATAATGGTGTGTGTGTGTGTGTGTGTGTGTGTGTGTGTGTGTGTGTGTGTGTGTGCGTGCGTGCGTGCGTGCGTGCGTGTGTGCGTGTGTGCGTGCGTGCGTGTGTGTGTGTTGTTACAAATTTGAATTGGCAGGACTCTTGATTATTCTTCAGCTGCAGAGTAAATGCTTGCCAGCAGGAGAAATACTTAAACCTCACATGGGACCTCTTTTACAAAGCTCTTCTCTTGTATCCCTTTTTTCTTTTCTTTTTTGGTTGTACCCTGTTGTACAGAAGTGTAATGGGCTCCCAGTGTGGCAGTCTTTAAGAAATGCCCGAGGCCCTTCAACCATCAGGTGTTTTTTTTGTTCATTTTTTTTAACCCTGCTCTCTTTATGGAAGAACCCCTTGTGATTTTGATTAACTTGGTAGATCTTTTATGGGGTTTCGGTCACCAAAAACACAGTCTAGCACTTCTCACTTCAAGGTTTGTGTATTTAACAGCAGTAGTTTTTAGTGCTGACTGAAATGTGTGTGTAGATACTGAAAGCTGGTATCAAATGTCTGATAAGATTCATATCTTTCTTTGTTCAGATAATATTTTCTGTTTGATTAGATTCTGTTCATGACTTAAGAACAGGTGTTTTTCCAGGATAATCTTAAAATTGTGTTAGTCATGGTAATAGTTATAAAGCATTGAACTAATTGTACAATACCTATAGGTATAAATAGCAATGGTTTACAAATAATTCTTTAATTGCACAATGAAAATAGGCATTAGTTAATTAGTTGACAAATGAAAGTACTAATCTATTGATACAGAGACTGAATTACAAAGTATTAATTGTTTGACATTTTAATAGCCAATATAAAGAGAAATTATGAATACAATTTGCAAATGAAATATGAATCGGTCAATAAATACGATTCAGTAATAAGCCAAAACGTATATCATTTACAAATACATTAATGAATCCACAAACAGATAATAATTTAAAAATCTACTTGAAAATGCGATTTTAAGAGACAAATGAATATCTGAATTCACAAATTGAATTAAGAATACAGATTTTAATCAGACATTCAAAATGTCACTTTCCTTTCTATCTGCATTTCCACCCGCCCGTTGCTTTTCCTTTTCCTATTTGCTATTTGATTTGCTTAGTCATTTAGCGTCTCCACTAGCCAATGTAACAAGCTCTCTGATTGGTTATTGTCATCTGCAGTATTGATCATTTCAAAGGTCCCTGCTCACCAGTAAACACATTTTAGAAATGTTGACTCATTTGCACCGAGAAATAATTCTTCATCACACATGCGCTTAGTTGTGAATTCAGCTGCACTAACAGCTCTGAATTTGCATATTTAATAACTAGACAGATTATTCTTGTTCAATGATCTGTTTCCAGGTATGAGTTCCTGTAGGCATTCATGCGCAGCAGCACTTCAGTTAAATATAATTCAGCCAGATTCATCCATGTAAATGACAGCTTTGTGTTTTCTTCAGTTGTTTCATTACAAAGATCTAATTATGGTGGCATATTGCATCTGTTTGTTGTCTACACTAGACATGTGACACATTACAAGCATTGTAATGCCACAACGCGTTTACCTTCTGTTGGAGTGCCACATTGAAGGAGAGTGTGTGTCGTGTCGCTCATAGTGTGGCTTTGCACTATAATCAGTATTGTTCTATCTAAAGCAATTACCGTAAACTACACAAGCACTCTCCAGAAGCACTTGAAGCACTTAAATGAACAATCAAAGAAGCAAAATGTCTTTGCTTTTTGTTTTATTACTCCAAATGCCACCATATGTCAGCCATCCATCTATTTTTTTCACCTGTTCTTGTTTCCCCAGTTAGTAGCAGCAGAGATAAGTAATAGCCCGCCTCTCCCCACCGCTTCACCTCACTGGCTCTAAACTGTCCATACCCGTTTCCTCTGTTTGCTTCGGCCACTTTTTCTTCCTTCCTTCACTTTGTCCAAGGACACCCCTGCTGCGCTGCTCTGTTCACTCCCAGTTACCTCTGCGCTGACAGATGGCATTAGATGACTGAGTTTTCCCACCCCCATGAAAAGTGCATTACTCTTCATTTTCAGCCGCCTCTGACACATAGCTTGCAGACCATGCTTAAACGATTCAACACAATCAGAAGAATGCAGTGCTCCTGTTTTTTCAGCCTCTTCTTTGCAAACTTTAACTTCATCGCGGCTGTAGTGACCAAGTCCTAAAGTTTGGCCACTACTGACTGCTAATTGGGTCTAATTCTTAAGACATGTACTAGGAAAAAATGTCAAAGGTTTACAAAGGTAAAACAAATACAGCCGTATGATGTTGTCCAAGCACAGTCATACTTTAAGCATTATTTGTGAACTTGTAATATGGTAGCGCAGTGTGTAATCATTGACCTCAAATGTAATCGCAAACAGTATATTTGCTGAAATCACACCTTTATGACTTTACCTGTGAGGTATGTTTTTTTTTTTGTTTTGTTTTGTTTTTTTAACATGAAAGGCCCATATATGAGAAATAAAAAGTCGATGTAACATAGTGACTTTAAAACTGCTATAATAATTTACAAGTCGCAGGATCAGCATTAGTGGGGCACCTGCTGTAGATTTGTACATGAAAAAAATCAAGATAAATTTAGGACTGTGTCCTGTGTTATCAGTGTTAGAGAAAGTAGAGGTGTCATACAGTTGGTCTTTATTTCCAGTTAATTCCAGTTAATTGCTGGCGTGACCTGTCTTTAGCCGGTCCATAGAGGGTCAGCTGAACAAGCAAATCTGTGAAATGTGTGTGTATAGGCAAGGATGCACTTTCAGAATCACTTAACTCAACTAATCAAATTGAAATAAATGTTTAGAACTTTGTATATATATTTCTGCTGTGATTTGTACAGATTGTATAGTTATTTTCTGTCTGGGAATTTAGAAAACAATCCTGTGAGTACACTCCTAATTCACAAGTCACAAAACGTTGCCCATGCAAATATCTATTTACTGTTTACTCATTTACTTTATCATTTTCACCTTTTAACTGATAAAAAAATATAGAAACACAATACTGTTTAGGACTTCAACTATCAATTATTTTCAAAGGTGATTAATCTGCTAATCATATCCACATAGCCCAAGGTGGCATCCTCAAATGTCTTGTCAGTTTACTGTCATAAAGGAGTAAAGGAAGCAAAATAGTTCTATTTAAAAATCTGGAATCAGAGAATTTAGATTTACAATGATCGATTCATTGTCAATATCACTGGTGATCAATATAATACTTAGTGGTGAATAGATTAATTGATTATTCATTGCAGCTCTACTACGATTCGTAGCACATATAATTGTGTAGAATTTTCATGTAATTCGTATTACTGGGACTGGTAATACTGTGTGACTGCCACCTCCGCCCCTCCTGCCTTTGTCTTGTTTCCTTTGGCCATCTTTACAGAAGGCCATATTTTCCTCAGCCTACATTCCTGTTGTTGTCTGCAAACACATCAAAGCCACAATAAAAACACAAAGGATTTGGCTGAAAGATCAGATTTTCTGAACTGATACAAAATCTATCCACAATCTATTTCTCCTGTCAGACAGGGCATGGCGATTATATCGGGCTGTGAAGATCTGAAATGATTCAATCTAAGTGGGTAACTGTTTCAACCTGGCCCAGGACCATCTGTTTCAAGAAAATGAAATAGATTCCACTGGCAAAAACTTGAAATCAGAGTCATCTTTCTTAATCTCTTCCTGGCTTCTTGGAAACGTCCTGGCCTTTTGGAGGGAGTAATGAGCTCACAGGAGAGTTTGATGATCCATGTCCTCACCCTTTGCTCCTAATATAAGATGTGCCCGACCGCAGCCTCCCTCCATATTCAGTGAGAATCCAGGCTGATCATTCTCTGAATCTCCGCTGCCTGGGGCACGGGCACGGCTGCTACTGGCACATGTTAGGCTTATTTATGTATATAGTAAATAATTATACATCAGATTTAGACCTATTTACAGAAAAAAGATGGATAGTGTATGTTTTTGAAGTACTTTGAAGGATAGTGTGGCCACTCTGTAGAGAACCATGGTCTCCTATTGCTGAAAACAGACAAGCTTGTTACATTCACCTCCTATGTGTCACCTAAGCAGCTCAAAGCTCTTCATCTTATCTTTATAAGATTTCATTCTAAATCAAATAATGTATGGGGAAGGCTTTTGTTACCTAAAACAACCACTTCTGCAGGGTGGATTTTCACTTTAATACAAAATCAATAAAAAAGCGTGCCTGTGATATTTTGTGCATTGACTGTGAATTGTAGCTCAGCAGACCAGTGCCCAGTCTGTGAAAGGAGCACATGGCATGTCGCAGTCTGTGAAGTTAATTGAAGACCTACACCAGTTGTTTCCTAATGACCCAGGAACTCTGAAACAAAACAAAACACACACACACACACACACACACACACACACACACACACACACACACACACACACACACACACACACACACACACACACACGTTGCCTGTCTATCATCGATGTATCAGTCATGTTTGTAGAGATGTGGCCATAGCTCATTAACTGTGGTCAGCCAGTGTGTGAGTGCGGGTGTGTGTGTTTGGCCGTGATTCCTTGTCTGGGTGATTAATAGCACTTTCTTCCCTACGCTAGGTTGTGATATGAGTTTCTTATTGTCAGATACATGACCTCAATTACCACGCCAGAGATCAGACACCAACGGCAAGGAAGCTACTGCAGCTCTGTTCATGTGGCAGGGGTTTATTACATCGAGGGATCACATTTGATCAAGAGGTTAAAGATGTTACAGACTGTTAGAAGCAGCTTTAGTGCCGTTCATACAATCTGTTTGTACTCCCCACATTAGCTGGAATTGGTTATGGAGACGAATGCTTGTCATTTAACTCTTCCTCCGAATCTGACTACATGCATGATTTACTGGAGTGTCGCTGCACTTTCTGCAGCCTAAAATAATGTACAGGCACTGTAATATTTGAAGCTGCACTCATTAATATTCTTATACTGGCAATGAGTCAAATGTCTAATGCAAGAGCCATCCCCTGTTACAAAGTATGACAATTATCACCCAACTTTTCAGTTTTCCTCTGTTCTATGGAACGTTATTATGTCTTCTCAGTCATTTTTTTTTTTGGAACTGTGTGGTCACTGTCACTGCTCTCACCAGCCTTGTTTCCAGCAGCTGCCAGTAGTTTCAGTGACAAAGCCTTGATAAACTCACTGCAAGCTACCTGCCCATCATCAACTCAGCTCCTCTAACATTTAATTTCTTCTAAATTCTTCATAGATAATGTCTGTTATCATTTATCCATTAAAACGTTGTCATTTTTTTGAAGCGGTATAGTCAGGAAATGTTGGTAAAATTAAAAAGGACATAGTACAAACACAGATGCAGAGAGCAACTGAAGAGAGAGATGTAGAAGCTTCAAAGTATGGAGACTTATAAAAACATCTTCCTCACTTGTCTCCTGCAAAAACACGAGTTCAATCAATCAGTCAGTCTTTATTTGTGTAGAACCAATTCTTGACAAAAGTAATATGATGACAGTTTGTCCCTCATTCCAGAGATGGTTCTTCTCTGCACTGCTTGGTTGATCTTGGCATGATTTATCTAGCAACAGAGATGCAAATCAGCATGGTGCAGCTTGATTCAGCCTGGCCACAACACCAATGGAAAAGCCCCGAAAGTGGAGCATATAGCAGCTAAAGAGCCAAATAAGAATTGGTGAGATTAAAACCAAGCTTAAAGGAAAGTAAATACTGGACTCACAATCATAACAGAGTTCATGTTGCTCCGTGTCTGCGTGTAATGGGGAATAGTCAGCACTGTGTTCAGAGATAGTATTTTGGAACTGTTGTGCATTAATAATACTACTACTACTACTACTACTACTAATAATAATAATAATAATAATAATAATAATAATAATAGTGAAAACCTCATCATTTGATCACACTGCAGCTCATTTAGGTTGAGGAAAACATTGTGGCTTAGTTTAAAACAAGTGTGTCATTAGTGTAACTTAAGATGTACATTTAGTACACAATGCATGTTACCTAATGCATGAATAAACAACTCACTGTTGACATCTTGGAACAGTTGTCTCGTGAATGAAAGTCCTGTGCGTGTTTAACCTAACTATCTCCCCAGTCCTCCCTGTGCAGATGTTGGTGCTCACTGACTTCCTCCTTTGCTGCCCTAGTAATTACTATGACCACGAGAGGTCGCTCATAACCTTAAATGGAAATATGGGTGTTACTGACCTGTTCACACAGTCAACCTACATAGTTGTTTTTCTTATAAGGATGCCCTGGTTTCATCATGTTCAAGATTTTTGCAGTTGCTTAGTGCACTGCAGTTTGTATTCCTCGATCAACAAAAGAAGAGTCTAGAATATAAAAACAGGGCGGCAAATTTGAGCAATAACATCAATAAATCAGTGGAGAAATATAACAGATGGAAATGTTTTCATACTATTCGTGTGGAATCATTGGATAGTTTGATGTCTATGAAAATGATGGCCATCACAGTCACCCAAATCTCAAGAACACTGCTTCACAGGAGTTGCACCAGGCTTCATCACATTACAATGATTGTTTATATTGGCATTTTCTTAGATTTTCCACCCATTTGTGAACGTTCTTGAAGTCACAATAATTGAAGTTGTTTATTTACAAAAATGTTCCTCAAGAACTCTGAGCTTTAGATAACTGTATGAGGCAGCATCATACTGTTTTTTTGGAGAATGGATGTTTCTAACCTTATGAGAAGAATCTCACTCGAGTCACAAATATGGTGCGGGTTGTTTAAGGATATTTCAAGAAGTGCCCCCAAACTTATTGAAAACACTCCTAAAAATGTATGTAGTGCCAAAGATATCTCAACATGCCTTCAGAAAATACGCAGAGTGGATGGGAATATGATTAGCCTTATTTAGCTTCTCCCATGTCTGGCTCACTTAGTGAACTGTCACATGGAAAATTTTGCGAAGACCAGTTTGCTTGAAAACAGCTTCAAAATAATTAGATGCTGTGGAGTTCTGTCAAAACACTCCAACAGCAATTAAAATTTGAATATGCTTCAAAAACACCTAAAGGTGACATTACAGAGCTTGTTAAACTGTTAAATGTCAGATCAAATTGAAA
Source organism: Acanthopagrus latus (assembly GCF_904848185.1). Classification (NCBI taxonomy): domain Eukaryota; kingdom Metazoa; phylum Chordata; class Actinopteri; order Spariformes; family Sparidae; genus Acanthopagrus; species Acanthopagrus latus. The sequence goes on from NC_051059.1 coordinate 4,236,165, forward strand.
ATACTCCGCACAGATGGAAACGTCTGACACAACCAAAGGTCTACAACAAACATTTTCACTCAGACAATCATCTCGTCCCATTGTTTCCTGGATCAATCTATCTATTTATTCCCCTCTCCGGTTTTCTTTTTGTTTTGTTTTTTTTTTTTTTTTCTCTGACTCTGGCTCTCAAACCACCCTCCTTACCTTCTCTCTCAATTAAATCACAATGACCTCCTTCCTCAACCTCAGCGCCCTCCCCCACCGAGTCAGGTGTCAGCTCTCGAGCAAACTCCAGCGCAGCGTTGCGTGCTGGGATGTGTGTAAGTGTGATCGCCCTGCCAGCAGCCAGGTAAAAATAGGTGCCTTATTTATTCTATTAGGGCCTGTCATTTTAACAAAGAGGCAGCAGAGGAAGTCTCGCTCCGGGGGAGGAGAGCAGAGCAGAGGAGGAGGGGGAGGACAGCAGTGAGGAAGAGCAGGAAAGACACAGGAGAAATTATTAGCAACTCGGCCTGACCTCCGCAACCCCTCTACACCCGCACACAACACGCAGGCCTCAGATTAGCACCACCTGCCCTGCCTGCTTACCAGCTGGGAATTACGCAAAAAGCCTCTTTCTGTATCGGTCTTTCTCTTTGCCTTATTCTATGCTGTGTTGTGGTGGTTTTAGTATATTCAATGTTTAGACATCCTGTTTGCTTGGATGAGCTGCTGGGTGATATCTTCTGAAATCTGTATCAGATAGATTCATCAGATTTTTGTTTGTATACATTTGTACTTGAGATGGTCTTTGTCATGGTTCCTTTCACGTTTGTCTCGATTAATCATATTACGAACAATGAAAATGTCTTAGCCTGATCATCTTAAGAGGTTCTCACATTTTGTTTTACAGTATAGAATGTGTGATACCCCATTGTTTGAATTTAAAGGTGTTCATATATCTCTAAAATGGGATAAATGGCTAATGGCCCTAAAGACCTAGGGACCTTAAACATCTTTACACCGAACATGGAGACTCCTCTGCTTAAGTTGCGAGCTTCTCTAACTCGAACTTTACAAAACTTAGATTAAACTGAACCACAGTGTTAATGATATTAATGCTATGTGACTGTGACGTTGTCTGTTTAGAGCCCAAAGTTCGCTCCCTCCTCATACATTTATGCTTCATGAACGATAATGCTGGGGTTCATTTGAGAAGATTAACTTGCTGAACAAAACGTGTAAGTATCATAAACTTGGCCACTGTTATTTTCTGTGATAATCCAAAATACCATTGCATCATCCTATAGACTTTTTCTCACTTTTCAACAAAGTATAAGCTCATAGAAGCAATACACACTATTAATTGTGAGTGAAAAAAAGAACACTAGGTGAACACTAGGTTGTAAAAGAGTTGAGACACTGATGTAGAAAAGGGAATACAAGTATTTGTAAAGTCGATTAAAGACATATGTTTATTTAAGAATTGTTATATGTGTAAATCTGGCTGTGTGGAGCTAGGACCCATGATTACCCATGAAAAACACAATACCATACTACATACTTTACATACGTGTGTGTCAGTGTTTTGTGTTACTGTGTGTGTTTTTGTTTTTTTTTTTTTGTTTTTTTCTTTTTAGTTGCACTGTTCCCATGTCAACACATAGGTTATACTCTGTGAAATGAAATGTTTTCCAAGCACAAGTCATATTGTGAGCCTTCAGCCTAGGGCTACATACACTCTGCAATAAATATTCCACATGTTCCAAGCTCATCCTTGGTCTCCAAAGGTCTGTCAGAGTCCTGCACTTTTCAGCCAAGGACGTACTGCCTTAGTATTTTAGTTTAAAATCTTAAACCAGAGCCCAGGAAAGTGTCACATAGACTTTCCATAGAATGTGCAGGCATTGTCTCCCAAGGCGATCGCCTGTAACCACTAGTAACCATTTCAAACAGAGGCTGCACAACAACTAAATCTTAAAAGCAGGTGTAACTGTTCCATTGTGACTTGTTTTAAACATCCAGTAAGAAGACAATCAGCAGCACTTTAACCAGGAGGATTAATAGACATTACACCAATAAACACTCTATACACAGTCTCAGCAGGGAGGAAATGAGTCAATGCGAAGGCTTTTAAAAGTGCAGTATTCTTACCCTCTAATAGCTAATTATTCTTTATCACCTTTTTTTTTCATAACTGTGTTTTATGACAGGCTGTCACTGCACGCAGCTGTAGCAGATATACACCAGGGATTCTTATTGTTATTGTTTTCTCCAAGTATCACTGTAATTATCACTTAATGCAATGACAGCTGAGGTCAGAAAACGTGTGTCATAACAGAAACATGATACTTCTATAATGAGTTCAATAACATTGAGAGACGAGAACAAGATCTCTCATCTGCAAAAACAATACATCCAGTAATGTCTTAATAGAAATGTTATCAGATCATTGATGATGACAGGTAATTATTAAAATGCTGTTGAAGCCTTAGACTTAAATACAGTGCTGGCTTTGTATACAAGTCTTTACCATATATAACCTTATGTACGCAAAGCTAAGCTTTATATACCCTTCTTATACAGCATTTTATTGCCTTTATTCCATGTCACTATTGAATAAACAAGCTGATCAGTTGCAATGGTAAGATCTTGTCATACTGTATGTCCTTGGGTTTGTAGTGGTTCGGCTGAGGGAAGTCTAAAGCTGCGGGATGTTTTGCTGCTCATGGCCTATATATGATTTGATGGTTGGCTGCGTTGCTGCTGCCTGCTGCTTTTGTTTTGTTTTGTAGATGCATACTCGTCCTTTATCGTGTCCGTCATATTCAGAAACCCTTGCTTTCAGTGTTTTCCTCTGGACAGGCAGGAGGAGAGATTTCTAGAAACAATGAGGCAGACACCCACTTAACCTGCCTCATTTCATGTTATTACTGTATTTGGCATCCTTGGCAGATGTGAACTCAGCGTATGTATCATGATGTTGAGTGTTTGAATTTGTACATTGGATGTTGTATTGTCCTTTTTTTAAAGAGTTGTTAAAATACAATGATGGAGGAGACCAAATCATATGTTGACAGTATCTGAATAAAAATAGTCCTTGTCCTGGATGATTCTCTTAGTGCTTCACTGCCTCATCATGTTTTAGCTGTTTTTTAGGGAAAATGGCAACCCCCAATACTTGTAACACATATGATAGAAACTGAAAATAGAAGTTAAAGAGAGCTTTTAGTATTTGGGCAACTGGGCAATGAACTACGTCAGTGGTCAGTCATGGTGACAGAGTTGTGTGGTTATCGTGGTTATTATGTTGTCGAACTATGACAAATCTAATAAACATCATTGACAAAAAGGTTTTAAAACCAGTAATTTAAGATAGTCGTGTTGAGCTGCAACAAACATCTGCAGAAACTGCTTCGATTAAAAAGGGGCAGTGATACAGTGGGTTTTTAGCTGGGGGTGAGCACTTTCTTAATCAAAAGCATTCAAATTGCTGCGTCAGGATTTTGAAAATCTTGGTCTTTCTTTCTTTATGTTATGTTGTGTTATTTTATTTATTTATTTATTTTTCTGCAAAGCATTTTTCTTCCAACCTCTGTCAGCTTGCTTTAACAAGAAGGAGGTCTGGCTACAGGCGATTAGTCATTCAAATCAAAAGAAGTGGGTACTTAAGCTGGACAGGATGGCCACCACGAGTAGATAGAAAGAAAAAGGCCCCTGCCACACAGAGTTAATATTTAAAATAAGAAAAATACATCATGCAATGGCACCAGACAAACCGTTCTATCAGTAAGGAAATGTTATTTAATAGAATGTATACCAATTAGTATCTTATTTTAATGTGAGTAGTGTTTATTGTTGTATACGATGCAAAAGTCCACCAACAACAAACTTTATGTAGGGCATCGTGCGAAACAAGCGTGCGTCTGTGACACTAGTCGTTTTTTTGTTGTTGTTTTTTTTTTTTTATAGGTCTGTGGAAAAATTAGATTTCTGCTTGATATCTTTCTTATCTGACCTCTTTTTCTCTCTCCTGCCAAATGTACTGCAGTTGTGAGACAGATGAGGTCAAGTAGTGACAGTAAAGCATGAGTCCAGTCCAGAGAGTGGGAAGGGCAGAGAGGAAGGTGAAAGAGGTGAGGACAGGAGTGAAGTCATTAGACAAAAAATGGACGGAGACAGAGGAACGAGATGATGAAAGTGCACTCTGCCAAAAAATGAGGAGCAGCTGAGGCTGTAAGAAGGGAGTCGAAACAAAAGAGGAGACAGCAGCAGAGGAGGTGAGAGGAGCAGATTATCAAGAGTGAAGAATGGGTATGACAGGGAGGAGGAGGAGGGACAGTAGAGATGTTGTGGGGAGGAGGTGAACAGCGGAGCAGCTGTGAAACGGAGGCAGCAGAAAGGATGTGAGGAGGTGTGGGTGGAGGTGTTGGAGGAGATGTCATCAGCCTCTCGGAGGAGGAGGCAGGGTGATAAATGTCTTCTGCTTGTTCAGTTACCAGACAATTACAGACAGACGAGGAGCAGATGTCTGCAAACTAAAACGTCTTTTCTGCAAGTGTGTGATCACGTGCAATTTGCCTCCAAGTGTGAATCTGTTTGTGAGTTTGTTTGTGCATGTGCATATCGAGCTGTGTCTGTTCGTGCTCATGTGAGAATTTGTAAGCCTGTGTGTGTGTGTGTGTGTGTGTGTGTGTGTGTGTGTGTGTGTGTGTGTGTGTGTGTGTGTGTGTGTGTGCAGGAGAAAGATAGAAAAGAGTCTTATCCAACTCGTCAAGTCTAACGAAGTGGAACTGCTCCAGCGGCTGAAGTTGAAGTTGGAGATGAAAAACAGATTGTCCGGCTGCTCTGCCACAAAAACTGGTTGATATCGAGCCTCGTCAGCACATTCACAGACAACTTGCCTCAACAGAACAGACAGGGCCGAGAGTGTATCGCTTTACATGCAACGTGGTTACTGAAATCACATTACCACGTGATTATCTGGAAATAAAGACAGACAACGAAACATGCTACTAGCACTGAGCAGGCAGTAATCAAATTCCTGAGCCGGCTAAACGATGAGATCCCGGTGCTTCTTTTACACAATGTAGACGAACAGTAGGCCTGAGACTCTGGTGCAGAACAATGCCTGCTTGCAAGTAATGAAAAAGTTTTGCCTTCTTTCTTGTTCTCATTGTCAAACCAGATCAGTGTGCCATGCTGTCCAATATTAAACTAGAACTGCCCTTGGTTATATGTGGATCATATTTCCAAAGCTACTAGCATTATGTCAAATTATTATTTGCATGACATGTGTGTATTGACTTTTCCTAGCCACACCCTTGTTTGAGAAAAATAGTACTGTTACAAATGGGGTGATGTTATAATCACCAGCCTACCCTGAGTGCTCCATAATGACTGTGTTCTGTAGTCTGGAGTTTGAGCAAGTTCCCCCGAGGAGAACTGGACTCCTTTAATGCGGATTGTGATATGGAGTCATTGTATTTCTGTCACTGGCCATGACTTGTTTATTTTTTGGTGCAAACAAACAAAAAAAAAAGTACATTAGGATAATTCTACAGTCATTTCCCTTGACCATGGAACTATCTTAAAACTGGAGTTGTTTCAGGTGTCATACAATGGCAGACAACTGCCCACTGCCCCTCTGGGATGGATGAAGTGCACATTAATAAAGATGTCATTTTTGAAATGTAATAACATCTACTGGAATTCAAGGCCAAACACCCCATTTGGCCATTATAAGAAAGTGAAAAATGATTTGTTTATCTGCCCCGAGATTCAGATGCTGTCCAAAATGAATCAGGTTCTTCCTTGGCCCATGTTGCATCCTCCCACCAAGTTGCATGAAAATCACAGCAGTATAAAAAAAATGTTAAATGTCTGTAATCCTGCTGACAAACAACTGAACCTCTGTGAAGGTAACTATGAGCTGACTTGATTGACACAACACAACTACACATGGAATTAAAATACCATCTGCTGTGGCACGATCTGATAAGGCCATGTTGCTGTTTTTATCATGACTGATGTGGCTCCAAGACCAACACTGAAGGTGACCAATCTCATCTCTGTAATGTTAGAGTTGTGCGTGACGCACAAGGAGAAGCGATCTAGTCAAACACGTTCAATGCTGTGGGATCTTCTGTTTAAATGAAAAAAACAGGTTTTCTTTAACTCAGCCTTTACATTTGTTGCCTAAATCTAACCTTGTATTTTTTCTTTGTTAACCCTTTGTTAACCCTGTTTTCATTCTGCATTCCAGACCGAACAGCGACATAAAACTGAAAAGAATCAGGAAACATAAAAATAAACTTAGTGTAAAAACAATAAGTGACCAGTATTATATTTGTTCCATACAGATAACAAAGCCCAATTTCCTGAGTGACAGTCCCATTCTTAACCCAGTGAGCCACAAAGGCTTGCTTCAACGTAGAATTTGTCCCTTTTCACTATGTTGAAATGATGCACCTGGAGCAACATTAATCGTGGCGCTCCAGGCACGACAACAACAGGACGAGATACCGTACTGTATGTTCACCGCTTGATGTTTAGCCCAGCCATGTGCCTGTTGGTCTCACACCACACAAAAGGCAGCAGGAGTTTCTTTTCAGATGCAAAGTGAAATGCCCCGTTAGCCTCTCACACAGCTCCATGTGACTTTCATATCTCGTGTGTGTCTAATTATCTCATAATTGCCTTGCCCAAAAGTCACCCAATAATTATCTAGATTCCAGTCATAATTAGAGGATCTGTATCTTCATACCATGAGAAGTCAGCTTAGACAGAACACACAGGTGATGTGTGCTGATGATTTATGGTGTCTGAAATGTCAGTTCTGAGTTTATTGTACTGGAGCTTTGATTCATTAGCTGGTCATCTGTTTACTGATCTGTTTGTTGAGGACTTGAAGCTAAGGTATGAGTGATACTCAAAATCCTTTGGGTGTACCGCTTAGCAACACGTGAAGACGAAACGCAGATTGCATATAGCACAGGGCTCCATTCACACTTGTTATATATACACCGTGTTTGTCAGTAATTACCTTTTCACTTTTTATTGTTTGAATTTTGATGTATGATTAAGCTGAGATTTTCTGGAATATACATAAATATGCCTCAGTACACTCATAAACATGGAGAAGCAGAGCAGTAGGAGCATAAATATACATAATGTCGCTGAAGGGCATACGCTGTGCAAGACTAATGAGAAAAAAGGAATTCATCAATTGTGTTTGCTCTTAGCTAATTGAGTCTCCCGCCTTCAGTTTGAGTGCGCAGAGATGTTGTGTTGCACAAAAACATACAGTATGTCTTGGTCCTCAAAGTGATGGTTTCTCTTAGGTGACAGAAAACAGGACTTAATAGACAAATGACAGAATCTAATCCTGCCAATTGTAAATTCTACCTCTTAAAAGAATATACCAAACATCAAATGACTGTCTCCAGTCCGACTCAAAGCAAAACGCTCACCAGATCCTCCCGAAGTGTCTCAGTGAGATTAGAAAATCTCCCCAGTGCAGACGCGGCGCTCACGGCCACAGAGAGTTCTGTAAACAAGCATGGATAGTTATCCCGTGTGCTCGCGTGCTGACACAGAGCCATGCACGCACGCTCACGCACATCAGGAGACACAAGAAAGAAGGACAGGCAGCAGTAAATCTGCTATCCACCACACAGCTCTGAGTCATTTTCCTTGCTCAGCAAAACAGCCATTTTGGACAGGTTTATTTCATCAAAAGTGGAAGCCTGAAAGGTATCATAGGGAATGAATAGTCTGTCTGAGTCAGCTTAGTGTTTGATAACGTGGGGCGCTTTAAGTTTTGAGGGAAGGGATAGGCTCAGTGAGAAGTTTCCTGCTGTTACTGTGAGTGCAGTATGTAAGGCACCTAAAATGTAGTTTCACAGCTCTCTATAAACTGTAATAGAGTCTTGTAAAATATCTACATTTATATCTATGTCTTTTATATTGAGACCTGTAATGTACTGTATGTCGAAATAGAAATGATGTATGCGTGACAGTATTTTTGGATGCACATATGTGTCATTCAATGAATCCTCACCTATCCTCCCCTGTAAAATGACAGCTCAAATCATCCTGAAATAAAAAAAAAGAAAAGAAAAGAAAAAAAAACAAAACACTACAGTAAGGTCATACTAATTTGCTAGACAATCTGTTTTTGTTGTTGTTGTTTTGTTTTTGTTTTTTGTTTTTTTCCCCAGCAATGAATTGCCAGCCAGACTATGTTTTAATTACGGATCACATCGAATTATTGATCAGCATACCGAGCAAGTTGCAATATGTAGATTTTAAACATCTCTCTCAATTTATCACTGAAAATGTAATTTCGTACAAGATCCATGTTTGAAGTGTCACACCGTCTCAGAGAGTCTAAAGAATGAATAAACTCTTCAGGCACCAGACGCTCTGGATGCCTGTGTGCTGCGTGGTGGCTGCATTGCTGAGCTGCTGGAGAAAAGGGAAAGACAGACACTTTCCCCCCTACCTGTTTGTGTGTATTCTCTTCACGGCTGTGACTTATTCTACATTATTAATAAGTGATGTCACTGGAGACAATTTATCAGTCTATTCAGCATACAATTGGTAGCATTACCCTTTAACAGCACACACAACAAAGTAACAGTTTTTTTTTTTTCATTTGATCTTACAGTAAACTGAATTCCAGCTAACACAAAGTGATCTTCTTTAATCTTATACCAGCAGCATTTTGATCTGTTTCCTTTTGCTGGTTTATATGCACTCTAATATTTAGTAAAGCACAATGAATTGGCCTTTTTAGCATAACAGCACACACACACACACACACACACACACACACACACACACACACACACACACACACACACACACACACACACACACACACACACACACACTTCGCTTTGCTTAATCGCGAGCAAATTACCCAGTGAGACAAAGCCCGACATCCCTTCACCTTCACCTCTTATCTGAAATACACTTCTCACTGAAGTACAGACAGCAAGCCAGTTGTGATTCATTATGTATTGTTGCCCTCTTCGTGTTATTCAGTATTTTCTAATCGTGTACTGCGTGATCTGTTTCAGTCTAGCCACTCCAACATCTACTCCTCTCCTCAGAAATTTAATTCCGCTCTCAGCCCAGTCAAGGTCGCCCGGCAGATGAAATTTAAACATTTTATTCTCCTTGGCGGGAGCACATGGAGGAGGAGATGGAGGAGTGGAGAGGCAGGCGGCCTGGCATCATCATCCCTCTCTCTCTCTCTCTCTCTCTCGCTCTCTCTCTCTCTCTCTCTCTCTCTCTCTCTCTCTCTCTCTCTCTCTCTCTCTCTTTTTTTCTCATTCTTGGTTTTGCTCTTGCCAGACATAGGAACATTTTGACCCGTTTACTTTCTTTTCTTTTGCAAAGACTGAGCCTTTTGTTATTTTCTTTTTTCTTCTTTTGTCGTGTTCTAATCTTTCTTCCCTCCCTCTTCAGGTCTCGCCTGCAGGGAATTCTCTGTCGAATGTTTGCCACGCTCCTGCATCTTTCTGTCATCTCTTTGGTGCCTGTTCCCATCGTTTGCTCTCTCTTTCTGTTGGTCATGACAGAGTAGACAGCAGATATGACAAATTTGATGCAATTTAGATCATTTAAAAGCAATTTTTGAAGTGTGGCTCGACTGTTTGGAATATGAGGTGTTGTGATATATAATACAATACGATAGGATTTTATCAATATGATAAATGCATAAGATGAGACATGAATATAATTAAATACTGTTTGGACCTTTCAAAGTGGTCTATAAACTGTAGACATAATGAGCTAAAGAACCATTTTTGTTTTCAGTTATTCTGTTTTTTCAAGACCACTTCTGTTTTAATTGGGCGGGACTAAGATAGCAATTAGTTGTGGTCATTCCAGAGAGGGCTCCGGTGTAATTGTACCCCTTTGTCCAGTCACTAAATGTCTTCTGCTATCAAAGTTTTTCATGTTGACAACAGCTAGAAGTGAAGGTTCCAATCCGAAGTCGAGCTGCCACCGTGCATCCTAGTTTGGGAAGGCTTGCATGCTGCGCAGCATGGAGAGAACATTGTTGATCGCCCCTGGATTTCGGGGTGTATAAGTTTGTAAAGCTCCTGTAGTAGATTCTGGTGGTACAGTTGGGGCTCTGAGCCATTTCCTCCCATGCATTTGTTGACCTTAGCTAAATTCATTAAAAGTAAAAACATGCGCTGCTGTGAACCGTCACTGCTGGTGTATTTTGGAAGAACATCCAGGGAGCCGGGCAACTGGTGTGGGCCTGCCCATGATTTTATTATATCATCACAATATCATGCATTTAGAGAATTCTTTTTTCATTCATTTCCCCCCCAGTGTCCCAACTAAGCACCGGCACCAACCCACTCTCACGCCCACCGTGACTACCTCTGAGACATTGTGACCACAAAAGTGGGGTCGAAATTCAGATTCCTCATGGTCAAAACCTTCACTGACCACTGACAACTACGTAACCGAATGCTTTCAAGCACTACTAAAGGGTGACTTTAATCTTGACTCTTGAATCTTGAGTGCTTTTCATGGATAAAGTGCCTGATGTCACATTGCTTCTTACTTAAAACTAAACAAAGAGGAAGAGTTTGAAATAAAGCCTCTCGCTGACAGAGAAAAACGAAATGTCTGTAATGCTGCAGGTACATAGTCTTCACATGCAACTTGAAATAATCACAGATGTGTGCCTTATTTTAGTAAATATAGGTAGAACATTCCACTGTGTTTTTATACTCCTGTATGATAAATATTCAATGTTAAATCCCTGCTGTGTCGTCTTACCTTCAACTCTTTGTCTGTTGTTCTGCTCCCACCACCGCCACCTCCAACCCCACAGTCCCACAGCCCCATCCTATCAGTCAGCCCATTTTCTTGACCACCAGCTTCCTCCGGGACAATCCATGTGTTGACACTGATGAGCGAACAGGCCATTTGTCCTGTGCGACATGGCCTGTCTGCTGCTCTGTGCTCCAAACTGCAGTATTTATGACTTTGTCACCCATTTATAAAACCCTCTGTCTGTCCCTCTCTGCTTCTCCCAGTGGTCAGTCCATACAGATTCTGGTTTCTTTGATATGCAGATGAAAAAACAAACCTCCCGGTGTTTGTTATGTCCATTATGTCACAGCTGTCATTCCAACTTGAATGTCTGTTCATTAAGTTTTCTTATTTTACTTTAAAATCATTTATTGTCAGCTTAAATGGCTTAGCTGTTTTTTTTTTTTTTTTTCCTTTTTTTTTCTCTCAAAATTAAATGTATTCGGTGGATTTAATGAGAAGCCTGACTGTTATCATAGAACTGGCATTTTCTATAAATAGCATTAATTTCACAGTGGATTTGGAGAGACTGGCAAACTGCAAGAGTATGTTGGAGCCTGTCTTCTCTTGCTTTCATTAACTAGGGATTAGGCAAACCCTGTCTGTGTACTGTGCTGCGCAGTATGCTCATTCATTTATGATAGTGTGTGCGTGTGTGTGCTTTGAAGGCATTTTCTAAACTTACAGTCTAGCTGGTCTATGATTTAATGAGGACGTGTGACAGAAATATCTTTCCCATAGAGATTTAGGGAGCAGCAAGGAAAGGGTGAGGAAGAAAGAGCGAGATATCAAGGACAGTTGGAGAAATAACTGTAATGTCAGCTGGGACGTCTTAGTGGTAAATCCATCAACGTCCCCAGTGTCTTTGCAAATGTGTAAAAGCAGCAGCTTTGCCAGCTTTGTAATCTGCTGCCTGACTTGAGTCTATTTTAATTTGCAATCAAGGCACATTACCGAGCTGTGTGTGTTTTGATGTCGCAAATTCACTCTTTCTGCATGGGATTAGTGTGTATCCACGCAGTGAACACTGGGTTGCGTCTCGTAGTTCTCAGTTTAATGATAATCACAAATCACAAGCAAACCCTTCACAACCACACAGTGACATGTTATAATACAGAATTATTATAAGAGCAAGACTATGTAACTTTTAAAAGAGGGAATAAGACTGTCTTCATGTTACAAGTGGAAAAGCTAAATCCATAGCCAATAAAACATGCCCTTTTGGTGTTACAGCATCACTGGGTTTGGTATGACTAATATCAGGGGTGTAGGTTGCTTTCAGAGTTTCTGTGTGTGTGTGTGTGTGTGTGTGTGTGTGAGAGAGAGAGAGAGTGTGTGTGTGTGTGTGTGTGTGTGTGTGTGTGTGTGTGTGTGTGTGTGTGTGTGTGTGTGTACACATACACTATATTGCCAAAAGTATTCACTCACCCATCCAAATAATTGAAATCAGGTGTTCCAATCTCTTCCTTGGCCACAGGTGTATAACAGCAAGCACCTAGGCATGCAGACTGGTTCTACATTTGTGAAATAATGGGTTGCTCAGGAGCTCAGTGAATTTGAGGTCAGTACTGTGATAGGATGCCACCTGTGCAACAAGTCCAGTCGTGAAATTTCCTCGCTCAGTGGTATTATAACAAAGTGGTAGTGACTGGGAACGACTGCAACTCAGCCACGAAGTGGTAGGCCACGTAAAATGACAGCATAGTGTGCAGAGGTCACCAACTTTGTGTAGAGTCAATCACTACAGACCTCCAAACTTCATGTGGCCTTCAGATTAGCTAAAGAACAGTGTGTAGAGAGCTTCATGGAATGGGTTTCCATGGCCGAGCAGCTGCATCCAAGCTGTACATCAGCAAGTGCAAGGCAAAGCACGGGAGGCAGTGGTGTAAAGCGCGCTGCCACTTTTCTTTAAGTCAGTTTGGATAAAAGTGTCTGCTAAATGCCCTAACATGTAAGTGCATACCAGCTGGAAGAGAGGACACATTGACCTTATTTACGACATTTGCGTCTTCATTTTTAGAGACAAACATTAATACCGGTTTGCAGGTTTGTTTCCAGCACAGGTTTGTTTTTGCTGTGTCTGTGTGGCCCCACGATCTCAGCTGTCAATTTAACAGCGACTGCAGCTCGCCCACTCAGAAGCCCACAAGCTTCTAGTAAGAATCACTTCGGTATGCTTGCCGACAGGAAAATGTTTGACTAATTGTGGTTTTAGATGGACTTTAAAGTTCATAACTGACACTCTCACTCCCACAAACTGTATGCCAAGTGACAAATTAGTGGGAAGTGCATTTCAAAAAGCAGTCGGGCAGATAGCTGGTTAACACCTTGTGACACCAGTTTAGTTTCATGCTCACTTTAAACAAAAGAAGAATTGCACTGTATGCAATTCAAAAGCGTGTGTTTTGATTGTATGCAAGCAAGACAAAGAGTGCTCAGATTTACACTCAAACCTCATTTAGTTTCTCCAGGTCAGATAGAATTCAGCAATACAATAAAAAAACAAACACAAGAGGAATTACATTCATTGAATAGCTAAATGTTTACTATTGCTGCCAGGTGGTGGTTTATTTTTAAAAATGCAGAATACGTTTAAGCTAAAACCTTACCTTGAGCACTGTAACAAGCTTAAGAAACACGGCACATGGAGCATGTGAAATCCCTTTACATAACATTATACACATAAACAGATGGAAGCACATCAGAGAATAAGAGGGCTTACCACCACTTTGATATTAAGATTAAAAACTGGATAGAAATCCATTCATTGAATATTTAATATTGAATGGGATTTGGCAGAAAACTATGCAATAGTTTACCCTGTGGAGAATGAAACATCTCAAGACATCATAGCAACCAGCCAGGCAGCGTGATTTTACATTCAAAAACATAGTTCTGCATCATGCTGTCGACTGCGTCAGGGATTTGCATACAGCATGATCTGAGGTTAACTAGCTTTAGTATGCCACCTTCTTTTACCTCTCAGCACGCTGGATGTGCAGCGTGAACAGCTTGACCTGATGTTCGACACATTCCTCACTGAATGCTATAAGCCCGGCTGTGATTAGACATGAGACCTCACATACACAGTGAAACCCAGACAAATTGGCAACTAGAATTAATTAGACAGTGTTCCACACATTCTGCATGTAGATCGGAGGCAACCACTTGGCAGAGAGGTTGCTAGGAGAAGGTTGGTATGAGTCCTGTGGACTGAGTGTAAACACAACTGTCACAGTGTGTTGGAAAACAAAACGCGGTTGACCAGTGGAGCTGTTAAGGGATTAACGAGAAGTGTCTGGTTATGGGCAACACCTAGTTATACTACGGGGAACATGAAGTGGATTCAGAAAAAAATGAAATATAGAAGCATTACAGAAACATTTCTTGTGAAGCACTGCATGAGCAGACATCATTAAGGCTGATTCATCAACTGTCACACTTTAAATGTATTACAACATCATTCCACGGGCTTTTCAATCCATTTTACATAATTTGATTACATTTTTGCAACCCTTCTCAGAATCAGTGCACTTATTGTGTGTCATATTTAAAAATATTGCCCAGTCAGGGTGTCTGTCATGCAGCACATCTAGTCTGGCATTGTGCTTATGCTCCATCTGTCAGTTTACTTCAGCTTCTCAACCACACTTTTAAGGTTTCAACTGTTTAGTTCCAGCTTTTAAGCGTCAGAGTAACACTGTGTAGTTTGTGTTTTTTGCTTTTTAACCAGCGGCAAAGCCAGTATTGGATCAAAGCACTGCTGAAGTGTTTGTCAGTTTGAATATGTGGAAAGATACTGATTGAGAGTATTGATACTGACATCTTTGAAAGTACAGTTCAACATTTCAAACAATTTCTGTGCCTACAGACTCACCTTCTACTCAAATGTACATCCTGCATTTAAAGTAAAACGGAACCATGACATAAGGAAGGAAGGTTATTTCAATTCTGCTGGATTCAAGGACATTCATGGGCATCCTGAAGGGCGTTTTGTGTGGAGAATGCCTCTAATACTGGTGCAGGTAGAATAATATGTGTAGGTATTATAAAGGAAAGCTGCGATGGGGAAAATTTAATTAGCTTGTTTTCAATAAAAAAAAACATGATGGGTGCGGAGGAGGTGTGCCGAAAGAGTTCAAAACAAAAGGTGCACAGAGTTCTGGCTGTGTGGTCATTAAACCTGAACATGAACTTTGTTTGTTTACCCGCTCCTAATGAGCAAGCGTTTCATTTCCATTTTTGCATTTGACTCTTAATCACTTTTGAACAGCCCAAACAGTTTAACAACTGCTTTTCTTGGCAAGCATTTAGAAATGTTATTTTTACATATTTGTTGGCAATGCTACAGCTATGGCTCGATGGAAGGAAACAATCTGCCTTTGCAGTGTGAATTTGTGTGACAACCCTTGGATGGGTTGACCTGATATTAGCTTCATGCTCTGTAGTTAGGATAAATTAGCCACATTTCAATCATGTCATACTTGTGTCTATTACTAATCACTGCCATAAACCTCAGCTGTGTTCAGTGCAGTGGTGACCACTGCAAAGTTTACCTGCTTAACAAAAAATGGAAAGCATATGAAGTACCTTCATTATCAAATGTACATCACCATACCAAAGAGGGGCCAAGAACAAACTATGGTCCTCAACCTTTGCTCATCTTACAGCCTGGCTTTCTTTACAGAGATGAGTGCAGCCTCAGAGCTGCTAGCAGAGATGTCAAAAAACTCTTGTTTCATATGTTCATTAGTGTGAGAGATGTTACAGCTCATACCTACCAGTAACAGTACTATGTGTTCATTTATTACATGCTTTATGTTTTGGCTAATAATCCATGAATTGTGAGGTGTAGAAAAACATGATTTGCGTGATTTGGCATGTTCCTTGGATGAAGCCAGCTAGACAGATATAGACCATGGTCATTTGGACCTAGGATTTTCCACCATTTCTTTCTTTTTTTTTTTTGGTAAACACATTTTTTACCCATATTTCATCCAATCCTCAGCAAAACTGGTACATACCACATTTTCATAACCACCGTTTGTCTTTGGTTGGCTATCTAGTTTTTGGAGGCATGGTCAGATGTACTTAAAATGTGGTTACTTCTTAAATCAAGAGTAAATACGGCTGGAAATATGTTTTGGAATGTTGTAAATACAGGTGTTATGACCAGGGCCTAGGGGGAAACCCTGGCGTAACATGAAAACTAGACTTCCCTCTTCCTGTCCCCAAAGCACCACCAGCAGCAAAGACTTTTTAAAGGTTTTATTCAAAAACACATCTTGCACACAATCGAACATGCTAGTAACAACATACACTGAACACATGAGTAGAATTTCTTACAGCACTACCCCTGCCAGAACAACATGATAAACATGACTTTTTGACTGAAATTAAACTCGTTAAAGAAGTTCTCCATGAGCACGTGCATGACATTTTCAAACCATGGCACCAATAGCGCCACCTTGTGGATATTAGCAAAACACCACACCAAGTACTCATTAACTGTCTCTTTAATGTCATATTGTAGCATAAACAAAGTCAGCAGAGGAGTACAGATGCTATTGCTGAGCAAATTAGTAAGATTTGATACAATTTCACCTGTATGTGGTGCTGGAAGATTTTGAAAAATTGCCTCTGTAGCAGCAGCTGAGAGCTTCCAACTCATTAGGAAATGCTCATTCTAGTTTGCGATGTTCGACAAATGCTTTCACTGAACCGCTTTGAGACAGAACGTCCCTGTCAGACACTCCCTCTTGCAGATTGTGTAATTACATGTTTCCAAGTAAACCAGATGTTAATTGCAGGTGCACAGATTGAACAGAACGCTTGTGTACATAAATCTGGCTCCAGATCTCCATAACTCCACCCGTCACGCTCGACAGAAATCCATCTGCACATTTTACAGTGAGTCTCTCTCTGTAGCATGAATTACTGCATTGTTTGTTATGTGTGTTAGATAAGCACTTCATGATACATTAATAAGCTGGTGAAATCAATCAGTGTCAACTGGCAACCATGTCTCTTCACGCCGTCACTCATATCCTGCATATGCTGCCACCTCACTCCCCAATGAAAACAACTTCCTCACACACATTACATATTTCTGTCATGTTGAAAAGTTCTTTTTGACAGTTATTTTCATTTTGTCTTATCCGAGATGTATAAGTTGGATGTTAATATGTCTTTTTTCAATTAGGAATCATGATCACATGTAAGAAATGTAAGAAAGACACTTTGAGTCCTTCTGGCTCACTCAACACTCTACTCCCACCTCTGCTGCCTACTTATGACTGAACTTATTTCATTTTCGACTGGTACGAACTGACTCCTCTCAGCAGATGAATAGATTTGAAACTTGTGTCGAACTGTCAAAACTTTAGCGTTGTTCCAGGAGGTCCACTAATTAAACTGAGAGCAGAACCTTTTTGCCCATGTGTTAAGTAAGTTTGGGAGTGCAGATTGGCTCTTTAAGTATTTTAATTACCGCTCATATGGCGAAGGCTTCACGCTCCAGCAGCTTTTTTGTTGCTGAAGATTGAGAAGGTCACGGATGAAAAATTGCTGAAGTTATAGAACTTAGTATAATGGATGAGACACGTGGAAATACGATGAGATAGTAGATTATGATGATGTGCAGCTGTGTGTGTGTGTGTGTGTGTGTGTGTGTGTGTGTGTGTGTGTGTGTGTGTGTGTGTGCGCACTGGTCCTGGTGAACCACAGAGAAAATGAAGAGTGATGACAGTGCTGCTCAGGAGGTTTCATCAGTGTGTGAGAATGTGTTTGCATGTGTGTTTGTGTATGTGTGCAGTCTCATCTCCCTCTTTGTTCTTTACTAATAGCACCTTTTGTTTTAGAAAGAAAAGAGAAGAAAAACCTTATTTGATCTCGGCTTGAGTCTAATATTGTCCAGTCCTTCTCTGCCACTGCTGCAAGTTGATAGTGTCTGTTTTAACAAAATCAGGGGCAAAATCTTTCTCCTCCTGCTGCATTATTGAGCAAAATGGAAGAATTAGCTTTCAGCCCCGGGGAATAGTGTGTGTGTGTGTGTGTGTGTGTGTGTGTGTGTGTGTGTGTGTGTGTGTGTGTGTGTGTGTGTGTGTGTGTGTGTGTGTGTGTGTGTGTGTGTGTGTGTGTGTTTCACTGAGAAGAAGCCTCAAAGTGACAAGCTCACCATAGCTGGAGCATGCCTAAATGCATGTGTCTGCATGATTGTGACAGTTTCCACATATTTTACAGTACACACACACACACACACACACACACACACACACACACACACACACACACACACACACACACACACACACACACACACACACACGCATACACACACACACACACACTCTCACCCTCACCAAGTTTTATCCTATCCCATGCTGCGTTGTAAGATAAGCCTGGGATGAGTGCGTCAGGTGTGTGCTTATGTACCAGATGGGAGTGAGGAGGTAAAGTCTTATGTTGAACACACATATTCCTCAAATATATTTAAATATATTCATGATGTAAAGCCATGTTTCACTGCAAATGATTGGTGGAGGGAAGCACGGTCTATCCGTATGTTAAGCACATAAAGATGCAGAGCATATGGCTGCTTTGTATCATCAACAGAAGATCTGCCTCGGCATTTTCACCATCATCACCGTGGTGGATGGAGGTAAAATAATTTTGGAAAGTTTGTCACCGCGTACTAATAATAGCCCCGGAGCTGCTAGGGAAGATCAACTAAGATGACTCATAACTGTGTCGGCTCCTTCTCTGATGACAGTCAAATCAGATCTGGTTGGGTTTTTGCACTGTGTTGATTGGCTTTGACCCTGTTCTTGCTCGTTGGTACTGGTGACTGTTACTGTGAACAGTTAAGTCTTGTCCAACAGCTGTCTGTTAGTTATACATGAAATGTAAAAGAGGGAAAATTTGACGATTTTGGAAAATGAATGACAGTCTTGTGATTATTCAGAGAATCACGGATGTTAATTAGTCCCATGAGTAACAGATGTGCAAAGCTTGTCACGTTCCCTTATGGCTGATAAATTATTTTTCTTATTAAATTCTTTATCAACAGCGTTTTACAGATGAGTGTTTGCTTTATGTCGTTGGTGCTTGTATTGTGCCAGCACTCAGAGGGGACATCATTACCAGTTTAGTGAGTTAGGAGCCTGAACCTGGATAATGCCTTCCAGTGCTCGGTGAATGAAGTCAGCACCTTATCTTCTCCTCTTCCTCAGCCCACCCTGCATGAATTCATCATATTCTGTATTCTGATAAAATCTCGGGTGCTTAACAAAGTCTGTGATGTCGCCAAAGTACCTTTTAGTTCTTTTCATAGTTATTTCTTTCTGCTGCGCCCCGGAGTTGACCGAGTTTAGCCATCAATCTTGAAATCTATGACGATCTATCCTAGAATAGAGATGTTTGGGAACAGATGTATTGATACTTCTGTACTGATCTGCACTCTGCTTCTCACAGATTTCACAGGCAGTTACACGGTGGAGTGCTAGTGGGTGTTGTTACTTGAATCACTATATAGAAATGCATAGAATTAAAGGCTACTGAAAATGCATTGTTATGATTGTAGCCTGTCTGTCTGTCTGTCTTGCAACTCATAAAATATTGTGAGCTTGTGCACAGTTCAAGTTCAAGTCCATGAGGGCTCAAAATATCTGCTTTTACACATTTTTTATGGCCTTTCTGAGGCAATAATTTTAAAAGTACATTGGAACCACTCTTCTTTACCTGTCAAAATGATATAAGCTGAGAGCTTTGTGAATGATGGGAAATTACCTGAATTTGTTTAGTGTTTTACATAATCGCAAGCCGAAGGTAATGGTAAGAAAAGGAGAGAACTGTGCTCAAACCAGCACAAAATCATTTCTCCCCACTCTCACTTATCAGCACTCTGTGGTGGGTAGCTAATGCAACCAGCATGTGGATGCAAAACATCCTGATTAACATATCCAGACAAACTCACGGTCCTGCGCTGAGGGCCTGTTTTCTAGGTAAAGAGTATACATAATTCTGTCAGTTTATCTTTACCACACATAGGCATGCGAGGAATAAAATTCCAAAGCTCCCCAGTAGGGTAGAGCGAGTGTGATGATAAAGTCTGTTTGACTCCAGTTAGATTTCATCGTCGCTTCTTTGTTCCTGCAGCTGCGCCAGCATCGCCATTGAGATGATGTGCCGCCGTACAGCTCCCAATCATATTTCTTTTTCTTCAAAGCAAACACATCAGTAACTGAGCCCTGAATTGGGTTTCACGGGGTTGAGTATGTGTGATTAGGATATAGAGCACTTTGTTTTGCAGAGTCCTTTCAATTAGGATACTAAATAAAACCACCATCACTAATCCTTACCACTTGGTGTTACTGAAAAGAAAAAAAAAAAAAGAAAGAAAGGAAAAAAAAAAAAAAACATTTAAAATCTCCCCGTTAGACACACACACACACACACACACACACACACACACACACTTAGAGGGTTAAATCATCTTTCACTCTCATATGTAAATTGAGGCAGCAATTAATTTGTTTATGAAAAAAACGTTTTATATTCATTTATTTCTTGTTAGTTTGGATGTGTCCGACTCCTCCTGCTGAATGTCGTTCAGCATCTGGATCGCACAGGAGAGCAACTTAAACTGACTTTGATTTGGAATTGAACACAGGGGCAGGACCGTCACCATAGCACACACAGACACGCACTGCTAAGTATCCTTGTTTGGCACAAGTGGTGGGATGCTACTAAATTGCCCCCTACAGGCCGACACCACCACAGCACGCTGAGTGAAAGAGTGAGAGCCACAGCAGTTTGACTGAACGTACTGTTACAAAGCCTGGGGGGCTGCAGCCAAATCCGTTCCAGTGGAATTATGAATATTAAATACTGTAGCAGCCTGAGACTCGCCTTACTCCCCCCCCCCTTTTTGTTTGCTAACTGAGCTGTATCAGTCCTCCTAGTTTATTCTCATGTCTAATTATCCCCGCAGAATGCAATAAGAACGAGAGACTCTCCATTCTTTTCTTTTGTTTAATTATGTCTGAAGATGAGGAAGGGGAGGGGAGGGCGCACAGTTAGAAGAGGGCATTTGACTTCCAAGGGCTTTTCGATTTTGCATGCAGCACACTCTCAGTCTGAATTGAGCTCATGCTGGTTCATTTTTCTTCCTGAATTCATTTTATTGTATAATGAATATTGTCCGTGTCCTGCAGAAACCTCATATGTCTAAAATTGTACTTTAAGGATATGAGGAAATGCAGAATTAAGTGGTTATGGTCTATGTTCACAGGAATATATTGGAAATTAAATCCACTCAGAGTATAAATTGTATTATAGGTGTAGTATATCAACCTGAAATAGATCATATGAGCTTTTTTATTTCTTTGTCATGGAATTTGGGCCTTTTTTCAGAGGGGACAGAAATAAGGAGAGAGATAGAGTACATCCATCTAAGGCCTCAGCTAGACTTGAACCAGGTATCTTTCAGTTACATTGTCCATTGGTATTCCAGTAGGAGAAACACTTTTTCATTCATGATCATTCCTGGCAGTATTTGACAAATCATGTTTAATCTTGTTATAGGCGTGGTTTTTGATTTCTAAGGCATGTTATAAACCGACTTGGACCAAAATGGTTTGTACAGTGTGTGTCGGTGATAGCTGCAAGTCAGGGCGCTGACTTATCATAGCTAAACCTCACACTAAAATATGTTTCTGAAACTTTTTGAAGAGAGAAATCAATGCAGTGACCACATCTTCATATCAGCACTGTGCGCTGCTTGACAGTCCTGTATTTGGATGAATCAGAGTGACAAAATGTTTGACACGTGTCTTTACAAATCTGGACTGTTGACGCTTCTCCATCATTGAATTGGACCCAACCCGTATTAGATAAACGGTTGGGATTGGGCCGATACGCATGAGATCGGATGGAAATTTCTCGGTTTGAGGGGGAGCAGGCACATCTGCCAGAGCAAAAGAGCTTGGCAGATATGTGTGGTTGCAAGGCTAAAGCATTGTGGCCACCAACTCGAGATTTTAGCTTCCATTTTCTGGACTTCATGTATGGCTCACTATCAAGGCACAAGACATAAATTCAAGTAATGCAAGGAGTCATTTTTGCAGAGGCCACATCCCCCCCTCTCTTTTGATAATCCTTTTGTTTTCTCTGAGATATCACTGTCCATATGACAGTCAAAGGCCACGAAAATTCAGATGGGAGAAGCAATGAAAGACTTGAGAAAAGTGCTTGAGTCATTACAGTTTGCTCAAAGCATTAGTGTAATTTGAACGGGGCTAGACACATTGTTCTCTAGACACAATACAGATTTACTACGTGTGGCCATGTAAATATTAAAAAGCCATAATTTCTATGTTCCTTGGCACCAAATCTGTATCTGGCCCCAGGTCTTATGACACTAAAATGTTTCCTACCCTTGCCAAGGTGTCCATCAGCATGCTTTCAATCTCCTTTAGATAAGAGTCCCCCTGCTGAATGCCAACAAACTGCCAGGCTTCGGGCAGAATACTCAAACTTTGAGTGCAGAGATGGCGGCAGAGATGTATGTGTGTGTATACATGTACGGGTCCGTGTGAGTGAGTGTGAGATTCGTTTTGATTAAGTTTGAAGTTTGTCATTGACTTAAAGTTGCAGGGCGGTGCTTCCGCTCCATGGCAATGATCGGTACAATCGAATAGAAAAGAGAAAGAAAGTCTCTGCCTGCAGCTGTTTGAAGAGAGCTGGAACTGGTCAGAAACAAACTCCTATACAAAAGAATCATGTTTTCCCAAAGGAGGTGGAGATGATAATTAAAGAGAACACACCAAACTCAGTAACAAGAAAGGAGATTTTGTTCTGAATCATGCTGTGGGGGATCATGTTTTTTTTGTTTTTTTTTTGTTTTTTTTTTTTTCCCAACTGTCAGTGTGAAAAACAAACAAACCAAAAAAAATTGCTGCCAACTATGACAATAGGTCTGTGGTTTTACTGAGATTAAAGAAGCGCATGCATAGACAAATCAAATTCCTCTTGTCAACTCGATTGTGTCTGTCCTTGTTAGAAAAATGCACATTCATCAAAGTCTTTCCTACATTGATTTTTGGACGTCTCAGACTTCTTTTATCCGCACTCCAAAAAGTATTTTCTAAAATGAAGAAGAGAGTACAGTTATTTGATTTATTAAATGTGAGATGGCTGCAAGGATCACAGTGTTTCTGGTAGCAGTTTGTTTTTTTTCCTCAGCAGTTCCACTTTATTTGATATCCCTTTAAATTGCAGTGATGGTTAACGAACGTAGCAACGCTGTGTATAAATAGTAAAAGTACTCATAGTTAAGTTAAATGATCTATGTCATTGAGTTTGATCTTTCTGGAGTCATATTATTGCTGTGTTCATGTGTATGTTGAATTGTATCGTCGTGTATGTTTAATAAGGTTGAGCTCCCAACTACTTTGACTACTTTATTTACTTTTGGGTAGTTAAATTTACAGCAATGCATCATATTCTGTATGATCATAAAATATTCTTAGCCTGGCTGTCCTGTGAGAAACACACAATTTTAAATAGTTCAAATGGTTTTGGTTTATTTGTTTCCTCTTATTTTGAGGCACTCCTCATTGGTCATGTTTTGCTTCTCTTTTTTTCACTTGTCTTTTCACCGTTTCTTTTCCCGCTCACCTGTGTGTCATTTGCTGATGAGTCCCTGCCTATTTAAGCCTGTGTTTATCTCTTATTCTATGCTGTTTCATCTGTTCTGTTCTTGTCACTGGGTCGCTCCTGTTGTCATCCTGGGTCTCCTGCATTCCTGTCTCTTTTCCCCTCGTCCTTTTGTGCTCCCTGTGTTTTGCATGTGTTACCCATGGATTTATGGTTTGTTTTTGTTGTACTGTGTAGTTGTCTGGATTGTCTTTGTTGCCAGCTTTTTGTTACCAGCCTTTTTTGGTAATTACATTTTGGATTTTGGATAATTGGACTGGTTTTCAGCTTTCAGAAAAAGATCGCTCTCTGTTGTGAATCTGCCTGCCTCTGTGTCTGCATGTGCGTCCTGTTTTTTGTAAACCTGACAACTTCATACTTCAGCGGAAAATCTGAATAAAAACATCTGGAAATACACCATGTACATGTCCAGGACAGTAAGGGTAGAGATGGCGATCTGTAAAGTATGAATTAATTTTAGGTTGTAGTAACCTTCATTTGAACTCCCGGCCCATCTGCTGGCCATCAGGGCAACGTTTCAGTTTTAATGGGTACTCATTTGACGTTATGGCATCTCGCTGATTAAGAATATGGGTGTTTCAGTTGTGAATCAAAATCCAACAAAACTGTCCGAAAGTCCACCTGATCCATGTCAGTAAAATTTTTCATCGACGAAGTAGCAATTAGCTGCAATTGCATATGCTCCTTTCATTACATGCTATTATTCATCAATACGAGTGATCCTGTGATGGACGCCTCATGTGACCAGAGTGGCGCTTGTATGCCCGTCCTTGAGTCCACAAAAGCTAATGAGTGATTGCCAAAATTATGCAAGGTTATATAGTTTTATGCATTTTGTTTTTTTGTATATATTTTTTTGTTTTGTTTTGTTTTGTTTTTTTTTTTGTTTGTTTTTTTTCATGTAAGAACTTGTTTTTTGACTATTCTATATGCACAGAGTTAGGGTAAATAGTGAAATAAATAACCTAACAGAGTGTAATGCTTCTGGTTCTCTTAGGTATTCTGAAGTCACAGAACGGCGTTCTTTTCTTTGTTTCCCTGCTTACAGGGCCAGTTAGGTCATCTGCAGGCTTATTTTTGCATTAAATTCAGGCAAGAAAAAATAGCCAGAAGCACTGTAAACATTCAAAAGAGCCCAAAACATTTCTGGAATCCAAATGGTTCACCAATGTATTTGAAGTTACTTTGGGCTAGACTGGGATATGAGTTTGGGATAATTTTACATAAAGTTTCAGGAAAGATAAGATGTAATCCCTCTGAGATATGGTGGAGTGAAAGTAGTCACGTAAAATGGAAATACTACTACCTCGACTTTGAGTTGAATAAATGTACTTACATACATCCCCACCACTGTGTGTAGTATGATGTCTAATGCATTTGAATTCACAAGGAACAGTAAATCCAAATTCAGACATGTTATTCTGACTTTTCTCGTGAAACATGAAACAATTCATATAAACTACAACAAATTGCATGTAATAATGTAATAAGTGAAGAGGTTAAACATTTTGTATGAGAAATTTTAGCAATAAAAACAATATACTGAAATGTTTTTACTATTAAGTTCAGCAGGCAGATCTGCACATGTACGCAGCTGAATTTATTCTAGAAGCATGTATGCAGCCGTGAGTACACCTGCCTCCAGAGGCATGTGTCCATATCACTGCTGATTTGCTTGACAGTAGGGGTCGGCCTGTTTGATATTTCTGAGGGGCTTCTGTGCAACTATCAACAACTGTGGCATACATATTTCATGCTTATCCTTCCCACCGCCTGAATTGTGATGAGCGCTGGAGGTCCACCAGGTTCAGTTACACTATAAAGATCAAACCAATCCATGTCTACGCAGTTGGAGAAACTCTTAGACATGTAGACACACCGACATGAAGGGATTGTGAAAAGCACAAACATGAACTGGCCTCATCTGAGCTTTCCGTTCACTCAAAGTAGTTCTAGCCATCTGCAGGATGCTGTACTTTATGAGTGTGGGTGATAAACTAAATGCTGTGTGTCATTGTGCTGGAAAATATGCGATGGATGATACGACATGAGTGGGGACATGTTTACAGGCTTTGTTCATGTCAAATCATGATCACTTTCTTCAGATCTTCCTTCCCTTTTTTTCAGTTAAGGTTGTTGTGACAACTGCAGCGCAGCGACGATGTCAATGCTCAATACTCATTTACGCTAAAGGGCAACAAACACAGGTGGTGTATGACGCATCTTTAAACATCTGTGCCTGTTGTTCTCTAATCAAACCCACACACCCGGCTGCTATCAAGATTTACATCAACGTGTCAAGAATGACACTCATCTCTCTCCAAGTATTAACTAACTTCAATGTGACATTATTTGAGAGATGGAGTGATTAATGCCATGGCCTACAATTTTACCCTTCTTATTTTAGCCTATATACTTGTTTATTGTTTTGCAGATTGGTTGCACCATTAAAAGTCTGCTGTTGCATTGTACCCATGGATGTACAGATAACTATCACTGGATTACTTTGGTGCTGAAGGAAACATATAAACTGGATGATCTGCAGGCAAGTTCTGTAGTTACGAGCCGCATCTTTTCACTGTGACTTTCTTTATCAGTGTTTAAGTGTGTTATTGGATGACTGCACAGAGAGGCCCAGCACCCCCCTTTCATTTCATCTAGCCTAATCTAATATCAAATTAAACATGCTCAAATCCAATAGGTACACATCCAATTGTACGCATTAATAGTTACTAGCCACCTAGATATGGCTGATCTTTCGTCACGATCCACGCATTATTTCCATAGAAATTAGAGAAACTGTTGATAAAACTTGCAACATTGAAGAAAGTGAGAAAAAAAATGGTTCTTAGATGAGTCCCTTTATGGAGATTCACATAAAAAAAAAAAAAAGAATAATAATAATAATAATAACAAGGTCTGTTCTAGATCAAGACACATTCTCCGTCCAAGGTTCCTGGTCATTTGTGTTTTTGTGTAATCATGCTGACAAACTGGCAACCAACAAACGGACATGGGCGAAAACATAACCTCCTTGGTGAAGGTGATAATATCCATGCAGAGTGTGAGTCACGCTGGATCTGAAAGCATGTCATGCCTGTGTACTGCTATTTGACTGAAATTGCAGTAATCAGGTGGCAAAGGTTTTAGAGTAGCTCAGTCAACTCCATCTGATGTGTGTGTACAGCGACCGCTGACCGTGTTGCTCAAGGGGCCAAATCAGAAGCCAAACCACAATAATTTCCTGTTGCTTTTAAAACCCTGGCATCCACCTGTTACTTTCACCTCACACAGTATATTTCCCTTATGTCTTCCCCTCAGCACGCTGTCTTCAACAATCCCACTCTCCCTTGCAAAGACATGCCTCGCAGTTTGAAAACTTCATATGCCTCTACTGCACATGTGGCATGTGCTACTGTTGTTAAATGATGTGGTGGTGTTTCAGGATCTTTGCATGAGTTTTTGGCTGAAGTTCATCGTCTTGGGTACCACAGTGTCTGTTTTTAATGCTAGGGCCTGCAATAAAAGTTAGAATACAAGTGCTACATAGCATTATTGAATTGCATTCTACAGGGGTTTGTATTTTTCCAGTCATTCAGTATACATTAATCAAATGATTTTTACATGGTAACATTGCATTACTGCAAAACATCTCGCAGAATTGTTAGTATGTGTTGTAAATAGTACACAAAAGTCATATTTGAGTAAACGTAGAAGGTCGAATATTGCTTTGGTAAAAGTGAACGTCATCTATATGAGTAGTACTCAAGTAAAATTATTAAAGTATCTGATATTGAATGTAGTAACAATAGTAATAGTCAGGCAATAAATGTACTTAAGTATTTAAAGTGCAATTAAAGTTATACACATATTTACAGTTATTTGTTGATAAATTTGTTTTAAAAATGTGCTACCTTGACTCTGATGTCTGTAATTTACTAAGTACCTTGTGACTGAAATTATCAAATGCATGTAGCGAATAAAAAGTGCAATATTTGCTACCAAATAGTAGCCGAGTAGAATTATAAAGTAGCTAGAAAGTAAAAATGTACTTAGAAATAGCGCTTGAGTAAATGTACTCAGCTACATTCCATCACTGTAGAGTCTGAATCCTTAAAATGAGCAGAAAAATAAGAGCAGCCAGTCACAGTCTTCCATCACAGTGCATTGTGGCAGCCAGTGCTGCTGAGTCACACCAGTTGGTCACACAAGAGAAATCATGACAACTGCCACTAACAGTTCAGCTCGCCTTGATCTGAATCCCAGTCAACCCAGTGTGGGTGACCAAGCATGTGGCATGAGCTAAATATACATTTGGAGGCATTTCACCGACCAAATATGGCCACAGACATCGAAATATTGTGAAAGTCTGTGTAAAGTATCTTGTTTCCAGACCTCTGAATAGTTGCCCATGACCGAAGGACTTTAATCAGAGCTTTGTAGGTGCATTAATGAATATCATTGTCATCTTTAAGTGCCAGTGCCATGAAGATGATGATGGAACATTTGACACTGACATTGAATGAGAAAAAACTGACTTCCAAAAGTTACTCAAAGCATTGTACAATCCTAAAAAGACAAAAGCTTAGCCTGTGTGAACATGTTTTAATGCACAAGCATCCAGACATCCCTTGAGCAGTACCTCGCTTTCATTAGAAGTTGTGTTTGAAAAAACCCTCATGAACCTCATGTAGCGGCTTGGTGGACTTTGAAGCAGCACTTCCTGTCAGTCGTTTCAACCAGTATTGGACTCTGAAAAGAACCTCGCTCCTTTCTATAGGGAAATTGTCTGAAGAACTTAGCAGCGTGTGCATTGCTCAGGCTAAGTTGTCACTACTGATTACTACAAAACTAGACTTTCCAGAGAACACCTGTTCCTAGGTGAATGCGAGCAGAGCTGATTTTTCCTTCTTAGTTTTGATTAAACTTGTGCGTATAGTTCCTTCTTTTTTTAAGTCAAGAGCAAACTTATCTCCGAGAAATATGAGTACCAGTTAATAAAAATTTCTACATTTGGGACTAAGTGTTCTCTGAAGAATAGAGTTGGATCCAAGGCTTTGTAGATGCAAATCTCATCCTAGCCCACAGTAGTACATCAAACTTCAGAATTATCTAATGGTCTGTCAGAGTAACAAGGAGACCCACACCTTGTGTTCATCCACCACATCTTGCCTATTAACTAGTGTGATTAATAGCCTTCTCACACCACTGTGCCAGGTTTTGAATCAGATCACAGCTACGGGGCCACAGATTGGACAAATGTTGGAAGGGGATAGATGGGAATGTTAACGAGCAGAGCGCCAGCCAGCCTTGCCACCGACCGACTATCCTGATGCGCGGAATGAGAATGAGATAGAAGAAAAATTAACTTCACCTGAGCAGCAAAATACAAATTCAGCGATGGTTTTGTGTACAATGTGCTTGAGTTATTCTGTCAAGCCGTTTTGTTTGACTCCACAAGGCTAGGATCCTATTCTAAGATTCTTGCCCAGGCTCATAGATTAACCTTTGGTTCTGCCTTTGTTCTTGCCTGCCACAATGTAATATTAAACTATGTTCATTGTGATACAATTTGCATGAACAAACAGTGTGCTGAGCTGGTGTGTAATGACCTATGAAAAGCCTTTAGGCAACACAGTCTGCAGTGAGATATGTGGAAGTCAGAGGGCGTTCAATGTTGAATAATTAAGCTGCATTATCAGGTATGTAAATATTCAGGGATTAATATTTAATGTATCTCCATATGATGTGTGTAATAATGCTAATGACTGTAACTTCAGACTTTGTAAGGATCTTTGCAAGGTCAGTACTTGACAAACAACCCTCCCCCCAAGAAAGCAGGCTTGTATATCATATTATTGTCACATTAAACTATCACAGGGGTTATGGTAGATGAGTATAACCAAAATTAACAAATCTGGAAACCATAGCTGAGTGCTTGGTGATTGCCCATGCAAACTTTTGAAACAGTCATCCATAGTTATTTATTATGAAGAGTTTGACCCTTCAGAACTGCTTCATTAAGGCACATTTGTTGGACCTGCACTGAACCCAATATATGAGACTGCTTTTACCCTCCCGTTCCAGGTCTAGGGTAGGTTCCTTATGAATTACATCAAGTAATTACCTAAAAAAAAAGTCTCTGTTTTTCTTCTGTGTCTATCTATATATAGACTTCTTATAATCTTCTTTTTTCTTCCCCATGCATGCCTGCTTTCTATTTGTTCTCTCCCCTCTCGTTCGCTCGTCCCTGTGCCACTGTGTCGAGTTGTGCAATGTAAGTCAACAATGTTCAAAAGCAGAGAAATACACGATGTAAGAGCTTACCAGACTTAATGTAACATTAATAAACTTTTAAACATTACCTCATCGCATTTAATAATGTTTATTATGATATGATATAGAATGTACATTATGTAATGTACTGTATATTATATATTTTGTATGCGTTACTCAAACAATCATTGATGTGCCTCAAATAGCCAGATTATTTTACTGTTAATTTGCTGTAAGTTAGCATACAGTTCAGGTTCATCACTAAACTCAGCACTCACCAGACACTCTGGTTTAGTTTCTCTCTTTCGCTCTCCCTCGTCAGTGTTGCTACATTCATGAGTTAAAGTCAATTGCTCCTCCAGCTCCACTCAGCACTCGATTTCACAGTACATAAACGCCCAACACTTGAGGTCACCTCGCTGCTGCAGTCAGCAGTGTTCTTCCACTTTGTAAACAGCTCTGAATCAGATGCAGCTCAGGGTGCTTATTCCTCCTAAAGGTTGAGCTCTTCACCAGACTCTCTCCCCCAGAGATGGACGGCACTGATCACCTAATACTGAAGACAGATATTGAGCCCAAAAGTCATTACATCAGTCTCTTCATATAACAGACCTATCTGTAACTAGCGGTTATTGGTAGGATGCCTCTTGTTTTACCAGGGGTAAAATGGCGTACAGGGTGTAGCACTGTTGCATCACAACAAGAGTTTTCTAAGTTTTAACGCACTAGCAGACCTTTTCTATGTCGAGGGCTTTAAGCGTTCCAGTTTTCTATACTGCTAAGAAATGCAGGTTAGATCATTTGGTGCCTTTGAATTAGTCATACAGACGGTGTCGATACTTTTCTGTCTAGTCAGCGCACTGGTAGATTAGAACTCAAGAAATTTGAAATCTGTTCTGCGAGTACCCCACTTCTAAAAAAAGCTAAAATGAGCTTGGCTAGGCTCCAGCACCCTAAACTCAGCGCAGGATAATGACTATAGGTGTGCAGTTTATCAATTGATGGTTTCCCAGATAAAGTCTTATATTTTGGGCAGATACGGTGTGTCCATAGTGATGTCCTGACAGGACAAAAAAAACAAAAAACACTTTCATATCATCATCTGAAAAATGTCTGGCAGGCATTATTACATAAGAATCAGTTGGCACCGCCTTACTACAAGCTTATTAGAGCACCTCCACAGGTTGGGGCATTGAATTACCTCATTAATCCCATCCTGCTCGTTTCCGGAAATTCACTTCCTTCTTTTTCTGTCCCATCCATCTCTCCCTCCACCCGACTTTACCATCTCCATACATTTGCATATCCTTTACTCTCATTGACCTCATATCGAGCTGTAAGAATCTGTTTCCACTGTAGAGCTCCCACTGAGCATTCTTTCTTGCACCACGCTACCCCGTGCCGTTGATTCCCTCCAAGGCTTTTCATTTCTTATTCCCCTTCTTTTCTCCAACCGGTATTCTTTCGTCTCCCGTTCATCCCCATTTTGCCTCCTTCCCTCTTTTTTTCCCGTCACATTTGCATATCCCAGGTGTGTTGGTTCATCCAATCACTGTGCTCTTCTTTTTCTGTTTGTCCACTTTTTTCCCACCATGTTTAATTGATAATGTCTCATGGAAGCACCCATCCTGCAACTGCCATTCTTTCCCTCCTTCTATCCCCTGGAGTTTTTTTTTAACCACCCTCCTGAGCTCTCTCTCTTTGTTGCCTCCTTACGGAATTCCTTCACTGCTACCCTCTCTTCCTTCCCTCCTTCCTCTCCTTTTGTACCCATCCTCCATATGCTGCCATTCCCCCAAGCGACCTTATCCCTGGGCCGTTGGGGCCTGGAAAAAGTGATGACATGCTGAGCAGTTCCTCCTCACGGTGGGAAGGAAAACTATCCCACACCATTGATTCACACTAAAGGCATCACTCCTCTATCCTCTTACCTTCTTTCCTTTCTTCATTCCACCTAAGCTCCCATCAGAGCTTTTGGAGTTTCTCTAACCTCTATACACTCGCTGTACTCCAACCTTCTGCTGTCCACTGAGTGATTACATCTGTATGCCACAGGCATGAGAGAGTGTGTGTGAGAAAGGTAGAGGATTATGTCTTCCCTCAACTATGAGTGCATGCAAGTTCACACTACCACAGTGAGAGGAGAGGAGGAATGAGGAGGAAATAGGGAGGGTCAAAAGGATTGGTGTGGAGAAAAGAGGAGCTTAGATTAAGGGAGGGAGGAGGCGAACAGTTAAGGGGGGTGGATAAATAAAAGGACAAGGTGAAAATGGGGAGAACAAATAAGGAGAGGATGAGGGGCAGGAGAAAAAAAAAGAGCTGCAGCCCGGAGAAAGGAGAAAAACAATGAAATGAAAATGTGAAAACACAAGAGAATGGGTAGGGGGAGGAGGGTGGGGTGAGAAAGGAGAATTGAGAAAATGGAGGAAAGGAAATTAACTGTTAGAAAAGGAAAGGGGAGGAGAGGAGAGTATAAGAAATAAAAGAAGAGGATATAAAGAAATCAACTGGAAAAAAGCAGAAAAGAAGAGGAAAGGAGAAGAAATGATAAGGAAAGGAAAGACATGCACAGGGAAGGAGAGGGAAAGGAAAGATGAGGCGAGGATAAGAAAGGAGTACCAGATGAGGTGAGTGGAGGAGTTTAGAGAGGGAGCAGTGGCTCTGAAACCATAAGTAGGCCAGTGGAAATTTCAGAGAAATTGATTAGCATTCAAACAGACACAGTAGGCTGCGGGGGGTTGGGGCTGTGGTGGGGCGAATGAATATTTATCAGAAAATGTCTTCCAATGGCTGGCACATAGACACACCCAAAGGCTGTGGGAAAGAGGAGAGAGAAGAGATGGAGTCAGGAACAGCAGGACAGAGCTCCAGAACCGCAAAGACACAGAGACTCAGAGAGGAAAAGACAAGTGTTAGAGACAGACGGGGGGACGGGCAAGAGAGTGACTGACACAGAGAGAAGGCTAGAGCTGAGGGCTGGGCTCTGTTAACACATCCACAGGCTACTATCACACTGCTAGGTGAACAGATCCGCACTCTGACTAACTTGACTGCACAGAATGTCTCATAGCACTTTTCATGCATGTGTGTGTGTGTGTGTGTGTGTGTGTGTGTGTGTTGTGGGTCTTCTATTACTTTCACCTTGCCCAGGGATGTTTTGTTGTATTTTTCCTCAGCGGTATCCCTCGGGTGTGTCCTTGCATTAATTAGCAGGATTCAGCTGCACATGGCTAAATGGTTAGAACCAGCACTCAGCAGCACACAAAACCAGTTCCCCATTTCTACTGTAGCTCCGACATCCTTTGCTTTATATATTTATATCTACTGTACATCCGATAATGATAGCACATTATTTTGTTGTGTAATATGTAATAGGTGTTTTTTCCCGGCCAGATAAACAAAAGAAATGCTGCAGCTGGAGCTCAAAACGAGCCATATATCTTAAGTTAGCCTGCCGTTCTTGCTCAGCGTGACAGCCAGTAGCCAGTGGTGTTTGCTTTCTTTTTTTTTTGGTTATTATTTTGCAGCCATAGTAAAATACTGTTTGTTTCTTGTTATTTTTTGCAATGAAATGGGTTCATCTTGGCTTTTGATCCACGACAATCTCGTCGCACAGCCCCACTCCCCAGCACGCCGACAGTTCCCAGCACCTCTGCTCAGCTCAGGAAAACTTGTTGTGAATGTTTTGCCAACTCTTTGAGAAGTATTTCTTGCTTGTCACCACAGTGACATCAACCTGTGCAGCGCATCTAATTTGTCCTACATTTCGTAAATGAAAATGTTCCTTCTTGGTTTGTTACATGTAGCTTCTAAGTGCAAATTTAAAAACCCTCTTCATCCATTGAGGATACTCGTGATTTTATTGGCTTATTCAAAAATCTCTATAGTGACATAATTCTTGGTTACAGTAAAATCTGCATTCCTGCTTGATGTAATATTTTGGTTTTATTTGTCCTTCTGTGTAAAATTCATTCAGTTCCGAACTTGTCTTACTGCATATAATGTACATTTTGGAATGTATAATGTGAAAGGTCAAGACTGTAGATTAATGCAGTTTTACTTTCACAATGAAGACAAGGAAAAAAGATACCACTTTAAAAGGAACAGTGCCAGGCTTTCAAGGTAACTTTAAATGGTAGCCAAACCATGTATTTACTGCTGTGACATGATGCATTTGAGTCCCAAAAGACTTACTTAGGTACTTTTAAAGACACATATTGGTGAAAACATGCAAAGGTCTGAGACAGGAACTTATTTTTCCTATGTTATTAGAGACTGTTTCTTTTTTTCTTATCTCGCCTCGTAGGACTAAAATAGAATGCACATTAAAGTGCTCACAGCCGATGTCAAAATGTGTGTCACCTTACCTTTTTTTTTTTTTTTTTTTGCCGAAGTGATTTGTTGCTGCTCTGTTTTTGTCTCCCAGTTGAAGGCAGTTGTTAGGACAATTCTGCTTGTTTTATAATCACAACAAATTTCCCGCAAACATGTTGATTGAGATGGTGGGGTATTGTGGAACAATACGACAGTTAATTTCCTCTTGACCCAGAGTAAGTGGTAGTGACTGCTGCAGTTTGAATGGAGGATAGATGCAGCAGAGTTGCAGGACAGCTCCCACTGAGACTTAATGCTGAGTGTGCTGAAGTGAACAATAGACTGGGGCTTGTCAGTGGTAAGGAAAGAGACTGATTTAAAGGGATGCTACATGGGCAGTTCTGGAGTCTGCTGGTAGGTGACAGACACAGTGATTATGTCACTTGTAAACATTTAATTTAATTTCATTGTTTGTCTTTTGTCTTTACATGTACACCTCTGACTCTCAGAGTTTCTGTTATTGTCCAGTGTTTCTTGAGAAGTTACTATCTGCTGGAAGCTCATGTCAGCATATTCAGTTTGTGCCTGGCAGTGGATATGCATGCTGACCATATGGATGATGGAACTGGCCAAAGACCATTCTCTCTCTACATCATGTTCCTCCATGTTTCACTCTCTTGTATGCCTTCACGTTCCAAAAGCCAGTGTTCACAACTTGGGTTCATTTAGCTTCTTTTTTTTATTTTTCTCTTTCATCCGACTTTTCAAAGTCAGGGAATCACTGGAGTTATTGAAATACATCCAGACCGTCAACCTGTTAATGGCACAGAATAACAGTCAGATGACCTGTCAAGGCTGATCCACCATTGTTTTTTTTTTTTGTTTGTTTTTTACTACATATTACTTAATATTTTAACCTATCCACTACTAAGTGAGATATACCATTCATGACAGAAGTTGTGGACAAAGCAACCAAATGACTGTCCAACCATCATCGCCATCTGTATATTTACACCACTAGCTTGGCAAAGATAAATTGCTGTATTTTAACATATGGTGACGTTAAATTACAGTCGATCACTCAGCATTCTGTCTGGCAAGGTTTGTTCTACCTACAGTATCAGCTTACCAAACACACTCTTTAAAACCAGATGAAAGCTCTTTTTTACCTGACAGAACAGGACAGCCTTGACTCAACCTGCCCAGGGAACGCTGACTGAGCATGCAAGCTATTTTCTACACCACATACTGTAAATGTTCATCTCTGAGGAAATTATAGGCAAGGCATCACAGACCTTGTGACTTTTACACAGACTACAGTCATTCTGCTTTTCCTCCACAGGTTTAGTGGTTCATTCAAAATCCCAGTTCCTTAATCCCTGGGCCATTGCTGCCTTACTTAGCTTGTCAATCCTAAAAGCTGTACTAAAGGCTGAAATAAATGATCATATCCAGGCTTTTACTGCTGGGGGACTCTCCACTTTAGCAGGCTTAACAGTCCGTCCTTACATGAAGTGACACTATCATATATTCTATACTTGAGAACGTTTTTTTTTTTTTTTTTTTTTTTTTAAATCCAGCATTATGAGTCTAGATGGTTTTGTCCTTTCAAATCATTATCATTGAGAGGAAGAAACATTGGTTCCCTCATCATATGGAATTGGCTCTCTGATTAAATGAGCTTTCATCGTTTCCTCCACGCACCCCTCCTCCTTTTCTTTGTCAGTGTGTGTGTGCGCCTCTGCAGTCAGATCATCTTACTTATGAAGTCATCCGGTAATGAGGCGAATCACATTAGATGAATGGATAGGCTGACTAATCGCATAAAGCCTGTTAATTGGATGCATATTGTCATGGCTAACTGTTATAGCATCATAAAGACGCGGAGCTGCCGAGGGTGGCGCTGCTCCGAGGTCGCATAAGCAGCACTAACGTGGAAGCAAATAGGCATGACAAATAAGTGAGGGAGGAACCTGCAGGCCTTATGTCACGCTCGCTCTCTCAATCTCTCTCTCTGTCACCTCTCCCTATGTCTCATCAGCCCCCAATAATCATTTTTTAATTCCAGACTCGAAAGGCACTTCCTGCCTGCCGCTTCCCTTTCCCACCTGAGGGAATTTCATCAGCCTTTTCTGCTTAATTACCTCAAAGACACTGTCAATCTCACCTAATTATAACTCAATTCTCAACCTTCTGTCTCAGAAGGGCGGGCTCTGAATCGAACCATTCAAATCCAGTTTACCTCCATGACCTCTGGAACTCCCATGCTTAATAAGAACAGATGTTACAGTTGTCCTCAAAGGGGAACCCTATCCTCAATGTGCTCCTGCTGCGACCCTGAATGCCTCATTTAGTGTCTATTAACATGGATAAATAGGCAATGCTTAAGTACCCTTAACAATTATAAGAATGCTTCTCCAACACTGAAATTTAGAGTATTTTGTATTCTCAATAGTACAAGTCGTCACGCATTTCAGTACCAGTGTCATAACCTTGACAAGGGGGATAAAACTAGCTTAGGAGTAGCTGTTTTTGTTGTTGTTGTTGTTGTTGTTGTTGTTGTTGTTGTTGTTGTTTTTTGTTGTTGTTGTTTAATCATGACCATAGTGTTTCCTTACCATCACCATTACCATTGTTATTGATACCATGACAGCGAATGTCCTGTAATATTAAAAGTATAATATACAGCCCATTCACAGCTTGGCCCACCTCCCTGACTGACTGAGCAGTGCTGGTCACATGAGCTAGAGAGTGAATGAAGAGAGGGAGGGGTGTAGAGAAATGAAATATTGTTCTCTGATTGTTTTGTGGTGGTCACATTCTGAAGCACAAATAAACCCACCAAAATTTTAATTTTAACCCTTACCAGCTACTTATCCTTCACAATGGGGTGGAAAATAGGTAGTCTGGTAAATTGCGTTTGTTTATTTATTTATTTATATTTTTCTTTTTTTGAAGGCCAATTTTTGTAATTGTACGTGTTGGACTGCAGCTTTGCACAGCACTTTTAAGCAAACTGTAATCAAAGAGGTGGAAATAGTGCATTTGTTGAGGGCTAATTTAAGAAGATTAACACACACTAGTGAACATTTAAAGCAGCAAGACAATGTATGTGAGACTGACTCAAAATAAAGGAAAGTGCAACAGAGTAGCTCACGGATGTGTTTTTGATAGTTTTTGGACAATAACTGAGCTTTGGATTCACATTTTATACTTGTTACTAGGTGCATTCATTATTGACTTGGATCTCTCAATGGGATCTGTTACAAAGAGAAAATAGAATATCATCAGCATTTTGTTTTAAGCTCATTTAGAATAAAGAAGGGTGCAACGTTCCATCCATCCATCTTCTTCCGCTTATCCACCCTTATCTTATTTTGAAGACAAATTCTATGTCACTATTCACAGCCCAACTTCGAGCTTCACGTCACAGCAGATGTTTACACCTACCCCAGAGGCGGCTTTTGGAAGAGGAGGAATATTACGCCTCAGTTTTAGAAAGACAGGCGGGCACATTGCCGCCCTTACCTTGGAGCAAAAGGGCGAGAGTTTGTAGCTTCAGGTCACTGAACGAAACCGCTGTATTTGACGTCAGAGTGAGAACATGTTGAAGAATAATAACAATTACCTTATTTGTGTCTCACTTTTCAAAAACAGACAGTAAAACTCAAAGGATTATATTTGAGGGAAACAGATATAACTAAAAACAGACCAACAGACAGAGATGCCATCAAGACCAGATCTAAGCAGTACATAGGTTGCACTAAAAAATTGTCACAAGGGAAAATACATGAAAAATAAAGACACTGATGCCAGAACTCCCAAATGGCAGTGCATGCTTTACATAAAAGCCTGTTAATATAAGCAAGTTTTTAGAAGGGATTTAAAAGATGAAACCAATTTTGCGACCTTAATTGTATTCCACTTCAATGGTAAAAAATGGCAGCTTGCGTAGATGAGTGCTGTGTTTGTTCTGAATTACACAGTGGAGCGTTTTCTAGCTGGTGTAAGCTGTCTTTGTACAACAAGCCTGGATGTGGTGATGAAAGTGACCATTAACGGCCCTGTGAGCTCAGCACTCTGTGGCCGTTGAATCACTCCACAGTGTAACATCAATTCCCCCAGCTGGTTAACAGCCTGTGTGTTTGCAGGCATTAAACTTATATAGCAAACTGTTTTTCACCCACACAGATTTTGCACCAATTAAATCGGAGCGCCGACTTTGTCAGTCAGAGCCGAGTTCATGACTCGGTATAGAAAACTAATGTCTGAAGGTGTTGTCACTGCAGGAAATACGAGAGCTCGGAACACAAACAAATGAAGATACAAACGCAATATCGATTTCTTAGCAAAAAAATGCATTTTGATTTCAGGTTTAGCTTCATGGCCGACTGCACACTGACATGTGGAAGAGGGAGAGAGATATGTGTGGCATACAGTTATACCATGCTGGAAAGTGTTTATATACCCAGGTGGTATGTAAAGAAGAAGCTGCCAGGGTCTTAGTTACAGTTAAGCTCACTGTGGAAGACTCAAGGATCAAGTGTCAATATTTAGCCTGTGGACTGGAAACAAATATACAGTGAAGACACTGACGGAATGTAACATTTACTCAAATTCTGCATTTAGTATGATTTTGAAAGCTGCCTAAGGTATGTCCATTCATTTTCTGCTACTTTATACTTCCACCTCCACTACACTTAGGAGGCACATATGGTCCTTTTTACTCCATGACTTTTATTTGGTGAGCTTGATTATTGTTACTGTGCAGATTGAATGTGTCATCAGAGCTAAAGCAGCACATTATTAATGAATCTACACTGGAAGATTCAGCTAATCCAAAAAATGTGCAAAAGCTGGTCTGATCATCAAGAGTTGGCTGACCCATAGTATACAGTACATGCACACATGTAAGTTACTTTTACTTGTATTTTTTCTTTTTACACTCGATTAAATTTAACATCAGATGTTCTTCCACTTTTACTCAACTGCTGTTCACATGGGTGACTTTCACCTAACCAAAGCAACATTTTAACACACTATCTTGACCTCTGGGTGCTTTTTGGAACACAGACTAAAGAACTGATCATCAAAATGCATTCAGTGTAATATAAACAACTAATAATACAACTGATTACACTGATCCAAGATTTTCATTTGCTGCAATGTTGGAAGTATAACAGATGTCTGTCAGTGAAGAGACATTCAGAGAGACTGACACTTCAGTTCCACCGAGACACAGAAAACAGTGTTGAAAAGAAAACAAACGGCGGTGATGAAGAGAGCTCTGAACGTATGCCTTTCCATTAGTAATCATTAGCAAAACACTGGCACGTTTTCACATTTCAGAAGAAGATGGGAACAAATCACACAGAGCAACACCTTGCAGAACATCAACCGTTCGGTTTATTTACACATACACTCACTTTTTGGGGGGATTAATTTGTTAGAAACAGCATGGTTCTCAGAGGGAGACCCAAACAAACACAAACAGACCTGATTAGCACATCATGATTAATGGTTTTGACAGCTAATTTTGAAACTCACATAGAAACTGTCGGTCTGTATGTGTGTGTGCCATTGCATTTTCTCATCTATGCATTGATCAAAAGTCTGTTGTGACTCAAAGCTGTAAGATAACACGTTTACATTTTTGTGAGTGATCAACTTAATCAAGTCTGTCAGGGGAGAGGTACAAGGTTTGAAATCTTGATAAATTGTGTGTGTGTGTGTGTGTGTGTGTGTGTGTGTGTGTGTGTGTGTGTGTGTGTGTGTGTGTGTGTGTGTGTGTGTGCATGTGCGTGCGTTCCCATATACTGTGTTTATGACAATGGATGGACAAATGCATTGACAATACTCATATGAGAATGTTAGGCCATTTTATCTGCTTGAAAGTCATGTCACACACTGCAATATATAGTGTGGTATTAGTAATGATGATCGTACCAGCAACTGTAGCAGTAACTGAACTTCTACCTTCTTCAGGTTTTTATTTGCTTTGTCTGAACTGCCTTTTACTACCTTAAAATAAATGGAGAGCTGCCACAGGGAGCACGGAAGTGATCACTTTTGAAAAATTGCTGCACCTGGCGATTTTGTGTCAAGGCAGGGCACTTACAAAGTGTTCACAGATTAGTATAACTTTTCAGAAAAGTGCAGAGTGACAAGTCCAACTTTTCTGTCAGCTAGCTGACTAATCATGATGAAAGAGAGTCTGGGTTCCTTAATAGGGTGACCAGTTATACCATCAGCAGTACAGAGGGCGAACCAGAGGAGAATTTTGCTGAAGTTACAAGTGAATATCTGGCAGGGAACCCGCCGGTCGTGGTCAGTAACTATTATTAAGTAATGTGTTTGCCCAAAGTTATGGAATCAAACACAGCAGGAGACTTTAGTGGCCCAGTTTTATGGAAACAAACTTTTAAAACAGGCTCCAAGCAACCACATAACCAATTAGAATAAAATGATATATAATATAATATAATATGAAATACTATAAAATAATATAATATATATGATATAATATGATGTAATACAATATACACTGCTATAACATTTAGAGTTGCCATTTTTCTGAATTGAGTGCTTTTTACTTTTCAGTGAAACATTTATATTTTCTCATAAACCTTCACTCAAGTATTATTTCCATAACAGAACTTTAACATTTTTACATTGCCGTAGTGCTAGTTTAACTTCCACCACTGAGACAGTGTAAAAAAAGAATACCCTTTCCAAACATTGTGGTTGTGCAATAGGTACTGTAGGTGGGATATAACTATTATTTTCACATAGATGACCTGTTATGGGGCTAATAGCAGCTCTTCACACAATACAATACAATACAATACTTTGAAACTCATATGCGGAGCGTCTGGGTGGCTCGGGAGAGTAGGAGGCATTGTGCCATCGTGATGCCACAGATATGAACATGGCTCAAAATGAATATTGCATGCAGCGCTGTCTTTGATTCTTTGTGTTGGTTGCCATGCACAAACTAATGCAAGATGATAAAAACAAAATCAAAACTCCTGTCTTATTGAAATGAATAAATAAGCAACTGTGCTGAACAGATACTCCTACTGTCTCAAACCCTGCACACCCATATTACAGTCTTCCTCGCCAGCTGTGCAGCGGTCTCTGTCGGTATTAAATATTGATAACGCTGATGTGTGCCTGAATACAGTATGCTTATCACCACGAAGGATGCCTGAAGATTTTGGAAGCAGGAGATAGAAATCTGGAAGAATAAACAGAGTGAGATTCTTTTTATTAATTTATTTGCATTCACAACAAGCCTATAGAGAAACACCTCAGCAGCTCAGCCTGATGGTTCGAGCTGAAAATGGACCTCATGTAATGTTTGATCACTTACTTCTGTCAGTGCTCCACTGTAAAATTGTTTGACATAATCTTTCTGAAAAGGTAATTAAATGAATGTCAAGGTGAAAGCTTTGTCCTCCTCCTCGCCACCTCTGTCTTGGGGGAGAGATGTAGGTGATGTAGATGTATATTCCTGCCAAGAGACGGGGTGTGTAAAATGAAGAGGAAGTCAATGCTAGGACGATCATCCCAACATTTCCATCTTAGAATCAGTGTAGAGTACCTGGGAGAAAATAGGTTCCTGATTTATTTACAAGTTGCTTTAAGCTATAAACTCAGTATCCACTTTATTGGGCCCACTCATCTAAAATGCAGTGTAACACAATAGTAGTGCAGTAAATCCTACATCCTACAGAGGTGTTGCTTCAAATGTATAATCATGTTGGAGGCTGAAGGTTGTGGTTAAATTGTATTTTGTTGCACTGGCTAGTCTTTCTGTGGTTTTGTCCACCAGTACCTACATCCTCCAGCATCAATCAATCAACACCACTGTCAAATAATTTCAGAAAAACAAAACATTATATGCAAGTTATTATTCAAACTTAATCAATTTATCACTCTTTTTTTTTTTTTTTGGCTTGGTTTAACTAATACCGAGTGTCTGCTACCACCATATTCAATACAGCATTCATCTTTGCAGTCTAAGCATGATTGTTGTTATTTGATATAGTTTTTTGTGTGTCTGTGTGTGTGTGTGTGTGTGTGTGTGTGTGTGTGTGTGTGTGTGTGTGTGTGTGTGTGTGTGTGTGTGTGTGTGTTTTAAAGGGTCACTTGACCCTTTTGAGGCAGCGATGACAGTTGGGCAGTGCCCCTGCTGTCCTGACTCCAATGGAGAGTTAATTCCCCCACTATTCGACTCGAGCAGAGAAAAGCTTTCACAGGCTGAGTAGCTCCCCGAATGACAAGCAAAATGAACTTCATGTGTAAAACTGGTCAAGAACCCCTTAAGGTGCGCCATCAGCATCACGATATATATGAAAGGTCTTTGTGACCTTCAACACGCAATTCTCTCTTCAGCCGTAAGCACTACGTTTGTCCGCAGTCATTGATGTTTGTTTACCGCCTTCATACATCCACATTTGCACTTTGAACAGAAGTTAATCAACATCCCTGACTCTTGTTTGTTTTTAGTAATTTAAAATCTCCATCTACAAATCTACATTTAGAAGGCATCTTTGCTGACTACACAATGTTAGACCAGGCCAGATGTGATTTCAGTCGACGTTTCTGCAGTCTACAGATGATTTCCAATTTGTATGTGTTAGACATACCATGTTGACATTTCTATAATATGTACCTTATCATGTTAAAGTTACACTACATGTATATGAGCTGACTTGTATGTCAAGAGCTTGAGGCATATAGGGGAGAAATCTGCCCATCCCACTGTTTCAACATTTGTAAATGTGAAATCCACTGCATGATTTTAAGGAGACCTCAGTATTCTGCCCATGTTTGTGGAGACAGAACAGTGTCTTAAGCCAAAACAAGTGTTTTTGTGCCTACACCTTACCCGACCATAAGCACGGCAATTTCACAATATTAAATTGAACAAAGTAAAGATCCACTATGTAGGAAAATTGGCTTTTGACTCTCCTTCCCAACTCGTCAAATACCGATGCTTCGTGATGGCAGACCCACAATCCCAAAGCATAAGTGTTTGACGAGTCGGCAAGGAGACTCAAAAGTCGACTTTCTGACAAAGTGGATCTTTAACCTGAAGAAATGTGAAATATCAGCATAGTCATAGATGGCAGAAAAGTACAATGCCAAGATTTATTCTGGTAAATGGCCCGGAGAGCCACATATTGGGTCTGCAGACTAAATGTAATTCATTGAATGATGGCGGACTTCATGAGACCATTGTTTGTGCAGCTCAGCGCTCACAGTGTTTGCCAATCATGTACTGAATGTGCACACATCAATACTCGGCTCAACCTCACAAGCATCTTGCCTCAAAGGAGTACACACTACTGTTCAAAGTCAGCTTTCTGTTGTAGTCCATCTTACCTGCACCTATAGCTGCATGCCCACGTCTCCTGGCCCTGTAAATGTTATTTTTCTTTTCCTTTTTTTTACAGTGCTATTGTCCATCTAAAAGCATACTGCTTTGTCCAGGCTTACACAGAAGCTCCGCAGTTAGTGCACCTGTCCTTTCACTGGCTTTGATAATACAGTCGGCGATCATTTTGTAGTGGACACATTAAATCTCTCCTTTGTGACTACTTCAAACAGAGAGAAGTGCGGACCACGCAGCGCTGTCGTGTCTTTTGATTTTGGGGGTATTGTATGCTAAGTATTCTCAGATTGAGTCAGGTGTGATGGGATTCAGCAACTCAGTAGGATGCAGGGAGTGCGTACGTGTGTGTGTGTGTGTGTGTGTGTGTGTGTGTGTGTGCTTGTCATTCTCTTTCTTTTATGTTTCTTTGATGTTTGAATAAAAACGGGTCCCAGCCTTGAGCATCTCGGTCCCAGCGCTGCATTCATGTGCTCTCAGTTTGATGACATTTATTCTAGGCGTGTTTTTTTTTTTTCTTCTTCTTCTTTTTTTTTCTTTTTTTTCCTGCAAGTTTCGAGAGGAGCAGGTTTGCCTTGTTTGTACTGTTTGTGTTTGCTTGTTTCAAGCGGGTTTAATTGTGATAGTGTTTTAGTCTTTTCTCCTCTTCTGCCATGTCAAAAATCACTTTTATAGACAGTGTAATTTCTTTTAATGTTCAGTGCAGACCTTGAGAGCGCCTGCCCTTTTCCAAACACTTTGTAGCGGCTCTTTTTCAGGTGGATCCAGATGATCTGGTGCGTCAGGTGAAATGGTTAAGATTACAGAAAGACTGTGGTGGAAGTTAACAAAAAGCCAAGTTCAATTGCAGGTCTGTGATAGAATACAAACTCCTGTGTGAGGGTAGACGTGCTGCAAGCTTATCTAATAGGTCTGTTATTCAAAACGCACTAGGATGTGTAGTCCTCAGGTTCTGTATGGTCCCAGAGTGATAAAATGACATGACACATAAAAGTCAGCATCAGTCACCAGAGGACATTCCTTCATTTTGAGGAGTCAATTGGGCAGACTGTATTTTTTAATGATTATTATCCCTCATATCATGATCCAATAAGCGCTTCTCCTCCCATATAATCAACACCAAGAAGACACCAGATGTCCTGTATCTGCTAGCAGGCATGAATTTGTCACACCCACACAGACGCACACACACACACACACCCAGCAGACACACACAAAGATGAACAGATAAAGTGACATGAAACAATAAGCTCGGCAGTGAAAATGACGTTTCGGCAGGTTTTGATTTTGCTCTGTTGCATCCCGAGGAAACACACCAACAAACGCATTAACACACGAAACGGAACACACTGTGTGGCGGCCAACAGGAAGATACCAACCTGCTGAGAACACACATAATTTATTATCAGGAATCTAATCACAGCCGCAAATGAGCTCCAGTGG
This sequence comes from Acanthopagrus latus, assembly GCF_904848185.1. Taxonomy (NCBI): domain Eukaryota; kingdom Metazoa; phylum Chordata; class Actinopteri; order Spariformes; family Sparidae; genus Acanthopagrus; species Acanthopagrus latus. The sequence continues at coordinate 4,281,121 of NC_051059.1, forward strand.
AACTCATTAAATTGGCTGATGAAGATCAGCCCAGACAATAAGACAGCATGAGGGGAGGGGGTCCAATTAGATGGATGGATGGACGGATAGATAGATAGATAGATAGATAGATAGATAGATAGATAGATAGATAGATAGATAGATAGATAGATAGATAGATAGACACATGATGGTGCACAAGTGAGATAGATAATCAAACTATCATTTGAACGTCTTTCCTTTCCCCTCATGTTTTTCATGTTTTCACAGAGGCATGTCAGGCAGTGCACAGAACAAGCTGCATTGTGTTTTGCTCTGTTGAAGTTCTGGCACCTGCTTCTCTCTGTAATCCAACATCAGAACTGTCAGGAAACTGCTCGCTTTTGTCTCAAAAGTTTTTCCCGCCTCGCACCTTTTAATGTGGAATCATAGGAAATGTGTTGAATAATCATCTGCAAAATCCGGTTTGATTTCTCTTTAAATGGCTTTTTTGTCAGCAGGCAATGAGCCATGTGTGACCTGGAGCGTCTGCAGGAAGCAGAAATTACAAAACTTTGCTTTTTGATTCTGTCATCTCATAAAACGAATACCTATTTTCACATTTTATGACTGTTAACTGTGAAGACACGATTGGACATGTGTGTTTGTAATTATCAGTCAGCAGGATACTGACCAGCATGCATTCTCACATTGCAGCTTAAGCTGAATCAGATGGTTTCCGACAAAGTAGCCGACTGTGACACCCTCCTGGCGCCGATATTTTCAAGTCATCTAAGGATAAAATATTCTTCATGACAGTCATAGCTACAGCAAGATATACAGCAATTTCCTTGCAATAGAGCTTTATAACGGGCACACAGGTCCAACAAGTAGTCCAGCTCATCTAGTAGTTCACCCACCTCCTTCCCCCCTACCCCTCCTCCACTTCCACCAACAGCACTGTAAATTGAGGGACGCTGTAATCAGCGGTGTGACTTGGTTGGTAAGTGACGGCATCGATCGTCTGGGATTGAAGAGTCAGTCTTAATACTGGCTGGTTTCAGGAATGGAGTAGTGTTGAGGTGCAGAACACCAGAGAGGCAAGAGGGGGTTTTTATAACGAGGATGGATGGACAAGGCGGATGGAGGGAAAACTGGTCTCTGCTCTCATTTGGAAACGACCGCTTCAATCAAAAAACGCCATGGTTTAGAGACTTGTGATTTAACTGCTCAATCCCTGGCCGAGGCTAGAATTAAGGTTTAAAAAGTGTTGTACATTTACAATGGAATTGCGTTCAAAGGTTTCCAGAGTGTTGTGCCCTTGTGGGAGCTGAGTAGTTTCTCCAATTCTGAGGTTATAAGATAATAAAGATAAATAAAAAAACAAAAAACAAAAAAAATCAAATGCAGCGCCCTGTTTCAGAGACAAAGTAAGAGCAAGTATTAGACTTCTGAGACACAAACTCATTTTCTAAAATGTGCAAAAATATAAAGACATACAAAGAAATGACTGTATGTAGAACAATCACATTTGTGATGCCACATAACAGCATCTAGGACACAGTAGCTTTGTGCATTAGGTTAAAATAAACTGAATAAAATGGAGGCTGTGCAGCCATTCTTGAATCATTCTAAATACATACTTCACTCTGTGGGCATTCAACAAGGGTGATTAGATTGCTCTGTATTTATAAGCAGCGGTGGGAGCCAGGTTATAAGGTAATAACTCATCCACTGTGTTATTTAGTCATCAGAACAGAGAAATCGACATATACCTTGTGGGCAAAAGTTTATGGACACCTGAATATTGCTGGAATACGCAGCAGCAGGACACATCAGAACACTCTTTTGATTGGTTGGTTTGGTTTTCCCCGGAAGGTTTTGACTGTGAAATGTTCCAAACAGATGTTTTTGGAGCATTCAGCAGTGCTCTCAATCGTTTGTGGCCCCTGTCCCAACGTGTTGGTAATGTTCAGATTAAGCACAACACTGAACATTGATGAGATAAAGCATTAGATATATTGTCTTTGCACTGTTCTCATAGGGTTTGGCAAATCTTAACATTCTGTTTCTTTTTAGGTTTAACACAGTGCCCCAACTTCTTTGGAATCAGGGTGATATTTAACAACTAATGCTGTTGATTAATATTACAGTATTATGTCAGAATGTTTCGCTGTGACAGTGTGTGTATGCGTGAGTGTCTCCATATTCATATCTGTCTTACGGATTTTGTCTGCCAATCTGCATTCAGCCATTTCACACTCCAGAAGTCTCCAGGGGATAGGGGGGAAACATTCCCTCCCACGCACATTCAGCACACACACACACACACACACACACACACACAAATAAAAACCTGAGATTTTTATCATGAATGCTATGACAACCTGGGTTTCTGTTGTGTAAACGGTATGCCAGTCACACCATAAGATAAGATGGGTCGTGTTTTTTTCTTTGTCTTATTATGTGTTTAAAAAAAAAAAGAAAAGACACTCCCACACATCCGTGCACACAAATAAAACTCACTAAATGCAACGATAACTTATGACAAACAGAATAATTCAAACTCGATGTTATATTCTTATTCCGTTCCCATTGGCTGCTCCTTTGTATCTAACATCCTGGACTGAGAATAACTGGTTGGCCTCAACTTCATCTTGATTCTAAGTTATATAGCTTGACAATACAGACCTATATTTTGAGCAATGACTGGCTATGCAATTCAAATAATGAAGTCGTAATACAATTTCATACCTTGAAATTAAACTTCTTCAGAGGATTGTGAGAGTGCACCCAAAACTCCAACAGTCAAATAAAATCTGCACGGCGTCTTTGAGAGATGCCATCTCAGGTTTAAGATCTGAGACGAAAATCCAACCTGAAAATAGCTACCTGTCGTGCACAGCGGGCATGCTTTAATATAAGTTGGCTAATTTGTTTGTTTCTTCCAGCAAGGTGGAAATGAGTTCAGGCGCTGCCGCAAAGCCTTTCATGCCTGAGTGCCTAAATTAGAAGAGATCCATTTTATTTATAGAGCTTCGTTTAGTGTAAATGTTAGATGTGCTTGGTTTGATTGGGCTTAATTAGAATTGCAGACGCTTGTTTCAGAGGAGTAGAAGGGGTTGGTGCGATGATGCCTCAGGTTGTACAGTGAAGTTGTAATCTAGGGTGGCAGCTGTGAGGTTTTTGTGTCTCTGTGTTGTTCACTGCTGTACTTCCTCTCCCCAGTCCTGTTTGTGAGGCATATTCATTTTTAAGTAAAGAAGTTATCACCACGTGTGTGGGACTTTATCAAGGTGTGGTAAAAGTCAATTCCCAGATCGTATATAAAATCATTCTCTCTGACAGCAGACATTGCCAGAGGCCAAAGATAAATCCAAGTGGAGAAGAAAGCATCGCCGCTCTCAGCTGAGCACAGGCATCCTTATTAAACCAGCAGAGGCCTACAGAGTCAATTTACACAAATCAATTCTGCATTCTGTTGAGCTGTACGCAGCTGATAAAAACAAGTTGTGTTTGGTTCAAAATATACTGCTTTCATTAATCATACTGTTTTAGGTTGGGTTTTATCCTCCTGTGTAAATTAGCATCAATATTATTGACACTGATACATTTTTTCGGTGCCTTTTTAAGCACCTGTGTTAGTTTTTGTCTCCACTTTGTTTAAACTTTTAGTCATTATCACACAAATCATTCACACTAATTTGATGGTATTGAGCAAATTCCATGCATCACTGTGCTTACGGTATATCCCTTGATGTTTTCAAGAAGCACTATTATAAAACAATACGGAAGAAGTGAAAATTAATTGAGGAATTCTATATCAATTTTAGCAAATCACCTACATCTTTGTGAAAAAAGTGTTTGCAAGCAAAGTTTGGTAGGCTATAGTCATGGTGTTATATATTAAGGGCATATATTTCTATATTTCAAACATTAGGGAAGTGTTTTTGAATCTGTATCATTGTAATGTATAATTTAACTGTAAAGTGTAAAAGAATTTTGGGTTTTACCACAAACCATAGACCTTGGTGTCATGATGGTAAATCAACAACAATGCTGAGGTGGTGTGTCGCAAGCTCAACACTTGCAAAACTCTTTAAATCTCTATAACATAGCATATGTTACAACATAGGGTGAAAATTAATAGATGTAAATAATGGATAGTATATTAAGTACCAGGTTATTTCGCTTCTCCAGGGTCCTAATTATCATCTTTAATGACAATGTTACATAAGATATGAATATAGGAAGCACTTTTGGATTGTGTTAGCCAGCAGTTGAACTGTTAACAACTGCAGAAGTTGAAAAAGCCCCAAAAGTTAGTGTATTCTCTCTAGAAGTGATGAGAGCAGTTGATTTATGCGGCCTGATGGCTGAGATTGCATTAATTAAAGTGCATTAGGTGTGTATGTCATCACCATAAATGCACCATGGGACTCTGCAGTCAGTACATGTACGCTGTCGTCCTCCATCAGGGTCTTCATCTTTATTTTTATTTGTCACTTTCTCTCTTGTCACTCTCTCTCTCACTCCCCCCCCCCCCCCCGTACTGTAATGGAAAAAGTGATTAGCACACTTAAACGGCATGAGAGACACCCGGAGCCTTTGGGTGAATTGTTTCGCCATAATTTCTTTGTTAATTGCTTCTCTGGGGAGGCATGAGAGTAAAGGAAGCCCCGGGGTAACTTCAGTCTGCCACATTTACACACTGGCCTGCTTTTGGGATACACTCACTCCCTCTATGCAAACCACTCCTCCTCCTCCTCCCTATTAACTTGTGGCCTCCTCCTCATTTTTTTGTTCCAGTGTAAAGAACCTGCCCGATTCCCCTTTTGCCCTTTCCCTCACTCTCCCATTTTCACCTTTCCTCTCACCCATGCATCACTTCTTTTTCACACCTTTCTCGAACCTGGCTTTTTTTTTCCTCTCTCCTTTCTCTCATTTCTACTCTATGGTGATTTTTCAAGGTCTCCCCTCCCTCCCACTCTCTCTCACTCTTCTCTTTGTGCTCTCCTCTACCGTCCATCCTACTTTGTTATTCCAGTGGTCTTTGCCACAGTAGTTCTTCATCCCACCTTGACAGCAAAATGTACATTAAAGCGCAGCCACTTCCTCGCAGCACTGATTTATGGCACTTGACAGATAAAGTATCTTAAGGCACGCAAGACAGCCATCATGAAGCGAATGAAAGCCCGCGAGGTGGCAGGCTTCATTTCTGTCTTTGCCCTGCGGTGAATCATGCACGTTGTTGGTCAGACTGAAGGAAAATGAAAGTTTGAAACATAAAGAGCACTTGCTTTATCTGATGTACTTTGATGCATCAACTCTAACATTATAAGGCTCTCTTATCTGACATGTAAATCACTTTCACTAAGCTTGAAAATGTGTAACCATCTGTTTTATTAATGTGTCGGACAAGCCCCGATCAGCCAGCGTGTCTCTCACTCTTTACCCAACAGTTAAATATTCATGATTGGGTTTTTGACATCTGATTAATTCCGTCACAAAGCTCCAGCCAAACATAAGACAGAGGGAGGACAGAGGGATATGTTGCTCTATAATTACAGGAGCATTGCAGGAACACTTTAGCCATGACCTTTACCCTTGTTAATTCTGTTTGCAGATAATTTAGTGATTTTAAACTGTAATGTCATTATGTGCTCATTATAGGTCTCTGGTTAGGAGCATTGGATAATTGACTGTAATGCAATCCAGTTAAATGGACTTGGTAATAAGGACAGAGAGGAATAAGAGCCATAGCCAGTCACCGACACAATGCTCGCTTTCCATTCTGTCAGAGTTCTCACTGTACTTCCAAATGTTTTTCAAGGTAAAGATTCTCAGTTTGTTTCTTTGTCTTATGTCTTTGTCTTACATCTACTGGCAAAAGGAACGTCATTTAATGAGAGACTGTCCTCACCTGAAAAGTCCAATTACACAAACAAATACATTGAGCATGTTTGCAGTTTAGTTCAGCTGGCTTACTAACAGCTACCTAACAGCCATCCATAAACTAAACAGGGAGAACTAGAAACACGCCGTGTTCACAGGCTCTTGTTGATGGCGTTCTGTCATCTGTCACTGGGGCAGCTTTTTTGCTATTTGCCCTAAATTGCAGGGAGAACATTGGCTGATATCAGGGTAGATTAAGTTGTCCATTTATCTGAGGAGCAAAACAATATGTATTTCCACAGTCTACTTCCTGACATATGCGGTCCCACTCGGGAGGGGTTGAGATTATGTGTCCGGGGTCCATCAACATCTGACGAGAATGTGTTTTAAGCACTTTTTCAAGCAGTCAAATGTTTTTTTTTTTGCCACCCAAGACACACAAAGTCGCACTGGACAGAATACTAGAGGTAGAGTACGGATTTCTGGCAAAACTTCACCTTCTCAGGTGTGTAGAGCAGGAGAAACTTGGTTTAACTTGGTAAAATTCTAGCAATACTTGTAGCATATTGAGCAGTTTTATCATTAGACTGAGGTCTTTTGGTCTGTTGCCTTCATCAGAGTCAACTCGGAACACATTCCTGACAACAGTGAAATAGGGTTGCTATGAAGCCGACCCAGTGGTCTAACAATAAAGTTGCCCTATTTACTACAGGTGTTGTTAATGCTGGAGTTTACTGGACAAAAAAAATAAATAAACTAAAATTTGGGCCCTATTGTCAGTGTAAAAGGGCACAACCAGCATTCATCTCTGGGTGAAGGGACTCTGCAGTAGTCATGGGTGTTTATTGCTCTGATCGACTGCGATGGAAATGCGAATTTTCATGGCTTTTTTAGTGGGCTGCGATTACGTGCTTTGAGGTTAAGGACATTGGCATGTCAGTACTTTTCCATCCATCTCTGCTCAAGCAGCACTAAAACTTCATTCAGTGGGCGCTGAGTTTGAAAGAAATATTAAAATAAAAGATGTGAAATAGAAACACTGTCATTGTCCTCCATGACCAGAAAGACAAACTCATGAGAAATGAGTCAATGGCTTATTTATTTACACAGCAGTCACAAGATGTTAAAATTAACCAGTGTTTTCTTTTAATTCTGTGATTATAGATCCTAAACTTAAGGATCTATGAAGCTGAGGTTGTCCCAGCTGCCAACAGTCCATTGGCACGTGACAAACACAGCATTTTGGAAGCAATTCAAAATTCAATTGTTCCAAAGACAAATCCGTCATTTCATGGAGAATATTGCTGTAGAGTGACGGAACTGACTGGACATGCAGGTGTCAGAAGACACTTTCCTGCTGATAATACTGTTTGGACAGATCGGTGGGTGGGTATCAGGACAGGAAGCTGTTAGGATTGCTCCCCTATTTGATGGAAGACCCAATTCCCACCTTTAGAATCTATCTACCAAGTTGGGAAGGTTATTTTTTTTTATTTTATTTTTTTTCAAATGGCTATGAATGTACTGAGACAAATCTTGACAACTGCAGCTGACCATAAGGAGGACAGGGCTAGATGAATTCCATTGAGTCTTATTGTAAATCTTTGTGAAATACCATATCCCTAATTCAGTAATTCACACACTTGTACAGGTACATATTGTGCGTCATTTTAAGGGTTGACAGAAGAGGATTTCAGAGCAAAGTTGGAAATATTTGAGGTGAAAAATTTTGATGTCCACTTTAATTGCAAATTACAGAAGTTGGACAATATTGTAGTAATTCAAAAATTAGAGAAATACAAAAATCACCTTCCCTGTGGAAATGTTGTAGTGCCCTTGTGAGTGAGAAAAATTACTCCCCAATGGCATTATTCAATGGCAAAAGATTGTGACTGTAATGGGGAGCTCCCACCTAAAAGTGTGAATAGCTGGGCCAATGAAACACAGCAGGAGTATTCAGTCAAATGTCCCTGAACAGATGAAAGGTTAAATCTGCACATTTTTCTGTGTCCTGTCCTCTAAAAATCTGTTCAGCATTTAGTACATGAGTGGGTGGCATGGGGATTCTTTTAGACACCGCTAGGTGTTAGTCAATTTTCACACATCAAAAGGTCTGGAACAAACGGTGTGAACTGTGGGGTTGAAGGAGAGCGGCTCGCTCTCACTGATGGAAACGGCCAGGAATAAGTTGTCAGAACTGATATCTCTGGCATTTAAAAAACTGCATGTATGCTAAATGACAGGGTTGCTGGGGTGATAACCTTCCACGGTCCCTTCGTTTCCAAAGTAAATTCTAATAGGTTCAAATCAAGGATCTTTTAATTATGCAGTTATGTACACACCAAATAGGTGACCTTTGGTTAGCAGAGCTGTTCTTTAGTTACATAGCAGTGACCTTTACGGTTACAGAGGGAGAAGAAAGAGCATTCACACATGTTTAGTGTTGAAAACTTCAACAAAGATGCTGTGGGAAAAGACACCAAACATCCAACAACTGGGTTCCTACACGCACACCAAAAGCAAATCCATTTGCATACATATAAAACACTTGATACCTTTTTTACCTGAACTCTCTCAAGGTTGGATAGAACCGTAATAGGGTAATTATCATTACTTATCATTCTTCTCACTAAATTTTGAATCACACTCACCAACTGAAGTGGGAATTCTGCTATTTCTTAACCTGGGCTGGATAGTTACATGTTCTGGTGTGTAAATATTTCATGCATCCCGCAAGTTTTGGAGTCGGCTCAGCTGGCAACCTCAACATGGCTGTGATGGCTGCAACGCAATCCTTTGGGGCGATTCTGACCTTCAAAGTCACATTCACTAACACTGCTTGTTTTTTTTGTCCCTGACAGGCTGAGGCTGTTATTCAAGGAGTCTGACAACATTATGGAAACAATTCCTACATAATTATTAAATAAATAAATAAATAAATAAGTCTTAATCTGAGTGAGTTGCTGCAGTTGTTACATCATTTAGATTTACAAAATCAGTACAATACTTATCCATTGATTTGAGAATATATTCTTTCTGGCAGTTATACAGTAGCAAAGGAGGTCGTTGATAATATGAGGTCGTTGAACTATGAACTTAGTTAATCAATTCAAATCAATTCAGCTCTGAACAGTTGTAGTTGCTGCAGTTATCCCTGCTCACAGTTTTCCTGCATAGGGATTTTTTTTTTCTTTTTTTTACTGACATTTCACTTTTGTTTTTTATTGCTAAATGAACTAAACTGGATCATCTGGCCAATTTTCCTCCAATCTCATTGTCCAAGTGTTCTCTGCCCTCTCAAAGATCGCCGTGTTCCCAGATCGCAGCAATTTGCAGTCATTTTGGCAAGTTTTACATTAAATTATGATCATAACCAAAGGAAATGATGGCCGGTAAATTTGGAGTTAATTCAAACAATAGAATCACTACTCTTTGTATTGGACAACAACTGGCATCCCTCTGCTGTCTGGATACACCCTGTCAGAGCTCGTCTCTGACCTACCGCAGCTCTCTGTCTGACTGCATTTTGGAGGTCGGTGCCCTCCCTGCATGACCCAAATAACAAAGCTTTTATCACCCCCCTGGTTAACCTTTTGATGATCTCTCAAACACCCAGAGGCTTATCTGTGAGCTCCAGAGGTACTGTCTGTCCAGGACTACCACTGAGATGTCATTACTGTGCAGAGTACAAACTGCAGCCCATACAATTTGTTTAATCACTCAGGGCAGACTTGAATCAACATGTACCTGCAGGTTTATTTGTTAAATGCTTTGCTAGTTTAAAGTATGACACCCCAGCGGGCATCAGCACAGTCTGCAAAAATCTCTATATTTAGTGTGATAATCTAGTCAAGGGATTTTTTTCTTCATCCACTTATTGCATACATGAAGAATTCCCTCCTCCGGGCAAAATGTATGTGAAGTTTCTGAGTCATTTAAATAGCTTCTGCGTTTTAAGCAGTTGAATAAGCCTATAGATGAAGTATTTATACAATATGACTCAAGAGAGCAATGCCTGTTCTGCCCTCCATCAAGTTTTGTCAGATGTTGCTGGGCATGTCATTTTTGATGGTGGACTTAACTTGTAAGTTTTTAGTGATGGATGGTCTCACTGTTTGTGTGAAAGCAAATTACCCATTAAACGGGAGAACTGAATACAGCATATTACCCAGACTTAAAATAATTAAAGCATGCCTTTAACTGGCTCCTGAGAGGCAGTGCTATTTAGCACTTTTTTTTTTTTCGTAACTTTTTTTGTCTTATTAATGCATGAAAGGAAAAGGCAACGATTTCCGTACCACGTTTCCTGCGTGTGATCTCATAGTTTAAGACCCCCTGTCACTAATCAGTCATGTACTGTAATGTGTAAAATACAGCGACTACAAGACAGTCATTTGTGTATTGTGACCAAGGCATTAGTGATTAATACGAGCCACTGACAGCAACTGTTGGACTACAAGAAAACTCCACAGAAAACCTCAATTCACTGTAACTGAGCACAGAACTCACATGCAGTAGTATGAAACACATATACAAAAATCTGCAGTCATGTGGGCACAACTCCTCTGTCGGGAGCAACGGCACACTATGCTGTGGACTCACCCTGGTCAGAAAGCAAACCAAATTAATTTCATCACCTGACACCCAACCTGTCTGAAATGCAGGAAAGTGACGCCATATCTGCAGCCATGGTTGCATGTTACGTTTGCCATTCATCTGAAGACCTCAGCCTGTAGTACGATACATTCAGAGTGCAAACATGCTTATAAAAAGGATGTAGGCATCACGGATGCACACGCACTAAACTTATTTACACATATAGGAGTTACTTTTCTTCTCACTCTCCCACACACGCACACAGAAATCCATTTCTCATTCTCAAATATACTCATGGGCACACACATATGCTCAGTCCCACAGGGGCTGTGGAGTAAATCAGTGAGTGGAGTTTGTGTGAGTGATGGTGACAGGATAGACAGGACAGATAGATGATCGGAGGGAGAAGAAGATGAAAACCGAAAATGGATTTCAGAAGTCCAAGCATGTACGCTACCTTCAGGTTACTGCGTGCGTGTGTGTGCGTGCAGGTGTCTCAGATTTCCATTATCCATCTATTCTGACAATTGGAGGTGACAAGTGCTGACATGATGAGACAGTATAGTGGAAAAAATCATCGTATAACGTGTCAGTCAACATACATACGAGCGCATATGCAGTGTGTGTGTACAAAAAATAAACACCAAGGTATTCTGAATATATATACACATGAACGCTTTGTCTGTTTCGCTCAATCTTTTTTTTCTCTCTCTCTCTCTCTCTCTCTCTCTCTCTCACACACACACACACACACACACACACACACACAGACTCAGCCACCAGGTGTGAGCGAGCCCAGCCATCTCCGGCAGAGCTCTGAAGAGTGTCTGTCACCAACAAAGATCCCTCGCTTCTATAGTGAACTAGAATGACAGCCACATCATTACTACTATGGACAGTTGATGTGTGTGTGTGTGAGCCGAGGCTTTATGAAGCACTTTCCACACATCCATGTGTTTGTGTACGGGATTGTCGCTATGTGTGTGTAGGTGTGTGTAATCATTACTATGCCATCGTCCATCTGCTCCCTCTTGACAAAGTGGAAAGTTTCTGACCAACTCCTCCAGATGTATTATAGATCTGTCTTCATGTCTGCACGTGTGTGTGTGTGTGTGTGTGTGCTTGTGCACGTACGTACGTGTGTGAGAGAGATGATTGCAGAGGAAGAGAGAACATGGATGGAATACAATGATGGCATGATGGAAAAAAGATTGGAAAACTGGTGAGGAGGAATTGAATGAGCCAAACTAATGATAGAGAGAACACAGAGAGACTTAAGTATAAGGAAGTGTAAAAAGAAAGAGGGTGTCTGCAGTTGCGTGCTTTTAAATCAGTATGGAAATATTCACAGTAGAAGGCTTGTACTGTGGAGAGGACAGAGTGACACACCACTAGATGGATTTTTGAAAGGACAGTTGGAGTTTTTGGCTCTTTTGAAAAAAGTCAGAAATGGCCAATTCCATGAAAAGTGGAGAGATCAGACCACTGTGCAGAGATTCACTTATTCATCTGACGTCTTCAGTTTTAGGCATCAGCAGAGAGGATTATATTTACATCTGAGGAGAATTGAGTTTTCATCCTTCCTGAATTTGTTAAATCTTGCTACATGATCCAGTCAAGTTGACTTCTTACTTGTTTAGTTTTATATGTTGTGTGTCTGTTCTCTGATTAGATGGTGTATTTACATAGTAGATAGAAGTAAAACTACAATGTGAAAAATAATTGCAAAATTGCTTTATGTAACTCCAAATAGTGGATGTTATTTTGATTGGATACTGGATAGTAGATACTGTAGTGTTAAATGTGGAGGGTGACACCTGTTGCAACCAATCATATGAGTAGTTGTGTTGTAATAAAGAGACATAAAAGTTATACAGATATCATGTTAAACTGTTGCTATGGTGAATGTGAAAGTCACCAAGAAAGAACATGAACTGGCAGTGGCAGTTTTCTGATTCAACATGTTGATATTGATGGCACAGTGTAATGGATACAGAATAATGTGCCCATCGGGGTTTACACTGGTAAATCAAACCTGGCTATCAATACGCAATGTTGTCTGCCACCTGGCACACAGTCATCTGGGAAAAGGAACTGGAACAACGGTGGAAAAATGAATACCACTCGGAAAAGTAAGGGGAAAAGTAGTCTGTTGCCACTTAAAGCTAGGGTCTACAATCCTGGAGAGCTAGCAAGCTTGGAAAGTGGCACCTCCTGTAAGTGCCCCCCGTCCTGTCAGTGCTCCGTCCAAAGCCACGCCCCCACAAACCTGAACGCCATCTGGCAGTGGGACTCAGCAGGGAGAAGGAGACGCCGGAGCACGATGCAGCAATTCAGCTGGATTTAGCACAGAGCAGACAGGAAGTGAAGCGCTGAAATAACAAACAACGTCCGGTTAATTTTCAAAATAAAACACTCCGTGTTGACACCAGCACACGTCGTGAGGCCAGCTGTCTATCGTATTAAGCCATGGCGGACTCACACCGCAGCCGGTGGCGACTGCTGGAAGGCAGAGCAAAACTGGATCGGAGTGGCAACGCAGCGGACCGTATCCAGTGGAAACTGGGCCGACTCATTGGCCATTCTCATGGCTAAAAACAAAACACAAAGAAGCTAACGGTAGCATTGGGCTAATACGAGCTACAAACGTAGCCAAGTTGGCAAACCTTACATATTTCATGAAAATAACAAATTCCCCCAAAACAAAACAAATCATTACCTGTCCAACAGAAAAAGGGAAACCTCTGCATCACTTTTCAGGCCCTTCACATGCCCCAGTTGTCTCCACCGCTCAAATGCTGGACTGATGTTGACTCGGGTCTGACTTTTTTCTTGATCCAGAGCCTATTTTTTCGCAGCCTTTTCTGCCTCAGGCTTTCTTTTCCTTGCCTTTTTGTAGCGGGGTGAGCTGTTACAAGTAACGCTGGCTGCATTTTCTCTGCCATTAACCAAATGAACGTCTTGTCCTGCAGCTCCGTATTTCTGCAGAGGAGTGAGTTGAATATTTCCGGCATTTCCGCCAGTGAAACGTGACGTGTGCACGTGCGGAGGAGGGAGGGACAGAGGGCAGAACGACACATGAAGGCATCTGACCAATGGGCCGAAAAGCAGGGCCGAAAAAGCAGGGATTGTTCAGCTTTTTCTCAGTCCTGCTGCTGCCACGGAGGTCTGATTATTTTCGTTCCTTTTTCTGAATACATTTATGTCACCAGCTGCCTCGGCATTCAAGAAAGATGGCATACGGAGAGCGAGATGAAGCTACATCTTTGTACACTTCGTATATGGTGTACATGATAATTACACAAACTAGATGCACAATGGCGCTCTTTCTTGCAGTGATTTCAGAGGAAAGACGCTGCCATCGCCGTTTGTCTACTTACCGCTCACGGCCCTGGGGGAATGTCTTGCACCTGTACAGAACGCAAAATCCGATCCGATCTGCTGGAACGTATACATGCAGGAGTAATGCGACTATCAATCGAATAATCGGGGTGCTTTAATTCGACTATGAGAAATCTGATCTGGTCCAAATTTAGTCAGATTAAGGTGTATACATGCATCTTAAAGATCCGATCATAGTCTGACTAACCCAGTAATTCGGTTTTCTTAAGTGTCATGTAAACGCACTGAGTGTGTTTTGTTTTAATCTGATTACCAGTTAAATGAGTTGATTTAAAATGCACAGCATTTGCTCTGATGCTGTAAGTAATCTGTCAAGTAACTAGAAACCAAAGCTATGAAGTACCAAAAAGATTCATCTCCAAAATTTAGTGGATCAGAAATATAAAGCAGCAGAAAAATGTAAATACACAAGTAAAGAACTAAATTGTACTGAAGTACAGTCCATGAGTAAATACTTATAGGTACAATAAGTCTCTGCGGTGATTAATCAGAGGCCTGTCTCCGCTTCCTCTTGGTGTCCTCTCCTGTCTTACAACTTGTCTACACATACTACGTAAGTCTGTTGGCTTCAGCTACAAGTTCATTCATTTGTAATGAACCCCATGTGTTCCCCTCCTGCACTGACAGCTGCAGCGCATTCAAGACGCGTGCATTGGATTTATGCCGCTATGCTATCCTTTGGATGGCCTGTCATTTTTGGTAGTGAAAGCTATTCCATGTCGCGCCTGGTCTTTGTTGCTAGCATTACATCAGCTAACTTGGTAGTTGGCTACAGATGCCTCGCATGTTAAATAGAACAGCTGTTTGTGCAGCAGCAAGCTGTGTGTAGCTGTCTTATTGTAGTCACATTTCACTGCTGCAGCCACCCGCTACTGCAGCATGTTTCTTGCATGAGCCATACACATCAGCTGTTCTGTCATACAGTATAAACCTGAGACAGAAATGATTAGCTTCTTAAATTTGGTTCCCTTTTATAGTGTTAACATTACATCTGCTGTCACAACATGAGAACACACTCTTAGTATCTGATTCATGGATGTTCCATAACATTTTATTATAATTTTTCCTGCGATTTGAAATGCAGCGTTGGGTAAATATTTGTTACAGTATTCACAGTTCATGAAATTCTTATTCTTCTGAAGAAGGGGAAAAGAAATCTGACAGTGTATTGCGAGTACTTCAACCAGCTTCCAATGCAAATCAATTTCTTGAGTGTTTTCTAAAATAAAGTGTCAGTTGACTTGAATCTAGTTCAGCAACCTGCCATATATATATATAAATATATATATATATATATATATATATATATATATATATATATATATATATATATATATATATATATTCCCTTATATTTCCTCCTTTCAATAAACACACGTATTTCCATTAAAAAAAAACCAAGATAAAGTGATTCTTAATGGCCTGGTGGTTTTTGTGAATGTGATTTAAGAGAATATACTTTATAGGACCCAATTATAGACTGAAATTGTTGTATATGAGGAAAATATTGACCATGTAAACAACACAATATAGAGACAAACAGCATTTTTTGCAGCGTCAAGGGGTTATTTTGACACTGGGATACTTATTGGAAAAGTGAAGCTCTTCACTATAATGTTCTTATATTATATATCTCTCGCTGTTATCATTTATCTTTTTGCACTACATGTTTTGTTTGTGCTGCACAAAACTCTGCCTCTGTAAACTGTAATGTTACCATTTCTGGCTGAGTTTGCTATCAACTTGAAATGAAATCTACCCATCTGCTTTACTTTAACATCAGACTTTCAGATCAAGTGGATTTTTTTTTTTTTTGTTTTAGGTCTATTTTTGCCTTTGTGGTTTAGTAAATGAAGAGCTGAAGACTAGACTGAATGACTTGTTAAGGTGGACTTTGTGACAGACAGTCTCATGGCTTGTCAGCAAGCATCGGGTCAGCTGGCAATTTCCTGACATGGAGCAGCTTAATACAGACAGCGCATCATCTTTCTACACCTATCTGCTTGCTCTCTATCAGCTCCTCATCTCCCATATCAGTCTATTTCCTGTCATTTGCCCTGGCTCTCTCTCTCTTTCTCTCCATCATGGCACATCTAAATGGTTTGACTCTCTCCCTCTCTCACTCCCTCTCACGCGCCTCCTTTACAATTTCTCGCCCTGTGCCTTCATTCCATCCATCTCTCTTTGGCAGTGCATCCCAACCGACTCTCTCTTTCTCTCTCTCTTTCTGCCTCCCTCTACTCTATCCATCTGTCCAGAGTAGTGTGTCTAAAAGGCTTGCGGTGGTGTGCTGTGCCAAGCCGAGTGCACAGATTTGGATAACCGCTGTCTGGAGATATGTCTGAGATAACAGCTAGAGTCACTCACTCTTGGCCTGGGCTGCCAACCATGTGTGTGTAAATGTGTGTGTGTGTGTGTGTGTGTGTGTGTGTGTGTGTGTGTGTGTGTGTGTGTGTGCGTGTGTGTGTGTGTGTGCGGGTGCTGAAGATAACCCCAGAGCCACTTGCTCTTGTCCCAGCCAAAAGTGGTTTACAGCTGATAACGACAGCAAGGAAATTTCACGCATTACAAAAGTTGACACCTTGAAAAATAGATACACAGCAGAGGGAAAATATTTGAAATTTGATTAAAAAATGTGATAGCTAGTCCAGGGAAGTATGAAAAATAACTATAGGTGACAGTGTGAGATGTAATATGAAGAGGTGTAGACTCCACACAGTGGAGTCTTGCAGGTTTCATTGGCCTTCATCTGGGATGTTAGCCCATGTTTATTCAGGTGCGTCTCCAGCTTTTAGTGCATCAGTTTTCGGGGTACCTGTTTTCTATCTCATCTCATCCTGTAGATGCTCAGCGTGATTCATGGCAGAGGCTACAGAAATATGCTGATTTGATTGTCATGTTCATGGAACCATTCATGGGCATCCCCACCCGTGTGGAAAGCAGCACTCAAAACTGACTCAGTCACCACACCACTGTTTGCTGGCACTAATTTATGCCATGAAAACCCAATATGCACTTCTACCGTTCAGCGTTGTTAACAAGTAGCATGATGGATATTTTTTTTTCTTGAGTACAGTGGCGAATATTGAGTCATGGGTTGCAGAGCATGCCTACTCAAAAAAGTATCTCTTAGATGTCAAGGTCTTCTCATCAAATTCACACTTGGCAGCCGGCCATTACAACCACTGTGTTCCGCTGATGACCACTGGGCAGTTCCTCTGGGGGCATTTAGGATAGACCGTGGAGAAGAGCAGCAGATTAGAGGCCATCATCTTCCAGCATAGATCAGCTGCATATTAGACAGCCAATGGCAAGATCAATAAAACTGAAGAGAACCAAATGTTTAATGTTTATCCTAAGTCAGTGGTCAGGAGCCCATATGTACACTGAAACAAGATTGGTTCTTTGTAATCATTCCTCCTGTTGGGGTACAAAATCTGGAGTCCTGTAAAAAAATGTATAACCAAGTTGGTCTGAAGCAAATTCCAGGCTTCAGCAGACAGACACAAAGTAGTTGGGTATCACTAGCCCTTTTTAGAAAAGGCAGCACATTTGCTCCAAGGTAAGGGCAACAATGTGCCAGCCTGTCTTTCTAAAACCGAGGCGTAATATTCCTCCTTTTCCAAAAGCCGCCTCTGAGGCAGGCGTAAACATGTGACGTGACGTGAAGCTCGAAGTTGGGCTGTGAACAGTGACAAGGAATTTGTCTTCAAAATAAGAGCTTTACATTGCACCCCATTGGAGTTTAGAACTGGGTTCTTAGCGGGGGGCTTTTAATTTTAAAGTAGTGACCGTCCTTAACTTGCCTACACAACGACAATCTAACACAAGCAAACAGCTACAGAGACCGAGGAGACGCTGCATCTCCTGGATCTCTGCAGCTGTCCAGTTGTTCATCTTAATGTCTGTGGATGAAGTGATGGACTGACTGCTGTGATCAGCTGTTTCCTGGTTTTAAAACTCCTCGGCTGTGGGTCGCACAACAGTGCAGGTCATCGACACCTCCACACGTCTCACACAGAGGCCGGCACATTGACGCCTCAGATTTAGATAGCAGGCAAGGTGGAAATAAGTGAACCCTCCGAGGAGGAAAATCAGCGGACCAAAACAGACCCCCAGTTTGCCGGCCTCTGTCTAAAACCACGAACTGAGCCGCCAAAACGACGGGCAAATTGGCGGCTTGGTGCTCTGTCTAAAAACGGCTACTGTTAAAATATTATGTTGTTGAATTTCCTCTTTGTGGTGCTTTGTCTCCATTACTTAAGGAAACACTGTCCAGGAAAGGACATTTCATCATAAGTAAACTGCAGCGTCAGAAGAACCCCGATTGATTTGTCTCGGACTGTGGTAGTAATTGTCACGTTTGTTTCATAAAGCCACCTGGAAAAGAGATGCTAGAAACTGTTTGGATAAGGCAGGCACTTTCAAAAAATACTTGGGAGGTTATTGGACTAACCATCCTTCCATCACCACCCATCACAGGCTAACTTCAGCCGATCACATCAACAGTAGGAGAGTGCTACCACCAGCGGAGTCAGTTGGTAAATCAAACACACCAAAGTCATTTTGGAGAAGGAAAATATATTTTCCTTGAAAAATGCCTTCAGTGCCATTCTTTGCTCTTCTATCAAAGAAATATACTCCCGGTTGTCTTTAACTGACACTGCTGTAACATCTACGCTGATATCTGGATGTTCTTTCAAACAAGTAGTCCGTTCTGGTCAGCACACCATAAACTACACCCACAGTGGCCAGTAGTTCTTCAAAGGAAGCTCATTATGTCAGAGCCTGTATATTGGGCCGTATAGCTTCAAGCCTGGCAAGATAGATGTGTGAGATCACATGATCTTGTGAATCAAGCTCGCAAAGGTAAAGGACTGTGATATTTGTTCCTCAGTACTTTCCCTCATTACTGTCATCAGAATTTGATCTCTTGCCATTATGAACAGAATAAGTGATTACAGCAAGCAAACACGGTTTCAGCAGTCATATGGGTACCTGACTATAGTTTTAGCTGGACTTAAAGCCTGTTCTTTAATAGCAACTCTTTTTCCTCCTGGACCTGAGCTTGTTAATGTGGCTGTGACAGTCTGCTACATGTTTTGTTTCTGCGATGCAGCAGGTAGCTTGAGGAGGCACGACCGGTCTGTTTGTGTTTACCTTCACTGATGCGTCCCAGCAAGTAGTCATCAATTATTAACACATGGAATGACTTCTGCAAGGATAGATGTCCATGGCTGAATTTTAAATGTAGAATAATAACGGTGAAGATGTTTTATTTATTTCTTTTTTTTTGTCTATTTAAACAATTTATGTTTGTCGAATATTAGACAACAGCATGGACATTGGGAGGAAGCATGTCCATATCCATTTGTTCTTCTCTTCCATTGGGAAAGAAGTGCTTGATTATTTTTTTTATCTTTCTATTTTTTTCATTTTAATTTTGGATCTGGCTACATCTCCCTCTTCCTCTGACATTTTATGAGCCACACATTCTAGTGCACCACATGCAAATTGTGCTAATATACCATATGTACACTTAGTTCACAGTCATTTGGCTGGTCAATGCATAAGAGAGCTGCAGCCACCATGTGTATGTAATGTGAATTCAGTCAACAAAGACTCCAGTTGTCTTGAAAATTGCTGCAGGTTCAGTCATTTCTCCTGAGGAATCAAAACGTTTTCTGCGTAGTTATTTTGATTCCACACATTTTTAATTTTTAGAATACAAAATGTAGTTTGTGTGTTTGCTGTGCTAGCATTAGTTTTGTGTTGCTGCTGGGTTTGCTCATGTCACCCATCTGGACATGCTTCTAAAACTGTGACTGGTCTGTCCAATTTGTGCCTGTCTCTGTCAAACTGGCTCTGTGGTGGCTTGTGTCATAATAGGGAGGAAGGATCCAAACTCACCGACTTCTAAGACAATTCAAGAAACTTTATTCTCGAAACTACAAATTTCAGACACTTCAAACAGCTGAATGCTAAGCTTTGCATTATTCATATTATTTCACTGCAGTTTCTCCATTATGTTGTTTAAACTAAGACGTAACTGAAATGGAATCGCTGAGCTCAGTTAATCGCTTGGCTCTGCACTAGCTGATGGACTGACTGGTAATGTGAGTGAGCTAACAGTGATGAATAACAGGACTGATTAAAGCTATAGAAGAGGGCTGTTAACCAAGTGAACATTTAGATTGATTCTTTCCTGTCCTCTGCACTTTTGCCTGTTTATGTTCTCATATCACAGTTCTCAACATATTGTTTCGGATGATGCGTGTGGTGATAAAAGTTTGCCACAAGCAGTAAAATTCCTGTTTTCTCTTAATTATTTCCCCTAGTACTTAGCTGAATAGCTCAGATTCTCAGAGTATATTTTAATGTCTAAATATTTGCATTTCTGGTTTACTTCCAGCTACTTTTAGCTCGCAAGTGTGAAAGCAGTAAGAACAACTGGCAGTGAATGTGAGTGGGAAGTCTGTGAGGGATCAGTGTTGCTGCACCAGTGACTTCTCCTACTGGTTAGTTGGGACATGAGGGGTGGAATGAATTAGCAATAATATGATAATAATCTTCATGAGAATTGCACAGTGCACAATGCAAATACCAGAACAACTGAGAGAATCTGCCATTCTATCAGTGCATTTCAACCTGTCTCTCTTCATTTTCTAGAAATGAGTGTCTCTTTATAGAAGAGTAAGGAAGGTTGTTGAAGCTGAGAAATATTAAACTTTAACTGTAACTTTAACTTTATTAAACAGCATGATATGTTCTTACTGTATTGGAAATATAATGATACAATGTTTAAAATATGGGGTCTACACTGGACATGATCTTTAAACTTAGATAAGAGGATCTAATTTGTACCCAGATGGATACCTCAGCTCCACTGACAAATGAAGACGAGCATACAGAATGGGGAACAGCACCTTTTAGATATCTTTGGTGACAGTAAATCAGTAATCAGCACATGGGTGCACAAAATCAGTGGATAAAGACTGATAGACTCTTTCTAAGGAGTCCAGTAAATACAGGTACAATGTATTCTGTCTGCCAAAAGTCTATTAACAATGAATCATTTCAGCCCCTGGATAATTGTTATCATCACATTTTGACATTCGCATTCAATTATTTTGCTGGCTCTGCGAGATGAATGTTTTATTTTGAGTGCCACACTCATTGCACATGAATCTTATTTGAAAAGGTGTGATTAGAGATTTTTGGTTCTTATTTAAAAGCAGCAATTTGACACCTTAACAGCTAACACCCTCTCTGCGTGATAGCTGCTAATGTGTGCAGAGCTGGAGGCTGAATATATTCACAACTAAAGTGGACACTGCCAAAAAGAGCTGCAAAATGATGAGAATTAAGTCCACATATAGATTTAAGTGTGACTATTGGTGTTAATCCGGGGGGGTAGTTAGATAAAGGTCCAGCATCTATCCTGCGAATAATCCCATCTCACAATGTTTCACAAATTGCTGCATCAAAACACCCTCAAGTCCCAGCAGAAATATGCTTTGTCAAGGATGTTCTTTAAAAGTGATGTTTTGAAAATGATTTGTCTTTTTAAATTTTACCAATGTAAATCACTTGACCTTTTTTTTAACCGCCAAAAATTCCTACAGTACTTTGTGTAATGAATCACCCAATTCATTTTAACCTCGTGCACTTCCTTTACTTCATGCTCACATGTTTTCAAGAGGCATGTAACTAGTTATTTAAGGCCATCCTTTGAGGCACATTTTCCTTGCACATCATGCACATTCCAAACATTAAACAGACTTACGGTGCTCAACTTTAATTTAAGAAACATTAAGAATGCTTTAACTGTTCAATTAGTCCACAGTGTGAGGTAAGCCAAGGTCATAATCACGTCGTTTGAGGCTCCTTGAAAGTTTGTATGAGACAGAAAATAAAGGGTAATAACCTGCTATTGATACAGCAGTGAGGGTTGAGGATTGGTGTTGTATAGCATTGGCAGTGAGAGCAGTTGCTTGAGACATTTGGATTGAATTTATACATCTCATTGGAAAAAACAGACCAAAAGTACAAACAGCAGTCCAGGGTCATTATTACCACAGAGGGCATCAAGGACATACTGTATGTATCCTCCGTAACTGATGCTTATTTTTTCGGGAATTTGTGGTTTTTGCACCAGGACTGTTGTTAGCACTCTACAACTAAAAATGTGTATGTATGTACATTGATTGTATCCTAATCTTGTTGTCACTCAGTATCTTTACTTTAGTATTTTGATGTCTTGATGATATATAGAATAACAAAACAATGAATAGATGCAGGTTTTAGCGTTTCTGTACTGATTCATTATGAACTGTGTATAACTGAACCATTATTAATACATTATTTATGCAAAATCCTAAAATGTAAAAGCCATATACAGGCCTTGCTTTTGATTTCTTGACCAAATTTGGTGCTGGGTGGTGTTAAGTATGGGCCCGAGTCTTGTGATCGGAAGCTTGCTGGTTCAGTTCCCCTGGTCTGCATGCCGAAGTGTCCTTGGGCAAGATGCTGAACCCCAAACTGCTCCTGATGTGCTGGTGGGAACCTTGCATGGCAGCCACCGCAATCAGTGTATGAAATACCGTAAGTCTTTGGACAAAGGCGTCTACTAAATCCCCTAAAGTTTGTCAGGGGGACTCATGGCCTCAGTGTTTCTGAAAGTCAAGCCAGAGCCTTACATTGTGAGTCAAACCCAGTGGACAAAAAACCCATTGTGTTTATTCCATTCCTGTTTTTGTTACCAGACTACAGTCCTCCCACTGCGGCTTGTAAAGAAAACACCGACTAAATACAGGAAGATCATTTCATACTTGACTGTACCTTCAGCTTAACTTTAAAGGCATTTTTTGCATGAGAAAATGACTTTGTCCCCATCTCTTATCGAACAAAATATATTGCATGTACTCATATTATAATCCCTCCCAATCATATCCTGCCCTCTGCCTGTATTTTCTTATTTTCCTGGTATTTTGTTGTGCTCAAGATGTTACTGGGCATCAGCAATGCTGGAGAAAGAAAGCTTTTGTTGAGTCTCATTCCCAGGTTGTAAAATATTGACACTTTGTCCAACCAGAACCATCAATGTTTGGAGGCCTGGGAATGAGACTCAACTATATGTGGGAGTGGGGTTTGATCAGATTTGACAGGGGCCCAGCATGACATACTTTTCTAAGAAATGAGCCCAGCTTCCTTCAGATCAGTGAGAAGAGCACAGACGAACAGATTGCAACAAACCAAACAACTAAATGTAATGTTAAATGATGTAAATGATGGTTCACAATTTGGGAGAAAATAGTGTGTTCATGAAGACACAATCACTCAGAAACTGTCTGAGAAAACTAGATTTTCCAGGGTCTTTAAGCTGTGGACCTCAACAAAGCAAAATAATCCTTCAATCCCATGTAGGAACCAAGACACATTTCCAAGTGTTACCAGCAAATCTTCGTACACACCATCTGAAATGACTCTGCTGCTTGGCGTAAACTGTAGTTAAAGTGCATCACACTACAGCAATAAAGTGTCATTGATGGTTACCTAGTGACAGACAGATGCATTACAAACAGATGTGCTTGTGTTTGTCAGTGTATATTGATCTACTCTAACTCTTCTGCCAAGGCCTCTGCCCTCTGCACATTAACTGTTTGTACATTATCAGTCATATAAGAGAGGGCAGGCAAAGAGAGCAGCTCGATGCAAAAGTTTGTATTTTGTTTGTGCATTTGTATGCATGGCACTGCAGCAGTGTTTACTTGCACAATATTTGAAAGGTGTCATCTGAGCTTTGTTTTTCTTCTTGTTGCAGTCGCTGTACATACTGTTTGACAAAACGCTGAAACACAGAGGATTCGACAAGCTGTTCACGGTGACCATGAGTCTAAAAACTGCTGCGAGAGCTGCTCTCCTAAAAATGAAAATCACAACACGATCTAGCTCTGGAACACCAAATGAGAAATAGTCAGAGCTGTCCGAAATTTCACACAAAAAGATGTTAAAGTTCAGTCTTTACCAGGAATTAATTTATAAAAGCACAGCTGTTGCTAAGCTCAGATCATTTAGAATATTATAGTGATTCTGTTGCCCTTATTGTAAGGAATCGTGGATAAGGCTTGCTTCAGTAAATGCCTGAAACAAGTCTTCAGGTACCTGTGAATCCCATTGCAGGCCTTTGGATTTCATGGAAGATTGAATATTTTTCACACTTACTCACAGTTATTTCTGTCAAACATGTAACGCCATGGGCTTAGAAATGAGTTGAGGTCTCGGCACTGTGGGGAACAGTGTGTGCTTTCCCATGCAATCAACGAAGAGGAAGCCAGTAGTTTATTACCAGAAGAAATGTTCCTGATAGTCGTGTCATGAGCTGAACAGCATGGGCTGAGAATTTTTATTTTTTATCAAAAAATACGTTTCAGTTGTTAAAGATAGAAGATAGAGAAGCCAAACTAAAGCCTTATACTTGCAAAATGATCTATGAGGTGAACTTTTCAGGTGATCCATCAGCAGTATGGTGCATACAGTAGTCATACCTTTGCAGGCTTATAACAATTTTAAAGTTGCTGTCTAGAAGGACATAAAAATACTCTTTTACCACTTTTCCACCATTGACCGCATTCCCACTCCCTGCAGACAATGTTGCCTGCCTGTGACTTTTATCTGAAGCGGATCACTGACGTCACATTTCATGTCACCAATGTGCTGGAAACAGAAGATAAAACAGCGTCTGTAAAACAGTGGATGACCGGTTGACTACCATCATTTGAGCAACTCGGTCCGATAACATTTGGAAAGTCTGGAGGAGAAGCACAGTTTAATTATTTTATCCCCCTTCAAGTTAGCTGGGCGCTATACTGGAAGTTAGCCAGTTCAGTCAGCAATCCAAGTGTTTTTGTAGCTGAGAAGTCGCTTTATTGGCTTCAAAAAGCCATTCCATTGTTATTTACGTGCCATCACTTTGCTCAGGGGAATGTAGCGTGTTAACCTGGGTCTCTTGCGGGGGAAATTTACCTGGGTGTAAGTGCTGAGTTTACACATTCCCATCACACAGACAAGCTTGATCTTAGTGGGACTTTTGACCAGTGGAAACGGAGAAGTTGTTCGCAGAGTATTAGTATTATTTCTACATTAATATTCCATATTTGATCTTTATTTTTTTCTGGCTTAGACTTGTTTGATGAGTTATAAAAGTGTAAAAATTAAGAGGAGCAAAATCAGAGCACTGTGTGTCCTGATAGTATTTGCACACTGCTCGACAGAGCAAAATACAAAGCAACATGTCACCACCACACCAACTTGTCCCTGGCTTTCATCTAACTGATTATCATTTGTGCTCTTTGTAATTGTATTTGTTTGAACCACTTGCAAACAATTAGTGATGCTTACAAATGGTGTCCATTTAAACAGCACTGCGCCTCACTATTCCTTACCGGCTTTGTTCTCACAGGGTTTTTTTGTCACCTGGAATATTTACTGTCCTCTAGTCATGAATCGACTGAAGGGCCGACAGTTATTTGACAGTTTCACTGCAGTTGTACTGGGCTTCTCAGTCGCTTAGAAAGCCTTGAATGAAATCTCAACACTGGAGTAAAAATACTTTGGAGTTTGTTCATGCAAAGTTGATGTTCTCTAACTTTAATCCCTTCATTTGCAACAATACAGAGCCTGAAATTGAAACTTAGATTATATAGTATTTTGCCTTGGCTCAGTTCTCAATAAACTTTTAATGCAAAGAAAATTCTTAGCTTTGAATACAAAATGCTTCCTGATGAATGTGGGATTTACTGCCGTCATCAGTAATCACAGTTGAGCAACACATTCATCATTTTTGTGTAAAGTAATTCTTACTAACTTCTGCATTAAATGACATATTTTCTAAGTGCTGTGTATATTATCATGAGGAAATAACCTAGAGTAGTAGACTTTTTTGCTAAGAATGAGTCACTGTTATTGGCGTTATATGATAATCATTATTTTAAACCAACAATAATTGAAATTCAGTGGTGGTGGTGATGTGATGCTCTGATGAGTGTACGTGATAGATGTTCCCTTTTTGTTGTCAGATCTGCATATATTCACAATATTTGATATTATTGTTTTTTATGCCTCAGGACTACTTAAGTAAGTAAAGCTTTTTTTGTTTAGTTTTTTTGTTTTCTCACTTAAGAAGAATAGAAAACTTTCTAGTTTGCATTCCAATATCATTACAGGCATAAATGCTTAAAACACGGCCTTTTTTCATGAAAAGTTGCAGTTTTTTGTTGTTGTTTTTTTTTCACAGAGCCCTCTGCTTCCATCGTCACATGATGAATCTTGAACTTTCTGATCGCAAATAGTTTTTCTCTGATGACTGTATTGTTATTTTGTTTGTGTGAAATTTCATTTGATGAAAGAGCAGGTAAAAATAAGAGAATAAGAACATTGGGGCTGATGTGTGGCATAGGTCACCAGCATAGTGGATATAACTCCAGTGTATTGCTGATGCTACCACTCACTCCTATCCTAATGAAGCTACCAGTCGCCACTAACAAGCTTAACGAATGTCTCGAATATCAAGCAGTAATTGCAGGGAGACTCTTCTCTCTGCCTAATTACTGATATTTCCTGCTGAAGCGATTGGACCTGCAGCACGCGGGGATGGTGGCGGAGGTGGGGGGTGGGGGACTTTACTATATTCCATTTGCTATGCGAGCTCCTGCGGCAAGGCTGCACTCTCTGAAATGTCTTCCATAGGTTATTTATAATCTGTAGGAAGTGGTAGAGAGAGGCTGAGCTGGGACTATAGAGAGAGAAAGAGAATTTGTTGAACATGGAGAGCGGAGAAAATAAAGCTACAGTAGAGTACACAGTCAGTGTAGTGTGTCTGTGTGTGTATGTGTGTGCATGTGTGTGTCTGTGTGTGTGTACGGTATGAGTGAGACTGCAAGGTAAAACGTAGGTCTTTTAACCTCTGTTTCTCCGTTCAGCCTCTCAAGCTCTCCATCATCTGATCAATTTCTCTTCAGTACCCCTGTACTTTATAATCCTTTCTCCTGGATTCATTCTTATGTACTCTTTTTCTGTCTTATTCTTCTCCTCTCAGCCTGATGATCAGACTTATTTGCCATTTCTTTTAATTTCATACTTTTACTGTACAAACTGTAACATAGCCACCTACATTATCGCTGTATACACTCAAATATATAAATTACATTGACATTAAACTATAACAATTGATTTGACTTGCTGGTACACCAGCTTTACACAAATTAACAGTGGCAGCCAGTGGATCCATTATTCTAAATTTATACGATATGCGAAGTGACATGAGCTGTTGGAGGATAATTGCTGGAGAAGCGGGCTCCCGGGGGAGGTGTGTTTTCTCATTGCTTTGATTCTACCTACACAGCAAGAGATTTTCTGTTCAACCCTATAGCTTGTCAACAGCCTTCAGCAAGCCTCTGCTTCTGAGCCTCTGTAATGAAAAGTGATTGAAACACACCCCGGATGAAAGTAACTCTCCTCTCTCACTTCTGTGAACTTTACACAGGTTTTCTCTATGTAAGCCAGGAGATGACATGTTCCATAATTCAGTATTTTTAACCTTTGCGTCTCCATTTTTATTTTATTTTTTCATTTTTTGTCTTTGTCTTTGGCTCTATTCAGACACTGCCAACTCATCTAATGCCACCCATTTTACACTTATGATATGATGATTATTTTTTGCTTAAAATGAACAAATTTGACTGCCAGTGCGTGTTAATACTCATTACAAGAAGATTACATTATTTACAATAAGATTAAGATGTTAAAGCCTCCCTGAGGAGTTTTGACCTCTGTTAGCACAATGGAGCTGTTTTTCTATGAGATCCCTGTCTTGTTTATCCTGTGCTCTCACACAATATAGACTTCTACCAGTGGTGTCACACTATTCCGCTGATTAGCAGAAGGCAGGAACATGCGAAGATATGTCACAGTGTGCTATCAAAGACAGAGGACAAGACTTGCAGGCTAAAAACCAGGTTAATGCTGGAATCTAAAATACTAACAAAGAAAATGCACAAATTGTCAAGCATCAAGGTCACAGCGCACACAGGGCAAGATACTTATGACCTCCAATTCTTGAGGCATGTGTGCTGACCTCTGAGCCACAAAGCCAATCTTTTTTCTGGCTAGGTAGCTCCAACCATGGGCCCACCTCTTTGGCCGGAACTGAAATATGTGATCAGCTTATTGACCAACATTTACTGTCACTAGAGGATAAATCTGACTTTTTTGATGGCTGACTTTTCTACTAGCATCATCAGCAATCATGACGTGTGTTAATTATTGTCCCTGAGCCAGTCACATCTGTAATCATTGCTGTACATGCTGTACTGATGATACTGACAGCATGGGAGAAGGGTGTTCAGACTGATAAATTTTCTGAGACAGTTTCATTAATTGAACTGAGAAGTTAACCATCTGAAGCACCATTGCTATCAGTAGATCAGGACAATTTGAAGGTGTATTTAGGGGAAACAAAAGATTTAGACGGAATTGTTTAGTTTAGTTGAAACAACACCCTAATACAGGGGTCTCAAACCCAAATGAGCTTGGGGCCACTGTTGTCATCTTGTACTACAAGAAAGCGCAATCTCTCTGAAAATGTTGTTTTTTTAATTTCTATTATTAACATATTAATCTTTTGTTTTGTTTTATACCTAATGGCAACCAGGAGTTTGAAATCAGGATGTTTTTGTCTTGGACCTTAAGAACAGGTGCCCAGATGTCCCTTATGCACTGTAGCTAAACATAATTCCAGATAACATTAAATTGCCAATTAAGACGAGTTACCTACTACAGTTTTTGTAGTGTACCGATTGCTTGACATATGTGCTGACTCAGTCAGAGGTTAACAGAGTTGACATGTGAATGATTTTGTTAAAGACGGCACAACGATGCAGAAGTTTCAGATGCCTTTCACATGACGTTTATCCTCTGTTTTCAATTTCTCCCTTAGCTTCTGTGGATGAGTTGAGACTTTAGTGGTTGGAGCAGTGTCAGACCCCGCCGTGAAGGTCAGCATTGTGTCCGATAAAAGTGGTACGAAGAAAACTTTCCCTCCCTCGCCCTTTCTGTAATCTCTAAGTGAAGAAAATGCCAGCTGCCAGTCTCATTTGGAGAGATAAGGGCCTGGCCCCGATTGCACCTGCATGGCCACCCGCAGCAGAATAACAGTGGGAGAATAAATATGTAGAAGGTAAAAAAAGAATGGAGAGAAAGTTCCAAATAAAAATATCCTAACACGCTGGCAGATCCCAGAGAAACTACTACTAGTTGGAAACCATTTTATGATATTGTGTGCGTGCGTATGTGCGTGTGTGCGTGCGTGCGTGTGCGTGCGTATGTATGCTGGCTGTCGAGTCCTCATTGCAACTCCCAGTTGGAAGGGAAAATGGATAGCCCCTGCTATAGATTTTTGGCAGACAAGTCCCCCTACAACCATCTTATATCTTATTACCAACAGCCTCAGACGCTCAAATTGATCTTTATCAGTGTGAAAAAAAGAAATCCCCCATGGCATCATCGACCTTTATGGTCCTTACCTTTCATTGGTATTTTTTTTTTTTTCCCTGCAAGTGTGTGTGTGTGTGTGTGTGTGTGTGTGTGTGTGTGTGTGTGTGTGTGTGTGTGTGTGTGTGTGTGTGTGTTCCGTGCAAGTGGGAACTCCAGGTGGCACACCAACATGCCTGAAGGAGAGTAATTTCTGGAGCAGTCACTGTAGTAAGCATGTCCAAGGTGATGGCTCTCAAGTCTGAAGGGAATGGGGTTTCTTTGGGGTTCTTTTTTAGCAGAAATTGAATCAGACCCTTCTGAGATGCATTGAGCAAACTGCCTTCTTGAAACTGTTATTAACATAAGTAAGTTGACTCTGCCATAGTCTTTTTGTAGAGAAGAAGTTGAACCGTTGACAGTCAAATTATTTCCATGGGTGATTGGTAGAGGCAATATTTTCACCAGCTGCAACACAGTTATTTAGTGTTGACAGATTACCACTACAAGCACTCACAGCATCATCTGTTGCTTTCTTGAAAAAAGATGGTGGCTGAACCAAAACAACCAAGCATAGAACAATTTTGCTACATTTGTGTTTGTCTGGAAAAAAAAATCCCTCGTGTCTACGTGAAATCAACAAAAAGAGGAGGTGTAATAGAAAGTGTGTCTCTCTAACTAAAACTTCATGCAGATTCACTTCATTTGTCCAACTTAATGTACAAGAAATGTTTTGGGGGAAGATCAAATGCAAATGCATTTTGTTAAAAGCGGTCAGGCAGCTCTCATCCCAATAAAAGTGCAGTAGTGATGGACCCTCATGTCTTCTTAAACACACACAAGAAAATATTAAAGCTGCACCAAATATTTCTTTTCATTGCGTGGGGGCAGCAGATCATATTAAAATCATGTAAACCACATATTTTCACCATATAAAGTTGATATGGCAAAACACATTCAGATTACAATGTAACCGTTTGATCTGAATTGTGTCTACAGCCACAATATTTACTCTCCTTTTTGGTCTCCACCAGCCCCTGGAAGAAAATATTTGGCTCTAGCTGCTAGGTGTTCAACTGTCAAAACTAGCTTGTTGCTTCGATGGACTGTCACTTTATCACAACTTTTTAGCTGAAAACAGCTGTTAGATTATGTGTATGTGTGCTAAATTTGTGGGCCATAAAACCAAAACAATAAGCTAAAAATAAGGTGCTAAAGCAACAGTTTTGGAGAACTGCATAGTCGGGTCATTTTTAGTTTTTTTAGTTTTAGTTAGTATGCGTTACTATGGACAGCAGATCTCACAAGACCAGCCATGCTCCCCGTCTAAAACTGTTAACTCAAGTAATGGCTTGATTAGTAATTATATGTGGTCTGACACAGCCATGCAGGCAAACACACCAACACCTTTGGCCTCTGTCCCAGTCTACTGCTGCTCCTTTTGGTGTCTGACATCGCTGCACTGCCGAGTGTTTCTGGGCTTGTTAGGTAGGGCAGCCAGGCCAGCTTTGCCCATTACTGCTTCACCACCCGGTCAGTTTGCACTGCCCATGTGCCCAGAGATGCTGCAGCTGCGATGTGGTGGGCACGACAGCCGGGGAAACTACAACTCACAATCTGCTGCACCCACCGCAGTCACCACCAAAAAAACTACAAGCACAATCAATTAACACCAGAGTGAGAAAATGTGTGCTGACCGAGAGGACTGTGAATAGAAAGGGCTGGTCAGCTCGCTGGGATGGCAGCCATGAGAAAGGGGTTACATTCAAAATAAAGGCTAATCTCGACCTTTTTTCACCTGGTCGTTAAAAATAATAAACTAGACTAAACTAGCACAGGTCATTAAAAAGATCAATAATCATCAATAACGGCCGATCTGAATCTTTACTATTGTGATAGACTTTTAAAGCATATCGCCCAGGCCTAGTTATATGTGTAACTTCGTGTACATTACTTACATAACTTGTTACTTTATGTATGCCACGATGATGATGTGATGAAAATGAATCTTCACTTTTGCTTTCAGAGAACAAGAACAGCAGTCTCCTAGTTGAGGAGTCCTGTGTTTGTTCCAATTCATTGACCCTGTCCCCTTCCCTTTGCAGGCTGTGCTGCTCTTTATACTACACCTGCCGACTTCTTCTTCAGCTGTTGCAATTATGTCTTTGCCCACTCAAGGTTGCTGCCTTACAATTAACATAAATATGGGCCATAATAAGCTGCTTGCAGAGTCTGTATGGTTGTTGGGTATTTTTGTTTTGTATTTTACAGTACAGGCTGTATGAAAATTACACTTTTGAAATGACTGTGCTTTGTTCTTTACACTCTGCTTCATTATGATTTTCTCTGTATTTCATCCCCTTTCAAACTCACAGAGCAGTCTGGTAATCACTACCTTTATTCACTTTTCTTCTGCAGAGGCTTAAATTTGACTCAAAAGTGCAGAAGATTCTGTTCTGTTGAGAATCACTATGATGATATGATATCTAAGAAATTGGTTCTGATGCCTAAGCTGTCTAAACTGAAGAAAATTGTTTTATATCTAGTCAAAAGCTGTTGATCAGCATAGGTGTCTCTTTTACAATGGAGATTTTTAATCTATCTGTTTTGTTTTTTGTTTTTTTCTGTCTAAATTTGGTGCACGGCTCTGCATGTATTTGTTACATGATAGCTGTTAATAGCCCCTGTTGTTGTTCATTTAGTTATTTAGAAGCTATTTATTATCTAATGTATTGTGGCTCTTTCACTCCACCAAAAACATTATTTGAGCAGCAATCATCACAACAATAGCTTTATGACCTTTCATGTGTTCTCAGTTTGTAAATCATAAGTGGGAGGAAATGAAAATCCATGTCCATTATTTGTTCATAATAATGCATTTACATACTGCATTGCTTTCCCTGGATTTTTTTTTTCTTTTTTTTTTTTTTTTAAATCTATTCCTACTCGCTATAGTAAGGGTCCTGCGATGAGCTGGCGACTCATCCAGGGTGTACCCTGGCCTTTGCCCATCGAGTAAACTGGATTTGGCCCCAGTAAGCCCAGCAATCTTGGGGGGGGGAAAGCGGCAACATCCCGTGACTCTCACGGATAAGCGGAAAGATAATGAAATGGAACGGAACCACGTGTAAGGGAGGTTGGAATTGGCCAGTTCCAATATTTCGAATTAATTAAGAACCTATACTAGTAGAAAGTGAAATGCATACAAACACAATAAAACAAAATGTAAAATAATAGGTGTTAAACATCCAGGCATAAAATCTAGCCTAAAGTTCCAATAAAAGCAAGCACAAAGAAAAGGTCATCAGTCACAGAGGAATACTTTTGTAGTCAGTGACAGATGTTCTCTTGTAAGGTCTCTCTGCAGCACCATGTCACTGATGCAAACCTGGCCTTTCCTAGTCATGCTTCATGTTCTTTCTCCACCACCAGCAGATTTTAACTACATTACACCGTATTCAGTTGTCTCTCCCCTGGATCTCAGGTTCCTTAAAGCCTCCGAGCTCTTCTCTCATACAGGGATGCAACAGAAGCTGAGGGGATAACACCATCAGCTAAGAAATATTTTGCTACACTACATTACTCTGGTCTTTAGCACCCAGTGAGCTCACATCGCTCAGTAATATAGCCCGCAACAATTCACACAGTGTGAGAGTTAAGAGCCGATGGCGTATTGTTTGACTGTGAGGCATGTGGGAGGAAAATGTTATAAATCGCTCTTGGCTAAAAAGTCTCAACAAACTCAAGGTATTACAGGTTGAACAGTTGATGGGGTGGATAGAAATAGAGGTACTCTACAGACATGGAGAAACAAGTGAGGGTGGGGTTAAGAAGGCGGTGTTAGATGTGTTAGATATTAAACAGCAACAATGGTCACACGTGGACTGGCTTTCATTCCAGTGTGGGCCTTTTTATGGTGTGATGTGTATTCTGTATATACCTTCACAGCCCAGAGAGTCCCCAAGAATTATATTTCTATTGGACAGTTCTGCAGCTCATTATTTACTTCCACTGCCAATGTTCAGCACCAGTGCAAGGCTAGTTTCCCATTTATGTGAAGTGAGAGTGAGTCTGTGAAGGTCTGGATAATGTGTTTCACACAACTTACTTTCATGCCCTGCTCAGAACGCTGATAATGATTCCTTCAGCGTGGTGCTCTTAATTTTCCCATTTTTTAATTGAAGTTGCAACACATCCTCATACCTAAAGGAAATGGTTAGTAATTTGAGGTTCGACTGGTGATCTTTGAGTTACACCATCTTGTTCTGCCCTTTTTTCTGTAATTGTGTAATGGTTTTCTTATTCAAAAATTATGGGTAGAAACAAGCAATCATTCCCATTTTCTTTAACTAATTTTCTCAAAATTCAGTGAAATTGAATTGAAACTCAGCTCTTGGCAATTCCAGGCTGCTTCATCATCAGTAGCTCCTGAAGCTTAATGCTTCTTAGTTGATTATTTTCCATAAGGTTTTTATTAAAGATTCAGCTTGTGCAGAGAGGGAGAACCAAAATAAATATGTTTAGTTGATATGAAAATACTCAGATACCTTATTTCCATGCCTCATAGCTTGGTTAAGCCAGGTTGCCATCAGTTGAACAGGTGTGTCCATGTATAACCAGAACTGTGTTTAGCTGGGTTTTCATGTACAGTGCACCTTGCTAGGAAAACTGTGAAACCCCAGAGACAATCACCCATGCAGAAGGATGAGGAGACGGTGTAAGTGAGAGGTTAGGCAAGTGAGGCTGATGAACATGTACAGAGAACACACTGACAGACAGACGGCATTACTGGACCCTTCAGCATCCATAAAGGAGATGTCACTAATGGGCCTGTCAGGCCACAACCAGCAGCCCTAATCAGCACTTAGACAAACAGTGTCTGCTCACAGCCCACCACGCGCCACATACTGCTTTAAACATAAAGCTTTCATTAAGACTTAGTGAGGCTTGTCCGCTGATACTGCTGCAGATAACGTCTCTATGTGCGCTTTAATGCGGAGGAAGCAGGATAAGGCCGATTGACGGGCCTCTCCCAGCTAGGCCTGACAGTTCCAGCCTGCAAAAGTAAAAAGATTGGGCGGCAGGTTGATGCTACAGATGTATCGTTGCATGAAAGCAAAGTTGAACTTCAGGAGATCTTTTGGTTCCTGCCTATGAAGTAAGGCCAGATATTTTTCCATCTTCTACATCCATTGATCCATGCCTGACTGAGGGGAATAGATTTTTTTCTGTGATCCGTTCAGTCATGCATTCGAAAACGGATCTCAAACTCTCGCTGTTAACACATTTATTTTGAAAAATCCTTTGCTTTAACACACCTTCTTCTTATTGATGCCGTTTCTACTAAAGCCGTTTTTTTCCCCCAAGTTCTGTCATTGAATTCAGTTTTTAAATTGTCGCAAAAGCAGTTAGGTGTAAACAAATCAAAACCAGAAGGAAATCTGATATTGATTCTACCTAAAAGTCAACATCAGAAATAGACACTACTTTTCCCATGGTGGCAGAATTGTCTTTTATTTAATTTACCCTACTCTGTAGGAATCAAATGCTTAATTCTAAGTAGGATTTATATTATCTGTAGTGGTTGAATCACACCAAGAGTGTGCTTCTCCCTGTGCTTGCATGGGCTTTCTCCCACCAACATGTAGATTGGGTTGATTCTCCAGTCTGTGCCCTTGACCAAGGCACCAATAAAGACTCTTCTCAACATTGTATCGCTTGTCCTGTACTTAGATGCTAATTTTGTTGATTTTGACAGCCCCTTTTGACAGACAGGTATGAGTCACCTTGTGTTAAAAGCAACTCCAACTGCCAAAATATATGTTTGCAATATGCATTTTCTGAACATTAGATATGTTCAATATATATATTCCTTCTTGTTGTGACTTTCCTGAGGTTGGAGTTTACCTTGTGACTACAGTTAACTTTAGGCACAACAACCAGTGAGGAAATGATCATGTTTTTGCCTAAAATACCTGTTTCTATTGCCACAAATATGGCTGGAAATTGTCACCAGCTCTCCTGAAATATTTCCAGTGGTGTCACACTAACGACTTTAGAAACGCTGTCTCGAACTGTGGCCATTGTCTTGGCAGTGTTCTCGCTGCCACCATCCCATCCAACTCCTGATATGAAAGTCAGGTCATAAACACGTGATGTTAACTTGATAGGACATATATTGTCAAACTGTGACTATGGCATGTTGCATATGACACATACTTAGTGAATGTATCAGTGGTTTGCTGAAACATTAACTGCCAACATTTTTGGGTGGACTGACGATCTTGGTCTAGTATATGCATTTAATTTGATAGCAAGTAAAAAGGCAACATATTTTTAATATTGTTTTTCTTTTTTTTTAAATTCACTATTAGTACATTATATAAGTAATGTGTATATTTAAATGAGTAATTTGAGGATGGTGAAATAAAGTTAACATTGTTTTAGTGCTATGTCAGCAGAAGAACAACTTTCCATAAGAACTGGATGTGGAGGCGCATGTGGGATCCCATTGTGCATTGTCAGAAGCTGATTGAGAAGCTGAATGTTTTCAGGGGCCTTTTTATTATCTCAGTCAGGTTTTTAATGTGTGTGTGTGTGTGTGTGTGTGTGTGTGTGTGTGTGTGTGTGTGTGTGTGTGTGTGTGTGTGTGTGTGTGCAGCATAAACCAGTGCCAGTCGAATCAGCTCTCACTCTCTCTCTGAATATTGCACTACCAGTTCAGGAGGCGCAGCGTTAAGCTCAGGAGATCATTTAGCATATGTGGCCCGCAGCAAACACAGTGGACCCCCTGTTAGTGTGAGACGCATCAGTCAGCACCGTTCACACAGAAACGCTGTACCGACTGCGGCGCATCATGTGAGCAATACCGATGGAGCTACTGAAAACACCCAGCGGCGAAACAAGGAATATTGGACTGCAGCGCGTATCCTGCATCCTTCAGTTGCTTTACTTGTCTGAACATGAAAGTATTTATGTGTTTCTCTTCTCCTTTTAAGTATGTTATTCACTGAAAAAAAAATGCTTACATTTCTATTCACGCCTTTAATTTAAATGAGCCAAACAAGTCCCCTGAGTGTTTGGTGTTTGAATAATAAAAAGTAAAGGTTTGTGCACTGCTAGGTTATCATGACTACCATCTGATGTGCAGTATCCATTCTTCACCAGTAAACAGATTTGTAATTACCAGTAAAGGATCAAGCAAATTACTATTATCTGTTTCCTAGGCTTCATTTTTTCCCCATTACTGAGTCCGTAATGCAAGCTTGGTGATAAATTCCAGGTTAATGAGCTGTTACGACAGTAAATTAGTGATTTGCAAATTGATAGAACAGGGAAATGTGTTTTGCCCTCTGGTTGAGGTGCAGGTCAGCCATTTAGCGGCAGGATTTTAACGTCTTGCTTCAGTTGTGTCTTCATAGGGACCAAACTTAGGCCTAAATGATGACCTGTCTAATTACCAATCATGCAGTTATTTTTTTTATTTATTTATTTATTTATTTCACCACAGTGCCACAGCTAACATTCCATTAGGGGTCAGTTTGAAAATGCCTGCATGCATGTGTTCGTACATATTTCTATACAGATTCCTGGGAGTGTGTGAGCCAGTGCAGATTGTCTCGTTGAAGTGGTTGATTGTGCTGCTGACATGGATTCACAGGGGAGTTCAAGTGTTATTACACTGTGGAGCATAAACATGTTAATGTATACCCTCCCGCACCAGACATTCGCATTTCTCGCTCGGTATGTGAACTCAACTTATCAGTTCCTCGCTAGCACAAAAACATACGAATTCACGTTGCTGGTGCCGTCCCTCCCTTTCACAAACACAAACACATTGCCTCGCCTTTTTTTTTTTTTTTTTTTTTTGCTCATATCCTCAGAAGCAATCGCGCGGAATCTCAGCGTGGCTTTGCAGCCGAGGGAAAGACGCATACTTTTCATTTACAATTTTCCTTAGCCGGATACGAGCAGGGCTTCGACCTGCTGCCGTGAAATATCAGGTACAAGCTGCATGTGGCTGCCTGGGAAGGTGTCGCTTCAAACAGGCACACACACACACACACACACACACACACACAAACAGCAAAACTGCACGACACATCTAAGAAGATTTGCCTGTCACACAGATTTGTTTAAGCACTCTGATGTATTCCATTTCGCAGGTTTGCAGCTCAGAATGTATTACACAGACAGACACACAGCATACCCACAGCATTGTTTATCTGCGTCTCATTCAGTTTCCTCTTTGCTGCTTCTAATTCAGTTTACCATTTTTTTCTCCCCCACATACAATAAGCGTGATCCCTCCGAAACTCCCCATTTTTAATGCAGTTTTCCATCTCGCTGCGTTCTCATTCACTAAGCTATACTGCCTCCTTTGATTTCCACCATTCTCAGATCAGCAGGAGCTCATGATTACGTTCCATAACCATATAATGTTCATCTCAGGCAAGCACATTTAAAAGGTTA
Source organism: Acanthopagrus latus (assembly GCF_904848185.1). Classification (NCBI taxonomy): domain Eukaryota; kingdom Metazoa; phylum Chordata; class Actinopteri; order Spariformes; family Sparidae; genus Acanthopagrus; species Acanthopagrus latus. Next base: position 4,318,972 of record NC_051059.1, read on the forward strand.
TGTATGATTTGCCCTGCCTTTGTCTGCTGAACAGTGGAGCATGTACATTCATATCTCGAATTTCCAATTCATTATGCCCTGTCAGTGATCCACTAGCAGCATCTAGTGGTCAAAAGCGGGTACTTGTCAATTACCGAAAACTGTGGAGAGACAGTAAATGGTATTATTCCACACTGGATGGAGGAGAAAAAAGGGCTCGCGCAGGGAGACGCAGGAGCACGGAGGTGTTGAGATAGGCATTTAGTTTAAAAGCTTCTGTTAAAAATGAGGCTGATGGTGTCAGAAGCTAAAATCACAGCACTTTGATCACAAAGATGAATGATGATTTAATGAGTCATCGTTTCATAAAAGGGTCTGATGAAAGGATATATAATGGAGAGGATTTTCAGGCTAGCAAAAGACAGGAAATGAGTGCTTTCACTCCAAAAGGCTTTAATATATTAACACAAACAACATCTGAGGATGGCATGCTTAAGTAGATCTTTTTCTTTCTTCTTTTCTCTCTCATACCCATAAACATTTATAGACTTGAGATCATATCTCTGTAAACAGGAGGACTGACTTGAGTCAGTCACTGGCGGATGAACAGGAGTTTTTCTGTCACTGGTGAGAGTGGGAGGAAGGGGTGGATGGAGAGGTATTATCTGAATCTGAATAGCTCTGAGCTCCATCTGTTGTGTGCTATAGAGATGATGAGTCATTCCACTTGGTACAGCATGGGTCAAAGCCGCCCAAAATCCCCAGCTTCATACCAACACAAACACACACACACACACACACACACACACACACACACACACACACACACACACACACACACACACACACACACACACACACACACCAACACAAACACACACACACGCAAACAGGCACACAACAGCCCATGGATAAACACACAGACTAATGCATGCTCATACTGCAAGTTTCCCATCATGCATCTGTCCTATGTCTACAGTTTAGTGAAGCCTGTTAGATCTCAGCTGGTATCATAGATTGTATTTTTCAGGCCACATCCAAGCCTAGTGTTGCGACAAAGGTCTTAAAACATTAACCCCACCATGAGTATGGTGTTAGAGGAGTGCTGCAACCATTGAGCACTGAATTCCTAGAACATGTATATGCATATATGAATGATGTTGGATTCACACAAATGATTGACATCAGTGCAATCAGCTGAGATCAACTAGTGCCTTGTTTAACTCGTTCATCTTTGGTGTCAAAATTTGAGCCCACAATACCCACACGGCAACTGAACAGCCGACAGTCCAGTCTGAGGTTTAGCTGGTCTTTTGATAGTAGTGGCTAATGTTGCCTGAACTTGAAAGCAAACAGTTGCAGAGACCTTGTCCAGTCCCTTCTTCTTTTTTAACCCCTCCAGGAGCTAAAACACCTCTGATTGTCATAGTGTATAATCATCAGAAACCTTCAAGGATATGAATGAAGGAAGGGGCCTGTTGTCAGAGTTGTGCCACACTGCTTGAAATCACTAAATCCTCACACTGGGTTTTTGAAAGGGTTTCGGTGGTAGAGTGTGGTGTATGCTGCACAGATTGCAAAGGCAACTTGTGATTTGGGGCTATATGAATACAATTTGAGAAAAATGAAATTAGACATTTTAGACATTTTATGCTGAGAAGAAACAGCAGCAGTGGGATTATCACCTTGAGTGAAGCCTCACATTCCAGGTAATCATTAAGAATGTGTTAATGTGAAATGTATTGAATGGTGACGCTTTAATCTCAACCTGCATGTTAACCAAACTCCAATGCTAACCCCAAGATCATAGCACCAGTTTACCCCTGAAGATGTGAGGATGGACCTGAATTTCTCTCAGCACTGCTGAAACTGAAATATGTTCACACAAGCATAAAAGTATCACACACTCTCATTCACCTGAGCTCACAAAGGTACTCTGGGCTCAACCCGTTGTGTTCAGAAATAAATCATATATGGTAGTGGTCATGGTTCCACAATTGTATTTCTGGGAGTAGGTACGAAGGAGGACATGTAGGTTCTGTTAATGTATTTTGTCCTGTCATCACTTCCTGTTGTGACGTCTGCCTTCGTCAAACACAGATTACATTTAATGAGCTTTGGGTATGTGTGCTTACATATGTGTGTACATTTCTTCAAGATTTATTCCCTTCGAAGCGCTACACTGCTTGTCATTAGGCTTCCCGAAAAGCAGGTGTGTGGGGGCTGTATTTGACAGCAGTTTACATGCTCAGATAACTGTGCGAAGGCACCCTTTGGACTATAAGAGAGCTAAACTGACGGGGAAAATAAAAGCGGAAATGAGAAAGTGAGCAAAAGAGAGTTACAGCGAGAATGCAGAAGCGGAGAACGTGTCAGAAAATGTGAGAGAAAAAAGATTGGTGTTCTTGTTTTGGTGGAGAGATGCAGAGGAGGAATATAATATTAGAGCTTTCCGCCCTCACAACTACCACACATGTATTTGCATTGTGAAAAAAGGTGCTATTGTACTTTTTACTGGATGAGAGGGAGAGAGTGAGAGGGAAATCAGAAAGAGCGAATTTGAAATGTGTGAAAATGATGAAAAAGAGACAATACGTTGAGCAAAGTTCAAAGAAGAGCACGGTGCTCCTCTGTTTTCTTTGTGAAAGAAAAATACTCACAAAATTGCACAGCATGAATATTTGATTGAATAATTCACATTGGGAAGACGAGCAGTTGGAATTGAGACATCCATAGAGCACTTTCATGTACAACTAGATTTATGCACTAAAAAAGTACATCAAAGGGCCACATTTTCATTTTCTCCTCTTAACTTGATTCATGAAGAAGCAACTTTTTTTTCCCACTTTCTCGAAGAATGGCAATGCAAAAAGTATCAGCAAGGATCTCAGTGAAACAATGTCTTGATAGCCCTGTGTCTGTGTCTGAGGCCCACAGCTTAGAACCAGAGAACATAGGATTAGAGAATAGAGAACAAAATCTGGTGTTGAAAGCAAGCCTGCATGAACAGCATGTAATACAAGATAATAGTAAATGCTTACACTGAACCATTGACTGTATAAACATGGACAGAGATCTCTAGTCTAAAACATGAAGTCAGTGCCTTCGATTTACATTCTCCTCACCTGATATTATTACCTCAGTAAATAGTCTCCTAATGAGTTTACGGTCTCAATTTCTAGTTTCAAGTCTTCTTAAACACAGAATGACGTTCATTTCCTGAATTATGGTCCCATTTATAGTAAAACAGACAATAAAGCAGGGTATGCCTATTCCTATCTAGTGATTGACAAGTTGCTATCATGACATGTCCTTGGGTTCTGTCAGATCCAGTCAGGATATGCTCCAGGTCCACCCTCTCATCCAAGTATGGTCTAATATGCTCCCAAAAAACAAGATGATGGTGCCCATAAAGCCAAATTTAAGGCGACAAAAAAATCCCACAAAACCAATGGACTGACCAATGGCGACTACGCAGAGAGTTTTCAAATTATAGTAACACAAGAGGAGAAAGGTCATAAGGTCTCTAAATGCATCCTTAGATTTGTGAATTAGTCCAATTCTCCCTGTGTGAGCATTATAGTTGAGCATGTCTAAAGGAATCTTACAACATGCACTCAAAAACTCGAATGACTGAAAAGAATTATCTCCAAGAGATGGTTAAACAGAACCATTCCTCAGCTCCGCCTGTCAGTTGCCTGTCTTGTGCTGCTCCTCTGAGATTTCTCTCGACCTCCTGACTTTACCTGAGATTTACGAATGTGTGTGGTAATCCGTCAGCAACCTTGGGCTGTTTTTCCAGCTCTAGCGGCCAAATGCTTTTCAATCACTCAAAGTTTATTGAGAAGGGTGGACCAACATTCCACAGGCATCGATCAGCTCACTGCAAAGATGAGTCGCACTGCACAAGCAAATGATGGTGGCAACAGGTGCTGACTGGTGTCGTGGTCCAAATGCATATCTGCAACTCTAGTCACGTGAAGACAACTGTCAGCTCCCTCTGAGAGGGAGCAAGAGTGCGTTCAACGTTGTTTTCGTAAGTGTATTACTGTCATTGCTTCGCTAAGAAATAACACTGACCATGAGTACATGTGTAATGAATCTGTGCCCCAAATTAGAAGAGGTGGCACACTGAGCTTCATTGGCTGTGTATGTGTGTGTGGTCGTCAGGTGTCTTCAGGCCCGGCTGCTTATTTCCCCCCCCCCGTGGTCCCAGCTGACACTGAGCGCCACTGAACTAAACCAAGACTAAACTGAACTAATCATTGCCAATCTCCTTTGCCCTAAAAGGCGCCCAGCTGTCCTAATATAACTGCCACATTTAATTTCTATCTGCCAGGAGGTGGCAAGTAAAGATCGAGTGATGGGTGCTGATGAGCAGGAAGTCAGCCAGTTTGACAAGGATACATTAAAGTTGGGCTGGTCAGGAGTGCAAGGACATTGACATTCTTGGCAAACGTACAGATGAACAAGTCTGTGAAGGCAAATATATTGTGCACGTACCCGATCTCACAGCTGCGCTCTAGATAGCTGTCTGCAAACTCCCAGGTGTTTTCTATTCCTTGTTTTTTTTTTGTTGTGTTTTTTTTCCACCTCTCCCCACCCTCTTACACTACCAACACTACAAATGACAGCATAATCTTCTTTACTGTCTTTGATTAGTCAGGCAGCACCATGCCCCACAGAGCACCTCTACTTAAACATGTCATGCACGCACAATCACCCACACAGGCACACATATTACTGCTGCCGAGGGGTCAGGAATGCATGAGCGTCCACAGTTTGATTCCTTTCTCCCCTAATGTGACCCGGCCCTCTATCAGACCTCATTTACCTTCAAAGTCCTTTGATTGGTATGGGCTTATCTGTCGATTTGACTCGATGACCCAGTCACAAGGCCCTTCGAGCTGCATGCCAACATTATCGGAGGCATGATCAACATTCATTACATATGCAAAGAGACCACTCAGAGCAAGGGAAGAACAAATCAACGTTATTAATAACGTTATTTATTTTATTTTTTTCATCTTTAATGAGATGCATATAGACATCTATGAAAATATAGCTTGTGCCTTTCAGTTCATTACTGGTGTGGAGGCAGCTGTGTCATCAAAGAAGGCTGCCATTCAGAACACCTCATTTCCCAGCTCGGGCGTCATCTGTCTTTATGTAGGTATTTCTGGGTTGGTATGTGCTTTCGCTGCTCCTATCTGACATTTATCTGAATGCTGTTGTCCTTTCCTTTCACATGTAATAGGTCTGGTCTGATTGTTAGTCTGTACAAAGGACCCAGGTGCACCATGGTCTCTGTCTCAGCAGCATTCTGTGTGTTTTGAGAACATGGCACTGGTATTCATTTTTCTTGGCTTCATTTCTGTTCTGGTTTCCTTTATATCTTTTGGTGGCTCATGTGGAGCATTTCAGTGTGCCAATGTGTGCTTGGCTCAGGATGTCCCTTTCTCTCTCTTAGGTTTGGCTTGCCTGTTTTTCCTATTAATATTCATATTCAACTCACAAGCTCTAAAGAGGGATTCCGATATTTCAAAACCTGGAGCTTATTTTAACATGTCTTGGTGTGTATTAGATTCATATTCCCCCAAACCATTGGAATCGGTGCAGTAGATCACCTCAGCTGGTTGTGCAACACAACTGCTATTGCTGCATTGTAATCTTTGGGGCAACAGAGGTTAAGGATTAAAATGCTTAATTTGCCACTTGCAGTTCAGTTGTCTGGCAACATTACAGAAACAACTTCTATGGAGATAAACCGTTTTGTTAATTACCAAGATCCTGTTTGTAACTAGAAGCACAAGTCATGGTAATCACTGTAAGTTGGAAATGTCCCCATTGTGGGACTAACAGAGAATTATCTTACTTTATTGTAAGTCGTGCTCTGAAATCTTGTGAGTTGTTAAAGCTGTTGCCCTACCAAGTAGCAAAAAAATAGACTAAAGGATGGCATAGTCTATTGATTTTTACTGCAACACTTCACAGATCTTATAATAACTTAAGAATTCCGCAAGTGGCGTCAATGCTTTTTTCTTTCCTTTACCTCCTGACTTAAAATACCTAAAATTGCCTAAAAATATATATATATCTTTTTTTCTTTTTTATGGTCATGAAAGGAGTTTGTTTTTTTTTTGTTTTTTTTAAGTTAACTGAGATACCAACAGTCTGATACATTCAACCAAAGTAAATAAAACAGAATGAATTTCATATATACATTTAACCTATATATGAATGTGTTTTCTTCAGTTTTTTCTCTCTTATCCTCTCTACAGAGACATTATCCCTTTTTATCAAACTGATTTGCACTTAATGTGACTTGTCATTCCTCAGAAAACCTGTGAAACCTAATGACTCGGCAGGTGTCAGATACTGTGAAGCGTGGGTATACGATGTGTGGGAGATGAGGTGCAATCAATACAGTGTTAATTACTAACACTAGCGCTAAAAAACAAACATTTTGTTGGTGTAGCACTTAATCTATTTTTAATAACAGTCATCCACATTCAGGCACATGGTTGTCAGACAGATATGTTGTTTGTTCTCCTGAATTCTTAAGTGATAGAAATGTAGTGCAAAAGCATTTGGTGTTAAAAAAAAGCTGAGTGGGCGTGAATGTGGGTGTGTGATAAATTGGGTTTTTTTTTAGGTATTAAGCATAGGGATTTATATATTTATCCTGACTTACATAGATAGAAGAAGAACTTGGAGTTCCTCATAAAAAGAAAATACAATAGTGTACTTTAAAAGCAGATGTGTATTGTATCTATTACCTTGAATAATAGAAAACAATGCAAAAGATCAGTTTGGAGCTGTGGAAGAAAAAGTAAACATTAATGCACTGGGATTATTCAATCTACAAATTCAGAAAAATGGCCGTCGCTATGCCTTCTTTCTTTCTTTCTTTCTTTCTTTCTTTCTTTCTTTCTTTCTTTCTTTCTTTCTGTCTTTATGTTGGTCCCTGAGCTTGTGTGCACACTGGTTTACCGTCATCCCTTGGCTCATAAACCTGAGTTGCATTCCATCAAAGGCAGCTCACACAACAAGCCTATTCCCAAATAGGTGCTTGAGCTTTTAAATTGGTTGTGTTTGCTCACAGCATAGCCCCAAATGGTCATCTAGAAATTTCACCCTTTTAAAAAAGAAAAATAGTGTCAAATATGTGCATTAAGCACTTTTTTTTCCCCTCTCTCGCTTCTCTCTGGTTCCACTCGCAAATGGATGTTGCACTCTGTCCAAGGCAAAATAACACTGGGAAATATTTGATTCACATATTTACATCACGCCAATGTTAAACCCAGCACGCTATTACAAAATCTGACTTTTCAGGAACTGGGAGCGTGTACAAAACTATACAAAGAAAGTGTGATCTGTTATTTTCTTTGGTTCAAACCATTCACAAGCATACCACTCCTACTTCTGCACAGATGATACAGAGCTTTTTCTTTCTCTAAAATTAGATGACCAGCGTAACAACCGCAGGGATGATCTTGTGGATCTCTAATGATTAATGGAGCAACATTTTGTCCTGTTTGATATGAGGAAAGTTGCCTCATTAGCACTTCATCCTCCATCAGAGTCGTTCTCTGAGTCCGTTCTATGGTGTGACTGCAGTTGTGGATTTTTTTTTTTCTTTTGTCAGCATTCTTTGTGCATGCTGATGCTAGACCATGAATGAATTTCCAAAAGAAAAGACGACATCAACCCTTATTTAGCCTCTCCTCTGGGTGTCATCCCCTTTCAGCTCTAAGGTTGTTTAATCGCTTTAGGAGAACTACATTCAGTTGTGCTTGCTGACGTGTCTAACCTTTAATGTACAACATCTGCCTGTTGTCAGGTCAGAGGCCTCCATGCTGTTTCACATTGATGTTTGAGGCCAGGGCTGATAATGTTTTTATTTTGGGCTGCAGTTAAAAACAGTTATTTTACTGTGGAATCATTGTTGTTTTAATATGCAAGCAGTGTTTTTATGATTTACCTGGTCCAAATGGCAGCATTTAGTTAATAATGAATGTTATGTAGCATTGCATCTTACTTAAGGAACACATCATATATTTTGCTCACAAGTGTATGTTAATGTCGCAAAAAAATATAAATAAAAAATATATATAAAATCTTAGTTAGCTAAATATGTGTTGTGGGTAAAAAGCAGTGTTCAACTCAAAATGTCTGCAATACAAAAATAACTTATGTGCAAGCTATTTTAGTGTAAGAAAAAGAAGGCTAAGATCCTGGTTGCTTCTTTTTTATGCTATGTCTTCCTCTGTTGTTGAAGATTTTTAAGAGTTGAGTCAATGTCCATAATCTGAGCAGGGGAAGTATTAATCACTGTCAATTACAGCCTGTAACAGCAATAGACGCAATAATAGACAGTAAATATTCCATTATTCAGTACAGGTCTCCCTGTTCACCTCCTTTACCAGAGGGATCACTGAGATCTTCATAGCTGTAGCTGTGGCCCAAATATTTACACTCCTACTCATGTATTCTGCCTGTGAAGCAGAAAAGCTCAACAGTCTCCAGAAGAGAGATTGTGGGAACACATTAATGCTTTGTAGTTTTTTCCATGCTGCTGCAAAGGAGACAGAACAATCTCTCAGTTCAGTTCTCTCCATTCCCTTATCACCTTATGCCATTACTATGAACCTGTGACCTCACCATTTATCTAGTTTATTTCTATATGAAAAAAACAGGCATCTATGTTTTCATGATATTCGCCTATAATACACATAAGATCTTTTAAAGAGCTAGCCAACCATTTTTCTCTCTTGTCTGTCCTCGCAGGTAACTCACCTTCAGAGGAGTCGGAGGAGCGCGACAAGGAGCCCAGGACGCTGACATACCCAGCCTACATCGCCAGTCTGCTAGACACAGGTGCAAAGCGCATGGCAGCCGGCGTCCGCATGGACTGCACCAGCCAAGGCCAGTGCCCGCGCTCCTGTCACCTCTGCCACATGAGCCCCAGGGCGGCGCAAGGGCGACAGCAGTCGGAGCCCGTCCTGCTGCAGATCACCAAGGCCGCTCCCATCTATGAACTGGTGTCCAACAATGAGACCTATCAGGTGTGTGCAATGTGTATCGTTAACTATACGGGATGGTCTTACAGAGTACATTATATGTGATACCCTTGAAAATTGTTGGCTGCGTTTCCCCTCATCCTCCTGTACTGCATTATCTTACATACCTTTCATGTGAATGATTAAAGGAAGTGTTTATTGCCCGATGTCCGTGTCATCCCAAATTCACAACAGTTTTACATTGATCAGGAGGATGTAAGTGTTTCCACCAATGTATCATCTAAGCTACTATAACATGAGTGGACAGCAGCTAATAATGACCAAAAAAATCCAGGCATTAGTGTGGATCATTAAATCTTAATCTCAACATGGTGGTGAGTGAATAGGTTGCGTTGGAAGCAGCTCTTACTACGGGCGTCCTAAACCCTGTTACTAGCTGTTTCAAAACTTCAAAACTTCAAAACAAAACTGAGTGATTATATTGCATTTAAGACAAGGAAATAACATAGATGGCGACTCGAAAGACAACAACTAAGAAGAATCTCAACAAAAAGGGAGAAGCGCCTGAGGAGGCTAACATTTCGCTAGGCGCAGAAGCTATGGCTACTGAAGAAAGCCAGGTGATGAAGGCCATCTCAGACTTGAAAGATGTTTTCACCTCCCGATTTGACGGTGTGCTGTCTGCCATGCAAGACAGCAAGACGGACATACGTGACTGTGGAGCTGGGCTTTCTGAAGCCGAACACCGAATTAGCAATACTGAAGATAACGTCAGTGGTATGCAAAAAGCCTTGCAAACTATGGAGAACCAAGTGAAGCTGCTCAACTCCAGAATAGAGGACTTGGAGAACAGAAATAGACGATGCAACCTGCGCCTGGTAAACCTCCCCGAAAAGGCGGCGGGTCGAAATGCCGTCACATTTCTGGAAGAATGGCTACCTGAAGTGTTTAGAGCATCACTATCAAGTCCAGTTACAATTGAACGAGCACACCGAATTGGCAGGCTCCCAAGTAGATCTGCAATGGAACAGAAATATTCCCGAGTGTTAATCAGTATTCAGAAGTTCTTGAACTTTCAAGACCGACAACGAGTGATGGGGGCCGCGAGAGAAATGAAAACGGTGAAATACCAAGATCAGCGAATCATGTTTTTTCCAGACTTTTCTGTGGAGGTGCGCAAACGACGACAGCAGTTTGACGGGGTGAAGAAGTGTCTACAGTCACTGAACATCGAGAACAGATTTGGATATCCAGCCAAACTGATCATCTCCCGCAACGGGAAAACCACCATCTGTAACACACCGGAGGAGGTGGAGAGGCTTGTCGGGGCCGGCGGCACCGAGGAACGAGGAGACGTTGAACAATAGGATATACTGTGAACTGTGTGACTGTCTGTCAGCTGGCGAGCCTACCTTCTTGTTAAGCCTACAGAAAGACAATATTACTGCTTAATCGGTAATATGTAGACTATTTATTCTCAGGTGAGAATACATTTCTTTTTTTTTTTTTCTTTTTCTCTCTCTCTCTCCTTTCTTGGTTGTTTAATCTATGTTTGGACTATGCTGACCTGGTTAAATCATTCAGTTCTCTGGGTACAATGTGTAGACTATCAATGGAGTGTATAAGAATATCTTGAAGGGATGTTCTGTGGTGGAGTGACGGTGACGTTGGCGAACAGCGGTATCCTATGCTTGTTAAAGACTTGCTCCTTAATGAAGGATCAGTCGAGGCCACTGTTGAATCTTTTACGTTTGGGGGAAGGGAAAAGAGACGCAGGTTTGTTTGGGTTAATAGCGTCCAAGAGCCTCTTTTTTTCAAATGTCTTACTATTGTATTCCTCTTGGTTGTAAATATGTTCGTGTCTGCTTTTAATACAGGTGTTGTCTCTCATGTAAGGAAACATAATGGACAATGGTTACATGAGGAATGAGTCACATATCAATATAATATCCTGGAATGTGAGGGGATTAGGTAAATTATCTAAAGTAAAACAGGTCGTGCATAGACTGAAACAACTCAAAGCAAATATTGTGCTACTACAAGAAACACATTTACTATCTAGTGAAATACAGAAGGTACCAAAGAGATGGGCTGGGCAGTTGTATGCAGCATCATATACATCTAATGCAAGAGGAGTAGTAACATTAATACACAAATCTACTTTGTTTCAAACACTGAATGTCATATCTGACAAGGCAGGCAGGTATCTAATACTTCAAGGGCTACTCACTGACAAGAAGATAAACCTTGTAAATCTATATATAAAGCCTACATTAGAGCATCTGAACATCTGACCCACAGGAGATTAACAAAACGTTTACCCAGTTCTTCCAATCATTACACAAAGCAGAATCTCCTGGAGTTAACATCCAACAAACCAACTTTCTTGATGGTCTCCAAATACCTGACTTCACAGATGAGGTTAAGCGGAGGTTGGATTCACCCATCTCTGCAGAGGAATTACTGAAGGCTATAGATAAAATGAACAATGGTAAAACAGCTGGACCAGATATCCTACCCATAGATCTATACAAGGCCTTCAAAGATCAGCTAATACACCCTCTAATGGAAATGTTTGAGGAGTCCTTAGAAGCTGGAATTCTCCCCCCATCATTAAGAAAGGCCTCAATTACACTCTTGCCAAAGCCAGATAAACCACAACACAATTGTGAATCATATAGACCGATCTCTTTGATTAATACTGACGCTAAAATATTAGCCAAAGCACTAGCTCTGAGACTGGAAGTTCATCTGCCAACAATAATTCATATTGACCAAAATGGTGGGCTTTTTCGATGTAACGAAATACATATGTTAAAAGAAATGCACCTTGTTTAAAATCAATAAAAATAAGGATACAAAAAAAAATCTCAATCTATTCACTGGAGTCACCTCACCACGTGCCTGTGAGGGCAGAATACCTCATGGCCTCATTTTGAAAAAGGTTTCAGAAGCAAAAGTCTTTAGGGGACCCCTTTGGAATATCATGCCTTAATCTACTGGCAGCATGCTGTTCCATAATCTGCAGCACTGTGCTGTGACTTATTTGATGCCATCAATAATGTACGTCAATGCTACTTCTACTCCTCCAGCAGGAAGAGAGGTCGATACGGTACTGTCCCCCCAGGATGTCAGGCTCTCATCTTTAAGCTCAGGCAGACAGACACAGCCGCTGGTATTGACAAAGGCTGTTCAGAGCATTAATAATGGTTGACTGTGTAGCTACTGGAATAGACACAATGTACGGGCAACATGTATGGTCATTTTCGCTTTTCGACTTCATCACTTTTACATAGGCTTGTGTATGTACTCTAGAGGGGTGTATACATCTATTTCTGTTGATTTTAACTATGTCTAGGTATCTAGTTAACAATCTGATTTAAAAAAAAAAAAAACAATAAAGATACCTCACAAGTTTCACTGAACTGATCTCAGTTGTGTTCATTTCGATTACTTACTTGAAAAGCAACACAGCAATATCAATAAGGAAAAGGCACCTACGCAGAATAAATACTCTTAAAACATGATGGACATACAAAGCACAATAATGTCATTTCAACATCATGTCCTCATCAGGAAATATTCAACATCAGAAGAAGAAGGTAAATTTATAGACTTCACCGAACTCCACTTAGGGGTGAATCACAGGTCAAGCAAATTCATTGCATAGCCATTTACAGTTTAAATACAGTAGTGTTAAATCATGAACTCAGACGTATCCTTTCCATGTAAACTGTGGTGCAGTCAAGTGCATAACTCCCCAAATCATAATGCTGTTGCCATTAAATGAGGTTAATATAAACACTCTTCACTGACTCTTCCCCTCCTAATTTTTCTTTCTGCGAGAACCGAATGTCCTGTAAGGGGCTTAATAATGTTTTATTGTATTCTTCCTCATAGTAAGCTAAATCTTAGTGAGACAATTGGGATAGACTTGTGTAAACAAAGAGAGGATGCATCACTGGTCTGTAAATGAACTCGTGTATATATAGGTAAGTTACAGTATGTGTGCATATGTGCACAGGTAAAATCTGTTCATATATGATTACATATATATAATATGTGCATGTCAACAAAAGTGAAAACATGAACGATGGCACCCAAGGAGTTAGGGCACTGACCATAAAGCATATTGTCATGACATCTCATTTCCAGGTATCACATAAAATGCCCATAAATATTGGAAAACGTGAACAATGATCAAAGGGAATTGCTCATTTGTAGTCAGAACTACAATATAAAATATTTGATGTGATGAAGTTTAATGCTGCATATTCCAATATGACATGTGCTTTTCATTTCAGTTTTAATCTTCTTGTTTTTCTTTCTCTCTTTATGTGTAGGCTCTTCAGGAGGCGATGATGAGCATGCTGTGGTGTTCAGGGAAAGGTGATGTGATCGATGACTGGTGCCGGTGTGATTCCAGCGCTTTTGGTGCAGATGGACTGCCCACCTGTGCCCCACTTCCCCAACCTATGTTAGTAACCAGAATAGTATTTCTTTTCTCCAAACATATCTCTCTAAAATGGGTTTTGGTAAATACCATCCATAATTTTACTGGCAGATCTCCTAGTCTTGCTGCAGTGGTCTGTTGCATCAAAATATTACAGCCTGATTTCTGAATGGGCCTTCTGGGCACAATTACACAGGCCAAATGGGTCAGGGCACGGACACACAATGACCACAAAGAGATGTGAAACCACAACAAAGAGCCACAAAACTTCAATGAGAGGCATGTCATCTACAAAGAGCCAAAAAACTACAGTGACACACAACGAGAACAGAGACCCAGCACAACTACAAAGTGAGACAAAATGAGCATAATAACACAACATGGCATCAATGATTAGCAAAAAAAAAAAAACACAAAGAGATGCAAAACAAATATAAAGAAGCCCAAAACTATCTACAGGCTCAAGATGACCCCAAAGCATCACAAAACAATTACACAGAGATTCAAAAAGACAACAAGGAGACACAACATAACCAAAAGGAGACTGAAAATGACTACAAAGCCTAGTAGTTGTGGTCTCCTGTAGCCTCTGTGGGAAACAAGTTTTGTATCTGTGCCGATCGTCTTACAACCTGTCAGCGATTTCAATGTTGATGCAGTTTTATCTCCTCTGCGTTTTGGTTGTGCTAATCAACCAAATGAGCTGCTGTATTGATCGACTGACATTAAAACATTGGACCCAATGCCACATAGCTGCAGGCCGCTGCTCTAGAGTAACTCAAGTTAGGCATAAGGAGATACATGGCCATATTTTCTGTTGACAGTTTGTGACATTGCAGGATATGTTTTCATGAGGTTGCATTTTTAGTAGAACACAAGGATAATGTTAGTTGTAAATTAAGGTAATGAGACCAGTTTGCTGACAACATATTTAGCTCACTGGCCTGGTTTCACATCTCTGTCACTCTGTTGCCAGGCTGAAACTGTCTTACACCTACGAGCCCAGCAGCTCATTGGTCATCATGGAGTGGAACCACACAGAGCCACCAATCGGCGTGCGGATTGTTGATTACCTCATCAGCCAGGAGAAGGTGACAGAGAGGACCGACCACTCCAAAGTTGAGACAGGTACATCTGTCAAAAACTGTCAATGTCAAGTGTTTGGGTGGCGATGATTAACAAGGACCAACAGGTGAAAAAATGTAGTCTATGACAGGCTGAGGTTTCCAAGCAACCAGAACTGCCAGTTTTAGAAGCAGTTAAAAACAGAAGAAATGACAGCACACAAGGCAAAGTCATACATATTTGTATTCTAGACTCCTTAGTTATGCTTTATAAATGAAAGACTTGATGATACACTCGCGGTGACCAAGTGAAGATGCAGTTCCTTTAACACTTAACATAAGGTTCCTCGCCTTATTTCATATATTTACTAAACCAGCAAGTGGGACTATTGATATTTTGGGTGCAGACATGGGTAAAGAGCAAGCCAGTTGGTCTCAGTTGGTATGGACAGCTATTGGCTAGTGGCTCAAACCTTGAACCCCAGTGTTGTCAGCACCATGTGGCCACCTAAGCCTAATTTGTTTTATGTGGTCCACCACATGTAAGAAATCCTGATCCAAAGGTGAAGAGGAGGGATTTCTTGATACCATATGTAACAGTTGTGCAAAATGACTCAAAACATTGTATCTGAACCCCTTATATTGATGCTGTCATAGAAAAAGCTGGGAACTCTAACCTTTTGAAATGTAATGTTTGATTATAGAGTGTGCCCTAGTTTAGAGGAACATCTACTGCAAAAGTAACTAATGAATGAAGTCATGTGGTCAGTCTAAAACTAATGTATTTAGTAAAGCTTTACTTGTTATTTTGGTGTAGAGCCACAGCAGCCTTCTTAACATCCTCTCTTGACTTGCTTTACTCATCAGTCCATTTGTTATAGGCCAGTTTCAGTTGTAGTTGTTAGGACCTCCACAAGATGGTGTACACCAGTAATATTACCTACGGAGTACTGAAGTATTCATTTACAGTATTTAGTCTGTTGGTTGGACTGATTTCATAAAATAATCAGCATTTTAATGCACATTGTGTGCACATTTATAATGTAATACAGTAATTACTTTTATTGTTCCAAAAATAAAGGAGCATTGCAATATGTCATCCTGGTAATGACAAATTAGCAACAGGAGAGATATTCATTTATATCATTTATATATAGCGTTTTCTCACAGTTATTGACAACATATCAAGACAAAACTTTTTTTGTATTCTTTGCCTGTTTCCATGCATCTTTTCTTATAGGTATTTTCAAGGGTTTTATAGTTTTTCACTGTTTAATCCATATGGATTCAGTTACTTGCTTGTTAAGGTATGTTTTCCCTGGTGTTACCACTAAAAGGGGGGAATCATGATAGCAGCCACAGGAGCAGCAGGAGCATGTGCAGCTCTGTCATCCACAACTGAGTGCACAGTGTATATGGCTGGACCTATGTGAGTTGAAACTGGCAAAACAGGGGCAGTTTATTTTAGCAGTAATGACCCAATCCATAATGGCGACTGTTACAACTCTCTGTGAGTAGCAAAGTTTGTTGTGGCTTAATGAGAGAATACAATGTATTAGCCATAACAGTGAGGACCATTAGTCAATGCAGCCAATTCGGATGGGAGAGGAAAGCAGGTGAGCATTTTCTTCAATAGCACTGTTATACTGATATTTAAGGCATAGGTTCTGCAGTAATGTCAATTTTAGCTGCACACTGAAAACATTTACCTACACCACTGACATATCTCTCTAAAGAAGGATATATGTCAATGGGTCTGTGTTGACTCTGTATACATTATACATAAAAGAAGGAGATACTTGACTCTCTCTTTTCTCCCCTCTCTTGTTACAAGCATTACAGTATATATTTCATTGACTGGTGATGCAAAAGCATATAAATGTAAATCATGTTCACAGGGCATTTTCTGTGCTTCACAGAATTGTAAAGCCTACTTGATGCCATGATTGGGTATCTGTACTTTGGCCATTACAGCTTGCAGAGATTGCACAATATTGGAACGTTACTGAGGGAGAATCTTGAATATGTCCCTGTTGGATGGACAAACAGATATGAGTAATGTCAGTATGTGCATCTGTCAGCATGTTATGTGTAAGTGTAGCTTTGCATTTAGTTTTTACCAACATGTCACCTGCTCTCTTGGTCACTTACGGAATACTGAAAAATCAGAAATGAAGCATATTGTACTGCAAGTTATGAATTATGACATAACCCCTGATCAACCAAAATGAAGCCAAATGTGACATCCAGTCCAAGACATAAGCGTTTACCCAGCTGTGTGTAAGCTGAGATCCCCTATTGATACTGATATATTTAGCTAATTATTTATTCAAACATAGATGTGCTCTTAGTTCTGCAATGTCACGTGTATAGAAACATCTTTCTCCAGGCCTAGTTTTTTTCAGTTCAGATCTCATTACATTCATAAATCATGAAGCCTGATGGAACACTGCAGACATGCTCATCTATCTAGATGATGAAACCAACCCATCCTCACCAGAAAAAAATCATTCAGTAGGTTGTCCGGGCAAGCATCCTAGTAGGACTGATATTGCATTTATTGTTAAGAAACAACTGACCATTGTAATTATGAGTAGAGCAAAGTATGAAGTGAGGTGATGTGGTATAAAACATGATAAAGTCTGCAATCCGCGAGCTTTAGGTGGACAGATGGGTCAAACAAATACAGGACTCTGACCCAGGAAAGTGCTGGTCATGTCTCGTTTGAAAACAAAAGTCCATGCTGAGTTATTTAAGCTAACATAACAAACTTAACTTACTTAAGGTACGTAATGTAACTTTTGCATAACTGATATACTTACTTTCAACCAACCCGTGATCTTTTCCTAAACCTAACCAAGAAGTGTTGTATCCTTAATTTAACCAAGTACTGGCACTCTCCAATGGTCATAAGTGTCACTTTGGGAGTCATTTGCAAGGGACCTCTTCAGTTGCTCTTCTCTTAAGAATGGACATGTTGGCAATACAAAGTTGGGTCTTTGTTGCAGCTGAAACACAGACTGTAACACTAAATGATATAGAATTACTAGTATGATTGAATGCTGGTTAACTCTGTGGTCATTGGAATAAATGTAGAAGCACTAATGCAGCATCATCTTCAAAACAGATTTGTACACATAATCAGGTGTTAAAGGAGGACCCACCTACAGGTGACTCATGTCAGGTGATGCTGTAATTTAGCAGTACACATTCCTGCATCTCCAAACACAATTACTCAACTACAACACAGAATCTGACAGATTAAACCTGGGGCTTTGTGGTCCACTACTGATTTAAGACCTTTTTTTCTGTTTCTTCTCTGTCTTTTCCTCCTTTTTATCAGTTATCCTCCTTGTGTTTTTGCTCATTCTGAATTAAAGAGATGGAAAGTGTGCCGTCACTTGATAGTGACTGCAGGGGGACATCTGCAGCTTTAAAGCAGTAAGGCATTTTGACAATGAAAAATGAAAAATCATTTTAATGGCAAATGTGACCTTTCGGTTTCTGTTTTGGAATTTCGTAATGTAATTTCTTCCTGTGCCCTTTAAACAAATTGTCTGTGTCAGCCCAACATTACTGCTGTGTCCCATGGCCTCACAAAACAAATGTTTGTCTCATCCCGTAATTTGTACTGTCAAAGCGATAAACAGAGAAGATGAAAAAAATGGATACTCAAGTATCCAGCGTGACTTTTTTGTGGTTGAGAGAACATTTTGTGGCTGCAGTGCCCTGATATAATGTTTATTTTGACTTGAAGTTCAAACAAACTTCTTATCTGGCCACAAAGTCAATCTGTCAGGCTTCAGAACAGTATTCTGGTACAACATGAAAGTTTGCAGTTTTTGGAAAGTCTTAATCATGATCAGACATACGGAAAGAAGCGTCATTTTTTTTTGGTAGGTAACAGGAACTGCCGCAATCCCAGATGCAGATTACATTAGTAGTCGATGCAGACATACAAAAGAGGAACATTTCAATCAGATTAACAGTCTTAAAACAAATGCTCTTATATCAAACATATCGTCGTAATCAGCACTGGTCCTGGGTAGGAAAAAACAAAACTGTGGAGCAGGAATGCCGAGCCTTTCCACTTGACCAGTTTCTGTTGCACAGTCAAAATAGGACAATGCTTGTTTCCATGGTGTCATGCACTTCAGCCATCCTCATTAAACTAATGGAGATTACTTTCCTACATTGCCTCACTATCCCGTCAGCTCCTCTAGCTCTACACAATGATAATTCTGGCCAGTTACAAAGGTAATCACTAGCTCTTCCGAGGCCCTTGAAAGATGGACTAGAATTTATGGTATGGTGTTGTTGGAAAATGAGACTCCAGTCCCTTCTTTAGTTGCCTCATAAGAAACTCACAGACGCACCACTTGCCTGGAAGGTATAATCCATCACTGCAAAATTTGACACAGAAGATGAATTTATTAGACCTTAGTTGTTTTTTGCCTAGAGCCCCATTTAGTTCCTTTCCAGCTCCTTACAAGCACTGTTGAAAAGGCAGATTTTGCAACCACTCTAGCTGTGCTACTTGAGCAGTCTCTGGGAGTAAAGATGCCGTTTTATGTACAATATGAGCTTTAATATCTGCCTCAGGGTGTATGCAGCTGCCTTTAGCTTAGCAAGTTTTAATTCACACATACAGCAAGATCAGCAAGCGTGTGAAATTCTCTCATTTTCAAGTTCTCTTGACACCTGTGCTGATGATAAAAAAAAAACTGTATATTTATTTGTATTATTTAGATGGTTAAAAAACTTGGGTTCATGAAAAAACAAACCCAATAGTGGTGGGAACCTGTGTGAAATAGGGCATGTCTATATTGTGTAGGGGGATATTTAGATAACGGCACAAAGTCTTCAAATTTTACTAAGTTGAGTAACAGTCTAATGTTCGTGTCAATGAATGTATCGCATCCAACAAACCAAGATCTGTGCAAGAAATGTTTGTCATGAAACAGTGATGGACACAGTCACTGTCTTCTGTTTTGTAATGCTGGACTATGCCTGAATGCATGCATCCGGTCCAGTACACACAACAGACCTGTTCCCTTCTGGTGCAGCACATTGATGCGATGAATCGAGTCGACGCTGCACTGCTTAAGACCTTCATGTCAGTTTAGGACTGTTTAAAGTGCAGGGCAGCTGTTTTAACTTTGTGACCACAGAGAGACATTTGTTGTTATGCTGTTGGTTGCAGTTAGGGAGGTTAAGAGGCATTCATCATCTGTTTCTGCACTTTGGCAGAAGCTCCTCTGATGGGAAATAACATTTTCAATGAGGAATAAACTTTTGGGGGAAAAATGCCAAGAGTGTTATTTCTTGAAAAGTGAAACTGTATCTCTGCCACTGAAATATAATAAAATACGAATGCTCCTGAGGGTAAAATTACTATGAAACTACTCAAAGAGGCCTTCACTTTGGAAATACCACAAAAACCAAAAGTAAACTGCAAATCCACTAATTTAAAGCTTTGTGACAAGATGTGCCTGAATGAGAAAAACTTGTTGGATTGTTTGGAATTTTCATGGTATTTTTTGACAGCATCTATGTAGCGTTGTGGCATTCACAGTGTAGGAAGTCCTGACAGTAGAAACTACTATGAGCAAGAGCTGCTATCAGAAGCATGCCAGTCAAGCATTGCCTCAAGTTAGCTGATGAAACTGAAAAACAGCAGTAAGAACGATAAGCCCAGAGGGGCTAATGTGTCAGTCGCAGCTCACACTGTGGAACGTCTCACCTTGTCAGTACTCAAATTCATTTGTACCACAATTTAAAACAGCATGAATTGATTTTTTAAGGCCACATGGGGGCAGCAGAGCAAACTGTAAACACAACAGTGACATACTGCATAAAAATAAAATAGTGGTGGCCAAAGCGTTTGCGCATGAACAAATTCAGCAGACACAAAGCAGCACACGTTTTTATTTGCATGTCGAGTGAAATCTGAAAAGGACTTACTTCCGTCTGCTCACTCCTGAGGGAAATATCTGGCTTTTCACCAGCTAAATGCACAACTTTTCACCAGTTAATCACCTTCCTTTGTCTGGCATTTGGCGCCAGGCAGCTGGCGTTCAGGGGTTTATCAGAACTTTTTGATGATAACAGTTGCCGGCTGCTGCTGCAAACAGGGTGATGAAAGTCACGAGATTGATTCAAGTCAGTAAAACCAACAAAGCAAGAAGCTATGCGCTTGAAATGGCTCTGAGGGCAACTGTGAGTTCATTAGTACATTATGTCTGTGCTCATTAGTCCATTACTCATATCAAGATGTTAATTAGTGCAGCTTTAGGGTTGTGATGCTCGATCAGGGGCAGAAAGCTTGCAAAAGTCAAGTAGGGTAAGTAAGTAAGTAGGAGAAGGTGTCAGAGGGTTTAACATTGCGCTGTTTCCTGGAAGCAGTTTGTACCAGGGCAGACTATGTGCCTATCTCAAAAACACCACAGCGGTAATGATTCATTCATTTTTGGCCTGTACCACTTTGCATGATGAATATGATTTTTTTTTTTCCCTAACTTACAAAGCACAAATAGATGTGACCCTCTTAAGTTTGCTGATGGCTACCCCCAAACATCCCCAGACACTGCACAGGTCACGATAAATCTTGAGCACCGCACACGAACATTTCTTTGAGAGAGCCAGCGCAACGTCCAGAGAGCGCTAAACCCCTTCACCTCCTTTACATCCACCAGACAAAATAACATGCAGGTTTTAGGGCTAAAAAGTTTACTGAGATCCCGTTCCATAACTTTGGGGTGTTGAAGTGGTCAAAACTCTTCACAGCTTCCTCTCAGTGCCACTTGGACTCCCTAAAGTGCGATATTGGCCAGCGCAGCTCTAATTACACTAAAAGTTATCCAGCTGGGGCTGGTGTGGCTCTGCTGCATTAATAGAAGATAGAAAAAAAACACTGACATAATTGGGGAGAGTTTGATCGGAGCTTCCCGCCTGTACATTTTCATCTTTAGCGAGTGATTGATTGCTTTAGAGAGCACACCCTGCCATGCACGCAGAGGCAAAGGGGGCTAGGCACAGATGCAGTGTTGAGTTACGAGAGAGGACAGCAGAGGGGAGGGGAAGGGGAGGAAGAGACCACCAAGGAGAGAAGAGAAGCGGGGGAAAGAGAGAAGGAAGTAGAACGATAAGAGATGGAAAGATCTGGACCACAGTGCACAGTGTGGTTTTGATTTGAGCTGTCAGTCCTCTGTCATCTCAGAGAATCAGTCTCACATGAGCTGATGCACAATTCTCCACAGATCTCCCCTTGGCTGCCTCTCTCCCCCTCTCTTTGCTTTTCCTTCACCACTCCCTCATCTTTCCTCTCATCTCCTGGTCCTCCTCTCCATCGCTTTGCTCCGACTTAAAATTCTTATCTCCTCTGTTTTAATCTTTTTATTTTCTCATCCTTGCCTCCTTTCCAATGCTGATTTCTTCAAGCTTGTCCCTTCTCTGGCCTCATCTCCCTTTTCTTTCTCTATCTTTTCCATACTTCTTCCTTCTTTCACTTATTCTTTGTGGGTTTTTTTGTTCTCTCATCTCTTCATCGTCCCCTTCATTTAATTTCCCCCAAAAGGTCAAAAGCAGGTCAAACGGCATTTGTTGGATTAAAAGTCTACGCAATATATCATCAGCCAAGCATGTGTAGGACACCATATCTGTTTTATGTAGAATATAAAGCATGTGTTTGTTTAGGCAAATTCAGTTTGCTGTCTACTGGACAGTAAGTATGGATCGGTTATTTTAAAACATAAAACACCATCAACATAAACATGAAAATGGCTCCTTTCAGCTCCTCTGGCATAATCCAATTTACAAGAGGTCCTGAGAGCCCATATTCATTTGAAAAGTTATTTACATCCTACTGCACCCACTTCAGACCAGGTGTTTGCTAACACTCTTAGTTTAGCGACTACTGTGAAGATTTAGTTGTTTTTGTTTTAGTTGACTACAAAACTCCCCCTGACCATCGGCATACATTTTTTTTATGTAACTGCCCCTTTAAAGTAGTTTTCATCACAACCTCCTCTTCACAAAAGAGTGGTGAAACCCCCAGTGCCGTTGATGCAGGCTGTATTCGGGACATTATGTTTTACAGGATTATAAATCAGGACTTATGATGGATGTATTGCGGTATCTTTGCACCATCTTTAATGATGCTTTAACGGGCATTGATGTAAATGTGTAATGTGGTAATATAGATCAAATGGAAACCCCGCTCTAGATAAGTGACAAAGGAAATCCATCAACAAGAATATATTGACTTGTTTTCTACAAATGCAGACATATATCAGTTGAAGATATTTCAGCAAGTAAATCAGTTTATGGTTCTGGTGATTAAAATGGGCCTCAGGATTTTGATGCCATATAAGTTAAATGAATGCCATCAGTCTTCCTAAACTTCCAGACAAATGAATGTGTATTGTGTTCATTTAGTTTTTTTAAGTATTTCCCTCCTCTCTCTTTTTCGCTTCCCAGATTTCAAAATTCGATATCTTACTTTTTCGTTCTAAAATGGAACACAGCAAAGATCAAGTCCAAATATGGGATTATGTAAATGTGTCTGATGAGGACATAATGGCTGTACTGCATCCAGAGATTATTTCTGTTTTTATCATTTTTTCTCAATTTTTCTTTGTAGTCCATCTGTCCGAGCTCCTCTACCACCCACAAAAGCTGTTGAGGAGTAGGGAAAGTTAATTTGCTATATAAGAGCACTTACTATAGGTAGAGTCTGCTCATCAAGTACTTACCAGTTGTTCACACTACAATTTCCACATTGACCCAGTACACACAATTTGTTTTCACACTGCTCTCAAAAATGTTTGATGCTACTTCAATAGCTGAAATATAATTTTTTTTTGCTGAATTTACTCCCTGAATGACTCGCATGATAAAATCCAGAAGGACAGTCAAAAACATCCATTTACAGGAACAGACGCACTACTGATCATCTCTGGAAGAAACAAAAGAAAGGACCAAATATCTGCCCTTTACTTTCTCCTGATGATCATCAGAAACAGATGTCGGAATATACCCAGTTTTTTAACAAAACACCCTAAAATCTCTGTTGTTTATACAAACAGCATATACTCAATGACAGCTGTGTGGTTACATTTGTGTATTATTATTATTATTATTATTATTATTATTATTATTATTATTATTATTATTATTATTATTATTATTATTATTGTTATTAGTTTATCTGTTTATTTATTTATTTTATTTTATTTTATTTTATTTTTTTCCCATTTGTGTGGTTATGTAATGTTAGATAAGTCTACATACGTATATACAGCTGATGATTATAGAATCCAGGGCTCGGCGAGATCTGTGGCTGACAACAGCTTGTTTGTGCAGTAATCTCTCCCTTAACAAGCTTCAGGCACACAAGGTGAGATCATAGTGGAAGTGCACACACACACACACACACACACACACCAAGCCCAGCAGATGTGTGGAAGTTTCATGAATAGGAAGTCTGCTTTAAGTCAGGGCACCACTCGGGTGGACCAGTCTCACTGCGAAAACAAATATCTCCTGGGCTGTGAGCAACTCCATGATGTAACGGCTTTTATCCCCCAGTGAGGGCAAGGTTTGCTCAAGGGTCAGTGGTACAAGGATTTCGATCAATAAACACATTACTCACCCATCTAAATCATAGACAGACGCAGGGGGTGACCGGAACACGTATGTCTCACCCCAAACTTAGGCTGACCTTCCTCTTAGCACAAGTCGCTTCCTCTGAGCTCCCCATGCATGATCCTTCCCACCTGCTCTTTTTTACTGCGGTGAGCAAGTTGGATTTTCCTGTACTTATAGGTACATTTAAACCTAACCACCTGTCCAACCACTTCCCCCTGCTTCTAGCCCAGTTTGCAGAGGCAGCAACAGCCCAGAGGTGCCTTTAATTCGCCACATTGTACCTCCACCTGGTAAATACCAGGGTATGCTCAGGCTACTGCTCGGTTTGGCCCCAGGCCCCCTGTTTGTTTGATGCATTCAGAGGACTGCCACAGGAAGGCGTACATGGTGCAAACTAATCAGAAGCCAGGAGCAACTTAGCTGGCTCCCATAAATACGTACATGCAATGGAGTACAACATGCTGGCCCACAGTATGCTTTGCTTACGTTGCCCCTTAGGGTTCCTCTTTGAAGAATGCAGTTTTGCTTAAGCTTGTATTTGCAATCTTACTCTGACTGACCCTGACTACCCTGCAAGGCAGGAAAAAGTTTTAACAAAGGTAGGTCTTGAAGGTCCTCGGGCCAAGGGCCCAGTTCGCCTTCACTGCATATTGAGGCTTATCTAGTCTAACAGCTTCCCCATTGACTGATCCAACTTAACCACAGGTTGTCATCAGGTGACACCTCTGCATTTCTCTTTACACAAGTGTCCAAGATACACACTTCAGTTGTGATGTTATGACTGCAAAGTTCATCATCAATCTTTGGACTGGTGCTCTTTTGCCACGTACATTTGTGAGGTACTTCAGAATTCAACTTGGCATTGGTTAGTCCATGACACTTGCACTTCAATAACAAAACACTACTTTATTTTAAGGGCATTATTTCACCCCAGGTTTCTCCATCTCTGCCAACATGAGCATTGTTATCTCGCTATGAAGTCTCATGTTGGAGCCCTCTCCAGGGCTCTACCCATGGCTTCCAAGAAGGCTGGCTTCTCTGAACTCCTGTTCAACAGATGAACAGATGAGAATCTGAGCTTTCTTTTCTGCCACAGGGGTTCCTCTCACACTTCAGAGCAAAAATCAGCACATCATATAGCCAGGGACTACCGAAGTCAAAACTGCACAAAAAGCCCTTCCCTAAGGAGAAGCGTTTCAAAAGCCAGTTTACATAGCCTGGGTTCAATCTGCCTAATCATACGCTTTTGCCCATGCCCACCTTTGCGCACCCTTCCCGGGCCTGTATCAGGATCCATCACACACTGCCCCTCAGCAAAATGTTACAGTACAGGAAGCTCTCTTCAAGACTGCAGATAATGACTGACATATGACACATTCAAAATATTCATATACTGTAAACTATTTTTTATATTACACTCTTTACCTGAACCCTAAACCTGTGAACAGCTCAGTTATTTTACCTACTTGATTAGCTAGAGCAGTGGTTTTCAAACTTCACATCAACGACCCCTGAATTGCCACAAATTAAACAACAGTTTGATAAGATTTTGTCCCAGGGTTCCTCATCTGATCAGAATTTTACTTCCATAACTTAGACTTTAGAGAAGAAAGTATATTAAAACCCGATGACCAAAACAGTCACACATGCTTTATTGAGTTACTTGGATTAAAATTTAGACTAGTGAAAATACATTATTCCCATTTTTGCTGGTGACCCCCTGGAGCACGTTCAAGGAGCACTAAGGTTGCCAGACCTAATTTTGAGAACTACTACCAAGGAACTGGAATGGCATTATTATTCTTCAAAGAACTCAGATCATATTGAAGAAATTAATGTAGTTTATTACTGTATGTCATTCCTAGAAGTATGGAGTGACCCTGCATCAAAACTGCCACTGCTGTCAAAGGCCTCTCTTTTGTATGTATTTTGATTTGTAGGTTCCTTTGCCAACCCAAAGAGTAATGGTCAAAAAAACCATGACTGCATGAGGCCATGCTTCCTTATCAAACCCACAAGTTAGGATTCAAGAATTCTATCAACGGCTTCTTACTGTATCCTTTTGACTGTTTATGTTTCCATAGAGGATGTATTTTAAATCTCCTGTCTCAAAGCCCAAAGCCTCCCTGAGATGAACAAAACAACACCTCATCCTCAAAGAATGCTGTCCCGCCAGTGTCTCACTTTGACTGCTGGGCGTCCAGATAAAATAATGACCTAATACATACAAAGACATATTATTCACATATACTCCTTTTTGTATCATTTTTTTTCTTCCATTCAGCGACAGTGTCAGCTTATTCCGATTCCCACTTTCCTCTGAGTTTTGAGCCCTTTGACCACAAGAGGCAGACAGCTAATGGCACATGGCTCATGTTTTTTAAATCATTTAATCAAGACAGCACTGACTTCATTAGATACAATAGGAACATGTACACTTTGGTGACAACTCACCAAGCACCCAGTCTTATTCTAATGAATTTTTATATGCAGTATATTATTTTCTCACATAAATCAGCTGGGTATTTCCTGACAGCAGCATTGAGCTGCCAGTTACAAAAGGGGTACTTCTGCTGAAACTCCTGTTGAAAAGCTGATGGGCCTCTTTGGGCATCATCGTGAGGAAGATAAATGAACAGTATGTCAGAGGCTAAACTGCACTGGTAAATCAGTCTCTCTGGCGTACTGTCATGGAATTAATGGAAACCATTTCAGTAAAAGCATACCAGCACTGTCTGATTCACCTCCTGCTCCGCTTATATCATTCTACATGTGGATTTGTTACCCTGCTTGTAAATACCATGCCTAACCTTACAGTGCATACAAATGAATTGCAGAGCGCACTGTGCTTGTACAGTCTGAAACGGAAGGCATTGCATTGCATTTAGATCAAGTGTTAGTTGCCACAGAGGATTCAAGCAGCTGAACCCCAAAACTGCTGCAGAGAGTCAACGTGACCGCAACCTTACAACCAATTCTGAAACTTACAGTAGCTATTGTATATGAAAAGTGCCAGAGTGTTAGAACTGAGACACTTTCATCAAAGCCGCCACTGCAATACAAAGCAGGTGTGCTGGTAGTGTGTGAGAGTGGTGAGCTACTGTGCCTTTTGTTTCTGGAGCTGATTTAGTATTTTCACTGAGGACATAAGTTTGGCATATAAATGCCATTTTTTATGTAGGTTCATTACATGCTGTAAAGTTAGGGCTAGAAAGTAAATCTAGAAGCATTTTGTTGCATTTATTGAACATTTCTTAACATTCTGACAGCAATCAATAAATCAAGAAATTAAAGAGCAGCACCACTCTGCTTGTGGCTGTCACAGGCCTCTAATAATCCCATCCACTGGTTTCATTCAGCTCATATGAAATGACCTAACAGCTTACCAATCTGTCTACCTGCCTACCTGCCACTGTTCAATCTTCCACAAGTTGTGTATATACAGTATATATATATATATAGCTATTAGCACAGAAATGGAAGAGAAAGTGCAGCACAAATTTTGTAACACAAACATACAAGCCTGACAGGAGCGAGCACTTGTTCATTGTTTACATTCATTATGAAAATAAGATGTGTTTTCTTACATTCGAATGAGATATAAGGTAACATTAGCAGGATATGGTTAAGCATGACAGTGATGCAGTGCGCTCACAGTACACAGCCTATGGGCAGAACAAGCCACTGCAGCAGTTGCAAACTTGTTCAGCAGCTAACCCTGTTACTAATGCAAGCTTTAATATGATTGGCAAATTGGTAAGTGTTTTAGCTGGGCCAGAGGCACATGGCTCTAGTGCTGTTGGTCAGTCAGTCAATCATCCCATTCATTTTGGTCCAGACAAAATATTTAAGCTAAAGCTGATACAGACATACAAGTTTTTTTCATGATGAATTGAACATTTTGTGATCCCCAGTTGTCGCACCATCATCAAGTAAAATGCCCACATGTTAATCAAAGTTACATATGAGAGCCTTCCTGCCCTGGTCCATGCAGGAACCGTGGCACTTTATCATGACACACATTATACCAGGAACATGTCTAATAAAATAACAAACCCCCTTTTTTTTGTGGTCTCAAGAACAACGCAAATGTTTTCTGATCTGATGGCTGTATAAGCAAGATTACATAATTAATATGTCCATTCCAAAATAAAGATTTTTTGGTGTGATGCTACAATTGATGTCTGGTTAGGTTTAGGCCCCAAAAATGACTGTGTTATAGTTAGGGAAAGGTCATGGTTTTGGTTAAGATAATTACTGTGTTAAGGTTATGGGACCCTTTTGCCATGGTTACAATAACAAACACAAGCTTAAGGTTTAAGATTGATTATAGTAATGCTTTAAAAGAAAGCATTCACTTGTGGTTGGAAACTGGAAACAAAGAGTGGTCACCAATGTTGAAGTCCAAACTCATGTTGTTTACTTTAACCTTTAGTGTTTAAACATGAAACAAATGGTGAACCAGTCTACCACAACAATTTGTGAGTGTACTGGTTTGGACTAGAAGGTTTTCACTCACATTACAATAGTAACCTTGATCCCACTCAAAAATGTTCTTCACCAATTTAGCAGTGCTCTGGATGAATACCAGTGCAGCCAAACCAGATATATCGTCTTTTTTAGTCTGAGCCCTCTAGCTACATTACCCACCAAACTGCAAAGATCATATTGAAGCAATGAACCTTGATGGATTGTTGTAGATTTAGTTCACAAGTTCATAGCAATCTGCATGATTTGAGGGTCCCCATTGGGGATTGTGCTTCACTAAGCAGTCAGCAAAAAAAAAAAAACATTTGGATCAAGATGGTGTGAACTGAGGAACAGAAGTGTATCGGTTGCGTGAGATAAACGACTGATGGACAGCTCAAACACTCCAGAAGCACTTAAAAATGTTGTCAGTGTGAATTGCCTGTATGAGAGGGGGGCTCAATTGAGAGCAATTGTGAGAGAAACAATGTAAGAGTGATTACAGAAAAAAAATGTTGGGAGAGGCCAAAATTTTGACCTACTCCTCATGTAAAGACGCATATAAAGCACTGATATGTGGATCAGCACATGTTTTGTTGTTTTTTAAATACATGGTTGTTTACAAGGTATGATATTTCTATGATGTTATTTACCATTGTATTTCCATTTGTACAAGGTGCTACCGTCTTTTATTGATGTATTTGGCAAAATTTACGGGTGGCGTGCAAAGCTCTCTCACAGCAACTGCTATCAATTTGTTCAGACGCACTTCGACCAAATTCTAAAACTATTTATCGCCCCTTTGAAAATGTAATGTTCAGTGAATTATATTGCTGTGACACAAATGGCTGCCCAGCGGTGTGGAGCAAATGCAATTTGGGAAAAAGTATACACTGATTGGAGGGCTGTTGCTCTTTCTCTTTCACGCAAGGTTGTTTTTTTTTTAAAATGACACCTGCAGGCCATCCCTCCCTCTTCAACTGCATCTTCTTTATCATCTTCCTTCTGTTCCTTCTATGTAACAATTACCCCTTCATACCCAATGGGATGTTGTTCTTAAGGAATTTAAAGCACTTGTCTCTGTGTGGCCAATCATCATGGCCTGGTAGTGGTTGTGACCAGTGTTCAAGTGCCAAAAAACAACAGTGAAGGGTTTGTCTGTGATATGTTGTTGTGTTGCTGGTCTCTGCCTTTTATTCAGTGGAAAGGTAGACAAGTCCAGATGTTATTTGTTAAGGTTTTTGCTGCCAACTGTTTGTGAGTGTGTGTGTGTGTGTGTGTGTGTGTGTGCGCGCGCGCACATGCGCGCATGTGCACTTGCGTGTGTGGGTGAGAGAGAGAGTGTGTGTGTGTGTGCCCATAAGTGCATGTGTGTGTGTAGCTGCCAGTTGCAGCTAGTTACAAGGAAGCTGTCTGCTTTAACAGAAGTGGATGAATTCCACCCGTAGTGAAACCTGTTAAAGGATGGAGAAAGGATAACATTTAAGTTGAAGTGTCTACCTTTACAGGCAGCATCTGTGTTTGTGCAAAGTGTGTGTGTGCACGCTGAGCACTGTAAACTTCCCATTAGCTCTCTTCAACTCTTTGCTCCACTCTTGTTTTGCCCCCTCCTCTCAGTTCAATGTCAGTGTGTAAAGTGCTAAGCTAAAGACTGACAACATATGAATATGATAACATTATCATTATATGTGCCTAGTCTTAGATTTTGGATATTGTTATATTGTGCTATGTCATGAGTGGTCTTCATTCCAGTAAAGTGATGTCATTTTCTGAACTCACCAGACTCTTTTACTTGTTCTAATACTTGCCTTTACCCACTGACTTTACCAGCCAAATATCCATACTACAAAACATTGCAACACATCCTCATGTCTCATTTCACAAACGACTGAATTGGTCGATTGTCAGCGTGTCCAAAATGGTCGTAATTTGGTTACATTCAGGAACTAACACTTCTTGGTGAGGTTAAGGAAAACACTGTGGTTACACTGCGGTTTCCATATACAGTATATACATATATATATTTATATATATATAGATATATATATATATATATATATATATATATATATATATATATATATATATATATATTAGAGAGAGAGAGAGAGAGAGAGAGAGAGAGAGAGATACGCAAATACACAAACAGGTAGTTCTGTTTTTCCTGAAAAATTCAAATTTTTATTTGAATTTAAGAGAAATAAATGCATTGTTGGAACAACATGTTTTCATTGCTAGAATGGGTGTGTGGTTTAGAGATAAAGTATGATTTTGACTGGTTGCCAGCCAAAATCGTAAGGAGGGTTGTGCTTTTTTGTTTTGGAGTGGGTGTAGCCTATTTTGATGCTGTAAGAATGCCTGGCATGATAAAACAACAGTCAACATACTCTTTTAAGAGTTCATTCACACTACTATTTATGTGTGACCTCTTTCATTCCATATAGGACTGTCTAATGTCTCATGGACATTAAAATCCAATAGTAAAAGCATTATCATATTTAAAGCACCTGTCCTTTCCATTAAGAAGCAGAGAAAAACAGCAGTGGATTGGCGGATGTGTTTACACACACACACACACACACACACACGCACATTGAGGGTCTGGGCCTGCACAACTGAACTGACGACAGCAGGCAGGACTTCAAAAGGTGAGACATCCCATAACTCACATCAGTCTCCTGGCGATCCTTGATTTTTCCAACCAATCATACTTTAAGAATGTTGAGGGGAAACAACTCCAGCTGAATGACAAGTTCCTCAGAGTTGTGCCTCTCCCCCTTCTGAAACTGGGTCTCCACAACTGCGTGTGGTGTGTGTTTATCTTATTGAACATGATGTTCCACTGCAGATTGGGCCTGCTTTTACTCAAACTGATGTAAATCCATTGTCCGCAAAGAGAGAATTAGTTTGGTGTTTGGTCATGTATACTTAGAGTAGTTGTTACTCATTAGATGCACTCCGTTTCCATCTGCCTGTTTTTGTACACATTTTAAATTTGCCCATAAAAAAGTTTATGGCTTTCAGTTAAAGCAGAATTTGCAGTGAGGGTGAAAAATGAAGTAAAGATTATGGCATGTCACTCAGTGATTGTTCAACCGAAGACGAGTTAGCCAGCGATGCATTGCTAGCAAAACCATTGTTTTCCTATGGTACAATGCACTCAGTACGTGCTCTTCTCTTGTTCTGCACTTCACAATTTTTCTTGCAATTTCTAGGAACTGAATTTTACTCAACTTTTCAGGGTTGGGATTAAAGGGAATTCGCAGAGCACTCCTTTTCTATGAATTACATTTGATTGCCCTGTTGCAGCCTCAATCCACAGACACACCATCAATTAAACTCTATTTAGTCTTACATACTTTTCCGAGGCACGTTGGAGGCTGCTGTGCCTTTAGCGACAAGTCTCTGTGTGATTGGTGTCTTTCAGTTCCACTGAAGCAACAGGCTCTGAGATCTCTTCATTGTTCGCACATTCAGTACTCACTATATGACTGACACTCAATAGTTTCTAGCTACTGTGCTGCCACCAGGCAACAAGCTTTTTTTGTCATCACTGACAGCTTTAATCTCTGCTGCACCAGTGGCATCTCAGACAATATCTTGCGTAATTTTCCAAATACACATAATCTAAATTTAATCGAAATGGCGACTGTCTCACTTGAAAAGAAAAAGATAATACAATGACATATGACAATCCTACGGCGAAAATTCCAAAAGCTCTGTACCTCCCCTCTTAAAATAGTGTGAAGTGATCCGCAGAATCACTAAAGTCATTGATAACTGGTTCAGGCAGCATTTTGGTAAATATTATTTGTGAGTGACAGTGGACTTTAATTCTCTGATTGGCCAAATATATTTGACAGTTGCAATCCACATTAAAATTCTTCATTTTGCAGAGACACCTTATTCTTGAACAATACTGTTTGAGGGATAGGTTTAGTATAGTACTTATTTAGTGACCACGCTATTACTTTACTGTTGCTGTCGCTGTTATTATCTATTTTATATGTATCATCCACAGCCAATCAGAGCCAAATCAATCCATAGCGGTTAGCTGTAGCTCTAATCCTTAAAATGTGAAATTCAAGTCTGACCGTGGCATGCATGAAAGTGAAATTTCATTTATGTTTTTCTTATTTCCAATAGGCTGGTGAGTTCAAACGCCTGTGCAAAAACAAGCAGATCTGTGCCTATAGCCATAAATTCTAGATAATCAACTTTTTATTTCAATATCATGCTCACATTTCACATTCACAGCATCTCCCAAGGTGGCTGGCTGCAATCTTTGATGCCAACCCAGGAAAAGCTACAATTTCCTGCCTCAGGCAGATTTACTGATTTCCCTAAATAGACAGATTTACAACACTTCCCAACTGAACCTTTAATGGTCTACGAATGTCATCTTAGGATAAGGAGGCTGGCCTGCACTGTTGAAATGAAATGCAGGATCATGTTCCTCAGGTGGTGGGAAGTACAGGCTGTTACACCAACAGAGAGAAAATGCATTTCAGTGTGTTTTGAAAAATATGAGCTTCTCAAAATGTGCTCACCTCTTTCTTGCCAGTAGTTGTCACTTCCAAGATGGGATAAATCATCAAACCTTCGGCTTCCTTTTTTCAAAGTGTCATCCAGCTGCTGTTTAGCCACAATCTTTAATCTGTTCACTGTATAGAATATGTTTCTCTTTCATCTTTTTTATCATCCCACCAAATGTTGAGCATAGACTTTAAGGATTACAATAGATGATTGCATTGGAACCCATGCTACAATAAAAATAGCTTTTCTTTATGAAGGGTCGCTTACAGTAAGTATATCCTTGAAAATGTGATCATCCTTGTAGAGGACTAGTTTGCAAGCCTATAGAGGAAATAATCGGGTAATAATAAAATATAGAAGTGCAAAAGGACATAATTCTTCACTCACTGTTTTTTTTTTTTTTTAGTTCATAGTACCTGTCACCAGCTGGCCAAGTCAGCAGCCATCAAGAGTGAACTATTGCTGTGATTCACTTCTAGAATCCATTTCATTTTTTTTAGCTGACTGTCAGCAATCAACCCACTGGAGAAACACTTTGTTTCTATGTATTTTTTGTACTGCTGTTGAGTCCATAAATGCCATGGCAGCACACGGTGTTCGCACTGCAACAGGTCTCCTTTGAGATATTTGTTATAGTTGAATAAGGTGCACTTTCTGTTCCTCTAGCCAGCAGGCCACCCACTCAAAGCATTCCTCTAGTCATGACAGTGCACAGCGGGGTTCTTCTAACTGTTTTTAGTGAGCTCTGTACTGCAGTTTTGCTGCTTCAGGTGGTTTACAGAGCAGAGGGGAGACTGACAGGAGATACTGAACTGATAAAAAGTGGATGGCAGATCTTGAAACCGCAAAGTAACAATGTTATGTGTCTTGGTTCACCATGATCTAAGGTGATCCAAAGCCTCTAAGGTATTTTCATATTTTCAGACACCCATATCTGCACCAGTGCTGCTTTAATGAGCCAGTAACTTTGTGTAAAAGTATGGGCTTGTTAAAAGGTTCATGACCAGTCAGTTTTCAGCCAGTCTCCTGCTCCTTCCGCACAAACTTTACAACATGCAAAAAAGGCGGTTTGGGAGTGAGAGCAGACAATGGATCACCCATCTGTACTTGGCTAACACTTTTCTAATCACTGTCAGTTTCACTCTGCCAAAGGCAAAATACATGCCTTGACATTCATGACTGAGGTGAGGCCAAACATACCATGTAGTTCAAGAGAACAAAAGAACTGATTATCTGGACAGGTTTTCGAAAGGAATGGAATTTGGGGTCTATGTTTGTAGTTTTGGCCATCACTTGGGTTAACTTTGTACTCAGTAAATCGCAGAGATCTGGAAATGTACCAACATTGAGTCCAAACGGGCAAGAAACATGAGCAATCAGATGATCAGACAAGCTGTAACAAGCCAACAGATTAGTCAGAATACCTCAAAAGCCCTAATTTGAGGTAAAAATGGTGGTGTCCAGACAACTGCGTGTACACAAAACTATGGCTAGTATTGTCTGTAAATGCTGGAAAGGGGAAAACTGTGGGGAAACTGGACATAAACTGTGATCGATGTTGACCGACAGCTGGGGTTGTAAATTGCTGTTTCATAGCGATGTTGCCTTGTTCATATAACTCAGTATATAGACTGATGAGTAAATGTTATTACCAATAGAAAAGATGGCTAAGACCATGAAAACAAGACTTATGTTCTATTAATCTCAGATCTATGTATTTCATTTTGGCCGTCCTCACAAATTACACAATGGCATTGGTCATCAGATGGTTTAGACGGCTGAGTGTACAAAAGATCAGACTTTGATACTAGAGAGCAAGGTTTGCATCTCATCCACTGACAGTATTAGGTTGGTTTTTTTTGTTCGTTTGTTTTTTTTTCAGCATGATCACAACCATTTGTTAGCTTACATTAGGTTGAATAAACTAAACCAAATCTTAAATAACAGGCTCTCAATCTCACTCACATGCGCTGCATAAGTTGAGGGAGTTATTGGTTGCTTTTTCACCAACGCTGTCTGGAAGCCTCAGCAGTGTGAGTAGGTCAAAAAAAAAGGAGTAGCTATCTTCTGAAGTTATGAATTTTTCATTTCAAAATTCGCTTTTTATGCACCCCCCAAACAATGTTTCTTCACTGAGCCCTATACACTGGCATTAAACCTAAATGTGACTACCAGGACTGAGATACAATCTCGATTTTCACAACTCTTTGCATTATATCATGTAAATATGTATATATGTCTATTTCTGTCTATTTTTAATTTCATTGCTTATTTTTTTCTATTGTTCCTGTTCTTGTAATATGTTTCTGTTTTTGTAATATTCTGTCACTGCTGTGACAAACAAATTTCCCCGTCTGCGGGACATTAAAGGATTTCTGATTCTGATTCTGATTCTGATTCTGAACTCACACTGTCAAAAGTCTACTATTAGCTTTGGCTGGACTATGAAGGGATCTTTTGGCAGTCACACCCTTGTTCACACATACAAACTCAAACACTTGACACCTCAAAGGCAAAGACTCAGAGGTTTCTCAGCAGCCTAACCTGTTGTTGACAACATTCAGATTCGCAGATATGAAAGCAACAGCCCAGACACACCCAGTCACAGCTGGTTCCCAATTCATCATGACATGAGCTGAATGAGGTACTGGGATTGGAAAAAGAAAAATGGTAGCTCAGTGACTTATTCTTCAGACATTAACTACTGTGTTAATCACATGTATAGTGGCAGCAGGAGAAAAGCAGAATGGCACCCAGTAGAGCACATACCCCCCCAGGGCCCAACAGCCCACATTATTCGCAAATCCGTGATCTAGGTTATCTCTTTTCTCACCAAAAGCAGTCTATTCTGAGCCAAGACCCATCTTCTTTACAAGTTTCAGCTCTTTTTAGTAGTTTTTGTGTGATCCTGCTGACAAACCAAACAACCAACCAACAAACGGACATGGGTGAAAAAATAACCTACTTGGCGGAGGTAATTGTTGCAAACTGCATGCTAAATGCAAAACATCAGGAATGATCATGAACACCATTATCTGTAGCTGTTAAGCCAACTCAGTATATCTCCATCCGTATCTGTACTTGCTGGGGTTTTGACAGGGTACAGGTGGTGCTTAAACCAGACGTAGGTGTGCCTAACCAGAAGCTGGTGATTTAAAGCCTGAAACTGATACGGTCTAATCAGAAGCTGTCATTCTTATTATTTATTTGTAAACTTTTTACAGTTGTGTTCATATGTGTTATGTTAGCCACTGAGAAACAATGTCATTCTATCAGTTTGGGCACTATGCTCTGGGCTGTTTTAGAAGGTAATGACAACAGCAAGCTTTGTCATCTAAGTTGGAAGACTTGTTGATTCAATATACAGAGAAAAAACAATATTTGCCAGCTCAAGAAGCACTGACTCGCTCATTAAATCCCTATTGAAAAAACCACTACAGTGTTCTGCTTCAGCGGCCATGAGGTGGCATGCAAGAAGTACGTAGCCAATCCGTTGGTTTGTCCAGACCGAAAGAATCAGAGCCTTACAGTGAGATGTGACAGAAAAGTAAACACAGGAAATGGTTTAACCCCTCTCCGTCCTGTGTTTTTTCTTGCTCTCTACTGTAGCCGAAGGGGAAAATAAAATGCTACCATGCTGTTTTTTCTCCTATTTTTCCAGCCACACGCAAATTGAATTTGTGCCAATTTGTTTGTAAGAACTAGAGCACAACCATGCAGGCCATTTTTTATAAGTGTGTTTTAGTTAGCCTCATAAAGGCCTGCAGTCGGAGACAGTTGTGGTAAATGTGGCCAGTACAGTAGTTTGTGTATTCATCAATCCAAACTGAATAGCTAATGT
Source organism: Acanthopagrus latus (assembly GCF_904848185.1). Lineage (NCBI taxonomy): Eukaryota > Metazoa > Chordata > Actinopteri > Spariformes > Sparidae > Acanthopagrus > Acanthopagrus latus. The sequence continues at coordinate 4,355,983 of NC_051059.1, forward strand.
TGCGAAATAAGACAGACTGTAACTGTTCGTGAAGATTGATGTTAGCCACGAGTTCCAATTTAGGACAGAACCTTGAGAATTGCTTAACGCAGTTCCGAAAACTGAGGGTACAAACACTCATTCCTTTTGGTACGCCTCCTTGAACGTGAGACAGATATTCCGACCAGCAATTAATATGCTAAGTGGTGCAAAGCCTCACAATGTCACTTTTCATTTACATCTCCAGCACTGTTTATGTCTTTCACTCGCGTGTCAGTCTCTGCGCTGGGTAAACACCTCTCTCTGACAGCTGCTGCATGCCTTCTTTTTCATCCTCGGGCTCCCTCTCTTTGACTCCATGGCACTTGGCCTTCTGTTTACCAGCTGGTGACACAGGCCAGGGTCGACATAGGTGACCACCTCAGAGCACCCATCACTCACACATACAGTACACATATTCACACACACACATGCGGGCTCACACAAGGGAGGAGCGGCGCAGGTGACCACCTCAGGGCGTCCATCACTTCACACACACACACATTGTATAAATACACACAGACAGGCACTGCTTGTGTAGCAGAGGGTCACAGATGACCACCTCAGAGCAACCCATCACTTCACACATCTTCACACACACACACACACACACACACACGCACACACACACACACACACACACACACACACAGAGGCTTGGCTTTTCCAAGCAGAGGGTTTTTCCCCTTACAGTGAAAGGTACACCTCGGTGGCCAAATGCCCTTTTGACGTAGGCAGTGCCAGCTGGGAAAACATAGTTAGCTGCATGTGTCACCACCAGGCTAAGCAGCAGGAAAGAAGCCCTGAGGAGGAGGTGGTGGTGGTGGAGAAGGAGGACACATCTCTCGCATGTGAGAGGCTCGGGCGAATGAAGGTGCAATCTGATTTAGTGGTTCAGTTCTGAAGTGCCTTTCCCTCTAGTCAGCTTGTAGCGTGCAGCTCAACTTTTAGATGTTTAATAATGTGATTTAATGTGTTCACTGTAGGTTTTCAGCTCTACTCAAGCTAAATTTGCAAGACACTTGCTTGAGGATATGGAACGGCAACAAGGGAAACGCAATTAACCCATTGTCTAGGTGATGGCACTGCCTTCAAAGTAAAAGTTGGCGAAATACCAAACTTTTATGTGCATTTAATGTCATAGATCACGTGGAACATTGTAAAATGACCGGCCCATGGCTGAATATCAAAGATAGACAGTGATCGATTCTGATGAGTTTTTCAGTTTCATGTTATGACAGTGCTGTGCTTCTCTGGTGAGGTTTAAGCCCACAAAGCACTCGATTATGGTGAGGCGAAGATCATGTTTTGGCTCGCCTGGTTCTTTCTGCACAAACACAGATGGATAATGTCCCGACTACTCATTAAAAATACCCAGTCTTGTTAAAAATATCTAGTTATACACATATTTTGCAAATATTTTTTAGAACAACGAATATAATCATGTAGCATGGACTAAAAATAGTGTGTTGTAAATTTGTTTTACGCAAGAGTTTCACTTTTAAAGGCTTTTACACCCAATTACTGCATGTGATTGTGTGTGCTGGTTTTATAACCTTGTTGGTAACGTCAAGACTTTTTTTAAGCGTCAAAGCGGTTTTCGACATGGATGACGCAAAACCTGGATGAGGTAGAGGTAGGTAGGAGTTGGGAAAACTCATCATCTAGGTCATCAAGGTGCCCTTGAACATCCATCTGCACCAGTAAAGTCGGCTGAATGGACTGTAGATGTGTTTGAGTGCAGCACTGAACATGCTGTTCTTTTTGCCTCTCTGTGTCATATCCTGACTGCTGCTGTCAAATGTTTCTGACCCTGCCTGTGTCTGAACATTTAGTCAATAAAATCCCACTGTCACACATGTTTGATATCATTTGAAAACTCACACACTCACACACACTGACAGAACTGCTGCCTTTGAAAATGAATAAAAGAATCACAACTCTGTGAAATAGCAACTGACCTTCTTCACTTTCCTGGACAGGCCCTGCATGTACATACTGTACTGTAAAGTGTGTGTTGTGGCCGAGCAAAGCAATGCTGTGCATCTGTTTTACATTTTGTTAAGATGTGTGTTTACTGAGCAGCAGAGGGCTGCTGTCTAATGTCAAGTTGCATTAATCTGCCTTTTCAAAAGTAGCATACTCCCTTACTGTATACTTATTTAGCCTCTAGGTTCAGCAGATCTGTCCTCATTTCACCCCAAAGTTGTTTTAAAAAATGTTTAAATTCATTAAGTTAACATTTGTTCAGCCATCTCATTTTGTAAGCCAACGTAAAACTGATAAGAGAACTAATGTCAGGGCCTTATACCAGCTAAAGAGTTTGAGGATTTTTAAAGTGGAAGAGATAGTCAAGCAGGGCGAAATTGTTTGGAGGACAAATACACGTACAACCCTAAACTATTAATTTTGACATTTCAGATAATATCTTCTCAAGATGCACATTAATCATTTTGAACAGAAATCATTGGCTGCATTTTTAACCAGAATGTCTTGCCGTTTTTCTCTTTGTCACAGAAACCCTTCTGAGCTTTGTGGATGACATCCTGTCGGGAGCCAGGTCTCCATGTGTGATGTTAGGGGACATCCCCAACCTCCTGTCCTCCTCCATCAGCATGATCATCCGCTGCTTGGAGCCTGACACCACATACATGTAAGTTGCTCTCTTTTTCTTCTCCTGATGAACATGTGCACTGAGCAATCTGACATGGACTAAACTGACCAAGTACCAGATCTCAGAAAAAAAATAAGCTACTGATTTGTTCAGATTAAAACTAAATAATCCTACACTCGGTATGTACAAATGTCACTGCTGGATTGTTTGTGCACTTAGAAACTTCCATACAATTTACTAATATCAAGTTGGTTTTGAGTATGTATTGTGTACGCAATGAAAATGTGACAAAATTAAGTATGCTAAACAGTATACATCAGAATTTATACTAGAAACAACTGATTTCTGACTGTGCAGCTGATTTAGCTGCCCCACAATGCATTGCACAAAGACAATGGAGGAGCTAGCCTCCTCACAGCTGGAAGCGATTACATTAATTGTAACCGTGGTGAGACATCTCTAGAGAGACCACAGAGAAAACAAACAAAAATCTTCCGAAAACATTTGGTTTTCTTTTCGTGAAGCTTGATTGGAAGTGTCATTTGACACTTTTGATTGACATTTTGGATTATTTCCTGTCAGAAAAAAGCGGTAACGTATGCTGATTTCTTGTAACTGCAAAAGCAGTGCAGCATTTATAAAGACAATTAGTATATAGTATCAAAACATTATATGTAAACAGGATGTACTCACAGACAGTAGCTGTAGCATGCAACATCCAGCTGGTTGCTGTGTGTTTGTCATGTGTGTAGCCTAAAGTTAGCGAAAAGTTAGCAGTGGGAAATACATCCTGTCAAATGTGCCTGGTTTAAAAATGCAGTCAGCGTGCACATGTGGACAATGGGCCTGCAGATCAAAAAAAGCCACTTTAAACTGGAAGAATATTTTCTCTTTTGCTGCTCAAAATCAAATGGCATGCTGTGCTTAGTTAGGCTACTTAATCACTTAGTTCTGTCTTGAACAAATGGAGAGAGATGATCTTATCCAACCATGCATAAGATAGCAAATATCTAATCTCCGTATAACCTAAAACAAAAAAGGCAAGAAGAAGTACTCTTTTACATTCACAACCACCTGTAACATTTAGGGACAAATGAGGGGAACAGAAAATGAAAAAAGTACACTCTAAGAAAAATGCTATATAGCGTATATAGTTATAGCTCATAACGTTCAAATTATTATCATTCAAAATGAGCAGTTTTCATCTGACACATCCCTGAGAACACTCATTCATATAGATTTATAATTATTTATGTCAACCTGAACAGTTGAGTCTGGTTCTATCCTGCAATCTGTGAAACCCTGGTCATTTTAATTAATTTATTTTCCTAAGTTGTTGTGCATTATTAAACATCGTATAAGCCAACCCAGGCCAATAGGTCAGTGAAGGCTTAAATTATAAATTCATGACCACAGAATCTTTCCACATTCATTTCTTTTCACAGTCCTTCAGCAAAGAGTGTGTTTATTTACAAGTGAGGTTCCCACAGACTACACCGAATGTGCTGGCTGTGACACCTTTTCAGAGCTTTCAGACTATTGAATATGGGTTGCAGCGATGGTAGGATTTGGTCTAGTAGGCCATTGAGTTTTAGCACAAAGAGTTTGAGTTTGATTGGCTAATTTGGGGGTGTGTTTCAGGTTGAATTACAAAAGTTGGATTTTATTGCACGTTATTTCCAATATTTCAGTATTCTCTGTATGCTCAAGTAAAGAAGTTGAATAATACCCACACAGATACACACACCGGATGCTTAGATGTTCTCATACACATGCTGACACTTATCTCACAGACGGCCTGCCAGAGGGGGAAGCCACACACACCTTGTAGAGGGGGAAACGACACAAAGTAAGGTGGAGAGAAAGAAATAAAGAAGCAGGGGCGAATTGTGGGGTCCAGACAGAGTGAGAAAAAGATCAAGAGGGAGGTACAGCGGAAAAGAGTGTAAGAACAAAACAAAGGAGAAGAAAAAAAGGGGCGAGAGGCCAGAGGACGGAGCCCCTTCAAACAGTTTTGATGTATGTAGGCTGAGTGAGCAGCTACACATGCCCTTTTAATCCGGCACCAGCGGGGCTCCTGCTCTCTCTATCCTGTCTGGCAGCTCATTCATCTCTCCGAGCCAAGGCCTCGTCTCTCCCTTCAGGGCGCTGCACACTCCTTATATTTTCAGAGCCCTCACAAAGCTTGAGAGCGGTGCCCTGTAGAGGAGAAAAAAAAAATGTTGTCTGGGAAAAAGTATGTACACTCTATTATGTAAGCATGACACAGAAAACACACTCTGCAGCTGCAAGTTACATCTTTGAAGACACTGGAAAGGTTTCTGCTCAAAATGCATCAAATCTCTCTTCAAGCAGCGTGTGTATCTGTGATCCATTAATGTTTTTATCATTAAATGCCATTATTTATTAGTTGTCCATACACTGATAATAAAACACGTGATGCAACAGTTCTCTACCCTCTGCTGCTGTTTTGTCAGGCTAAGTCATTAGTGCTGCAGGTGGATGCAGTTTGTGTTTTGCTCACTAGGTGGAGATATTCATTCAGTGAAATTACTTTTTTTGTGTGTATATATATATATATATATATATATATATATATATATATATATATATATATATATATATATATATATATATATATATATATATATATATATATATAAAATTGTGAGTCTGACTGTAGTGAAACTCCTATATTGAGAAAGCAGTCTCATATCTCCAACAAGAAAAGAAGACTTTTAATTGAATCAACAGCTGCATGAGATGTTCTTTGTTGCTGCTGAGGTGGTGTTGCTACAGATTCATCAAGCTCCATTGCCAGAAAAATCTATATAACTGGATTAGTTTTGAGAGAGAAAATTAATTCATCCCTCACAATCCGCAGCAGATTATCCGTAACGTCTTCGTGTGTGTGTGCGTGTGTTTATGTGTCTAGGTTCCGGCTCTGGGCAGTAGACAACACAGGGCGCCGCTCCAGTCCGAGTGAGGTCACCATCAAAACTCCGTGTCCCACTGTGGATGACGTCAAAGCACAAGGTGAGGACAGACACAGACTAAAGTCAGAAAGGTGAATCATCTTTCAGTGCTGGTCACAGGTGGCTCACACAGACAAGCCTTGTGCTCAAACTGCAAGTGAAAGTATGAAACTACGTTGTGCTGCTTTTATGTATTTCATTAGCTCTAACTGATTTAACATGGGTTGTTTATTGGATTAAAATGATTTAGTCAGTCAGCGATGTTGAATTGAAGTTAAAAGAACTTAAAATTAGGGAGAAATGTGTTTTCAGTTTTCTAGTAACCAAATATAAGTTAATTGAAAGGGCAGACCTTTGCTTCCTCTGTTGTTGAAGATCAGTTCATAGAGCGAGCCATAAAGTCACAGAGTTTTCCTCTCTGGAGCAGGACTGTTTATAGACACTGTACACTACAGTTCCATGAGGATATTGACTGTAAAAATGTTTTATTTCCTTATATTCATAGATGAAATATGATTCGGAGTTGAAATGTTTTGCCACTCTCTGCACCAGTGAGAGATTTATAGTGAAGATGTTATTGCGGAGCCTTGCAAAAATGCTCCAGCCAGTGAAGTGTGACACCACTGGCTTTCACTGTTGATTCTAATCCCTGGAAATGCATGAATGGTGTGAAATACAATATTTCCAGTCTGAGGCTCTATTCTGACGAGATTTTAATGGCATTATTAACCAGGACAGGTAGATAAGTTACCAAACTGGTGATCCATGACGAAATGATTTCCCATTGGAAGACAAATCTTAAACTTCTTTGGCTTTGTGTTATTGATTTATTAATATTAAAATGTTATTGATGTGGAAATATGCATATAAAATGACATCTGTTTTATTAATCTAAACCCCAAAGTGCTTCTGCAGTAGAAAAAGAAAAAGACATCACATTTTCACTGATGGAGACTTCATAGATGTGTCCCATGTTTGTACAGAACTTCTGGTGTCGACCACTAACTGGAGAGAAAAGTTAGTAAGTAGCACATCAAACCCTGACAGTGTCTCTGGAGTTTCAGAATGCAAATTGTATAGTCGAATGACAAAAAAGAAATCTCCTTAAGACATGACATATACGTATTATATTGCAGAAATACAAGAGTTAGCATGTTAAGCAGCTAGCCCTGCCGGCTCAGTCCCGGTCCCGTGCTAGCAGTGTAAGCACCAACTGGTGGTCTGACTGACCATCCCGACTGCTAGCTGCATGGCTAACTGAACCAGTGGGCTAACGGCAACATTTAGCAGTCATTCTGGTGATATGCTGGATTCAGCAGTTATTCAACATTAATTCTTACATATTACACTTTTGGTATCTTTGGGTTTGGGGCAGTAATATGATTTTTCAGGTGTTGCCTTCAGGTTTATGATATTACAAATTCGGCATCAGCAGAGTCTAATGGGAGTTACATTTTGGCATCAATGCTCATGCTGTGATTTTTTTGAGTGATTTTGGTGGACAACTTGGCAATTTAATGTGAAGCTGAGATGGAGGAACCCCTAAAGAATGGTATGGTTGAGGAGAAAGGGAGGTTTCAGTGAAAATTGATCAACTCTTCAAATCTTTAAACAAGTCAATTTGGTGCTCACGTAATTCATGTGCTGGCTCCCTGGTTTGGCACCAAGTCATCAAAACTTTAATGCTTTCTGTGACAGACCAAGTGATTAATTGAGAAAATAATTGGTAGATGAGGCAAGAATAACAATATTTGTCAAGCTGTTGACCTCCATGTATGTGTTTGTCATTTCAGAAATAGCTGATAAAATCTATAACCTGTTCAATGGTTACACCAGTGGGAAGGAGCAGCAGACTGCCTACAATACTCTGATGGACCTTGGCGCTCCCACGCTCCACCGTGTGCTCTACCACTACAACCAGCGCTACGAGAGCTTTGGAGAATTTACCTGGCGGTGCGAGGATGAGCTAGGACCCAGGTACAGTTGTCAGATTGCTGACAATATTCTGCCTTCGGAAGAATTAATGCGATTTTCTCACTTGATTGGACACCTGAAAGGCACTTTTTGCTTCAGCACTACAGTAGCTGTGGCAGGAAACGACAGAAGCAGTGAGACTGTCAAACGTTTGGAATTCAGTCTGTATTTTTGAAGTGTCCACATCTTGGATATGTAACCTCAGATCAGAAACATGCATTCCTTCCAGCAAATTGATCATCAACTTTAGCTTGATGGCCAATTTATCAGAAGGACCCAGCAATATACAAGTCTGTGAGTCAGACTTTTGCTGAATACCAAAAGACTGAGCCATTTTGATAATGTGTCGACTGTGCTCACTGTAATCAGTCCCTGAAATTGCAGACTTATGCGAATGTGATTGTGCCGACTCCATTCATTAGTTGTCCTCCCACCAAGAAAATTAAATCTGCTGTACTGAATTTATACAATTGACACTGACGTCTCCGAACAATAACAGAGCAGCCTGGCTGCAAGATTGAAGGCAAGTGGCAACTAGACAAGAGTCTGAGTTGATTTGGTGTGAACAAGTGCTGTTTGAACAGACAGTCCTCTCACCAGTAGTTTCAAATAAGTTGGAAAAGCCAGACAGCTTTACTTTGCAGTCCATGAAAATGAAGCATATGGCAGAAAAGGACTGGAATAACATTACAGATTCACTCCATTAGTGATGACTTTACTCCTCACTGTTCATGTGAAACTCTTCCCATCCTAACAGTGATTCAGTGAGCTCACTTACTACTTGCAGAAGACTTACTACAAACCATCACGTGTGCTTATTGTACTTGTACCGCTGCTGTGATGACCTAATTTCCCCTTGGGGATAAATAAAGTTATCTACCTATCTATTAATCATGATACTTAACGTAAAACTCAACATGTGCACTTTACCTGTTCGAGCAATGTTTGCAGCTGTTTGAAAAATATAAATAATTCAAATGTAGTTTTGGAAGCAGGGATGGGACCGAGTCACATACGTGCAAGTCTCAAGTAAGTCTCAAGTCATTTTTTCTTGGGCAAGCCAAGTCAAGTCACAGGTTATGTCAAGTTAAGTCCTGTATTAGGTCAAGTCAAGTCCAAGTCAAGTCACCTTATTATTGCAATTTTACCCGCAGAATCTGATCGTAATAACGTGAAAAGACAAGATATAAGTAACTGTCAGTAAACATTAATAGCCAATGTGTACAACCACACACACACAGACACACAGAGGTAGCGGCCAAAATTCAAGATTCAAGATTCAAGATTCAAGAAAACTTTATTTATCCCGAGGGAAATTGTTGTGCAACAGTAGTAAAACAAAGTGAGAAAGGAATACCAAAGTAATAAACAGTAGTAAAGTAATAAATAAACAAAATAAACAGTTACTAAGTACACAGAATGTAAACCAACAGTGAGCAGCATAAAACTGAAATAAAAAGTACACAATAAGATTGAATAAAGTGACAAGTGGTATAAATCACGCAGGCGGCCCGCTGTTGCTCAAGATAGGCAGGGAAAACACTGGGTAATGATTCGGTGTTGGCAGGCTGGTATGTTGTTTAGCTCATTTAACCCCGTGTTGCTGGTTCATAAAACCTACAGCCAGTCTTGTGATGAACCGGTCGGAAGGTTCGCTCACGTTGTCTGGGGTTAATGTTGGCAAAAAAAACAAAAAAAAACCAAGTTCCACCAAACCCTCCCTCCACACCCCCACCGCTGTATCATATCAAGCTAAAGTTAGCTAACTACCAACTAGGCTAACAGGATAATATTAGCTAATTGACAAGCACTTATTGGGCAGAATGGCTCTACTCACCCCTCCCACTGCCATGTTGATGCCGATCCGATATAAGAGGGCGTGTTTCTCAAATAAACACTTAAGGTACGTAGAGACACTCTAGTCATTGTGTCTCAAGTCAAGTCAAATCCCGACATTTTCTCCCTGAAGACATGCCAACAGAACACCATGTCTAGCTGTATGAAAAGGTCGATCGCTGGCAGCAACATAACCTTTGCAGCGTACTAGTGACGTCGCACTGGACCCTCTCCATACGGCAGTAGGCTGGTTAGGTTTAAAAATCTTGATCTGGGTTAAAATAAATATTTTTCCTATGTAACTTTACTTGTGTATTTAAGTTATGTAACATATCTGATATAAGTTAAGTTAAGTAACTCACCGCTGACTTTTGGGTTCGCTCTGGACATGGACAGTGGTCCCCTGAGTCAAAGTCATGTGTTTGTTTAACCATCCTGACTTACTCCAGCACTGCTGTATTCAGGCTAGAAGTGCATTGCGTTGCACTCTGTGAATCACGAGTGAAAAAACGAGAGGCTCCTTTCTGACCTCCTGCCAGCTGGCCAACCACAGTGAAGTGGGTGGACCATAACAGAATGGTCGTTGAATGCTGCTGTTCAACTGAGCTTCAGCTTTTCGTTAAATGTATCATTTTTGCAGCTTGACCACTTATGTGCGTGCTGCAAGGGTTAAATAACACAGGACCATGCACTACTGCCACTTTTCAGAAAGAAGGAAAAAAAGTGGCGAAGTGGTGAGGTGTCAAGAAAGAGGCACACAGCTAAGTAAGTGACAACGACTGACACTTTTGCAGCTGTCACTCTTTTTGATGGCACTTAAGTTTGCAGGCCCCTGATGTAGCCCCTTGTGCTGTCAGCAGTGCCACTTTTGGTCGAAGCCCCCAGGAGATTTAAAGAAACAATTTGCAACATTTCTGCATTAAAATGTCTAAAAATGGCTACAACTTTTTTTTTTAATATATATTTTGTTGAGTTCTGTAGCTTACATTATTCCAAATGTTTCCAACAATGTTGGAACCCTGAGAAATCTGTCATGTTAAGGGATTTCACCTGGTCGTCCATCACTTAACGTTAGCAAAGAAGACAACGACTCCCATGATCCCGCACTGCTTATGCCTTTTGTTTTCTTTTTGATTTCAACCCCTAGCAATGAATAATTATTATACTGCGTGTTTAAGTCTGGACAACTAAGCTTTAATGATGCTACCCTTTTCTCCCCAGCACAATTAAAAGCACATCCTACAGTGGCTTCTATCTGCCAAATCTCCGCAGTATCAGCCCATTTAAAGCCCGGCGGTGTGTGCCTCTTGTTTTGATTCTCAGAGGTGGGCAGATGTTCCGCTCCCAGCTTCCAAAGCGCTCTCTTTGATTCTGGGTGCTTGTTTGTGTGAATTAGAGTTACGGGGAAAATTCATTCAAACTGACGAGGAAGCTGAGTAAGCTTAACTTCTGTGACATCACCGGGGCCATTTAGTAACGCACAACCAGGGAGGGCCCCACATTTCCCCCCAAACTACGGATAAGTACCCATAATGTAAAATTGTAGCTTAATGTTTTATAAACAGAGCCATGTGTCGGACATAAAATACACTTATAAATGGCAGTCTGTGGTACATGCTTTCACTTTGACAGGTGAAACTGATTAGCCTAGGCTCCCTTAATTCTCTGTGTTGCTCTCTGTGTCTGTGGGTTCCCCCCCGCCCTTAATGAAAGGTTGTTTTTAATAGGGACCATGCTGGAAAGAGTTGATGTAATTGAGGGAGTTGCTTCTGAAGTGTTCCATTAAAACACACTTAGATTAACAGCCCCCCAATTTAGTTAAAGGGAGGGGTGATTAATGCTAATAAAGGCACCTCAGAGCTGGAAAAGCAGAAGAGGAGTGCATCCAAGGTGAGGCCTGGCAACAGGGGAAGGAAGTATAAACATGTTTTGTTTAGCCAAGTCATCAAATGAACATTAGACTTTCCTACGTATCTGGTTGTGGTGTGAGGAAAGACTGAACGTGAAGCAGAGCTGTCTGTAGTTGTAGCCGTCTACCAAGCAGGCCGAGAGGTTAAAGTCCTTACGGTTCCACTGCTGTGTGTCTAAGTGTGCTGACAACTTCCCCATGGCGTCAAACACTTTGTTTGTCTGACGTTATTCAACAGTTGGGAAAAACAAATGCAGGAGACAAATGTTTGTGCTGACGCCAGGACAAAAATACAACTGATATCATTTTTAGCAAACCAAAATAAGGGTTGTTCAAAGTTTCCAGCTTTTCAAGAATCCATTATTGACGTTGGCCTTATCCTGTAGAGGCACATCAGATCATCGTGATCATTGTCATTCAGCTGAACTTTGTATTTGTGTCTTATGAATAAACATTATGGTCATATTAGGACACAGATTATATCCTTTAACATTTTTCTAAGCCAATGGTTTGTTGGTATAAAGTATCACAGTGGAGTCACGCTGGTAAACATCAGGGCTGCAGAGAGACACTACTGTTTTTTCAACCAACTAATTCATTAGGAGTCAAAGCATCCAGTGCTGTAGTTCTGTCTGGGTTGCTATTCCTTCCTCTGGGTCTTGTTCTTCTTCCTCCATTTCCTTCTCTTCTTATTACCTAAGTGTAAAGAGTCTGGATCTCGGAAATTACCCAAATCAAAGCCCCCAACGGCTCAGATAGATATGGATCCTCACCAGCGACACACCTACTCTGTCTTAGAAGTTACAGACACATGTTTAAGATTTAGACCTATCATCAGCGCTGAGTCAACAAAAACAAGTTCACCTAACAGTTCACCTGTGCGATCAAAAGTTGAAGTTCAGCTTCAGCCAAAAAGCTTACTGTTCACAATCACAATGTACATGGCTAATCTTGACTTTAAATTATGGAAAACCTTCTGACCTCATCCAGCAAACACATCCGATCAAACCTGATTCATGACTAGAGAGGTTGCACACTGAATATCATAATTATGATTGTGATACATCCCAGTGAGATTCTTTACATCGAGGGAACATTTACGCTGGTTCGAAAGTGAAAGTTTCTTTCACAGACGGTTTGAAGACACAGATGAAACGTTAGATTTAGATCTTGTTTTGCCAGGATTTGCAATACTGGATCTCAACTGAGATATTTGGATGTGGTTTCATAGTCAAGATTCAAAACAATATGCTCTTATAGATATAAAAAAGATGAAAGCAATAACATAATAACTAATAGTCAAGATGACAACACACGTTTGTCTTCTGTGACATGCTGATGTAACCACATTTTAGATGTCTGGTTAAAAAGAGGGCGAAAAGGGGGCCCTAGAACTCAGACCTCATGTCACCCAGTTTTCCCGGTTGGTGTTCATTGATATAACTCAGACCAGCGATTCAGAATTATTTGTTTCATGGTGACATCACAGGCCTGTGATATCATCAGCTGGCATGACTTGTACTTATTAGCTGTTGTTTCCTCTACCTGTGCCTGAAAACAGTTTTCATTTTTTAGTTGTTTAAACGGCCAACGGGCTCAGCTGAATGAATCAGGGGGAAGATTGTTCCAGAGTCTGGGTGTTAGGACTGCAAAAGAGCAATTGCCTGCGCCGTGATGTTTGGTCTGTGGTGGTACTGATGGGACAGTATAAGATTTTTTATGCAGAAAAAAAAAAAAAATCAATAAAATCGTCAAGGCCAATTTGATGAAAAGTATCAGGATCAGGATAATCATACTTTATCATGAACCTGTTTCATCCCATACTAGCCGACAGTCATCTCATTTCAGTCCGATTTAATCCTGTAAGTCTCATTCTTGTGATCCTTAAGCAAGAAAAAAACAAAAAAGCTTGAAACAGTAAACATTCCCTGCCATTTTTGGGCTAATCCGTAAACACCACCTGTAAATGAATGCCATATATGAAGCCACTAGAGGGACTTTTTATCACGTCGCCAGCATGTGCCTGCATGCATGTGCTGGTGTGTCCTCCAGCCAGCTCCATAGAAGTCTAAAACTCAACAACCTTACGGTAAATAACATCCGCAACAGTAAAATCTGCCCAGAATGTAGACAGTCTTTGTTCTCCATAACAGCCAGCCCCTCTTTAGGTCCCTTTTGTTTGCGGTTTGTTCTTAAATCACCATTTCTTTGTTTGCTTGAGAGGGAATATACCTCTCTCACCCAAACAACACATCTGTGGTACCGCCGACAGTAAACAAGAGTGCAGACAGGCTCCCCTCGAGCACACACACACCAACGCACACACACCACATACTGTACAGACCACAGACACACACACAGCGGTTCATCTTCCCAAATCAGCTCGATGTTTCATAGAGAGAATTCCCCAGTTCCCAAACAATGAGGTCTGAATAAACTAGATTTTCATTAGCTAGTCAAAATACAGATAACAAGAGCTCAGCTCAGGCCTTGACTCAGTGTAAACTCGCATCAGCCAAGTAAGCAATATCTGGAACCAAATGAATGAACAAATGTGGCTTTATCTTTCTTGTGGCAGCAGATATTCAGATCTGCTGTTTTTAGAAACAGATCGAATCTCACTGACGAGACCGTTTGGCATCCCGCGGAGGACATTTTTGTTGCCTTTTTCATGCAACATCGTGTGACGTTTTAACTCAAACCATGAACTCACTGAAAGGCCGTCTCTCCGAAGCCTGACACTTGTTCTCCTGAGGGCCAGATCTTGTCATCACCCGGGGAGTACCCATCATAGAGAGCACGTCGCCTGGCTGTTGATGTATAAATGCTGGATGTTTTGGCTCGGCTGAAAGAAAATCCTCCACCCTGGCTTCAGCACAGTCCTGAACATGTCGGCGGTCGGACTCTGTGCCCTTTGATGAACTGAAAAAGATTTGATTTTTCTCCTATTTATTTTCTTTGTTTTTACATGACAGTCTCTCTAATCATAGGAGTGCTTGTGATAATAAGTATTGTTATGGTTGGAATTTCTCTCAGGAAATCATAATCATAATCACAGCAGACTGTTTACTTTGCTTTCCGACTTTTTTTATAGTCGAGAGGGCAAAAATACACACCGCCACAGTCAAACTTTCGGCTGTTCGTCCAGCAGTGATTAATGTGTTTCTGTCATGCTGAACAGTGAACAGAAACACATAAATATTTACAAACTCATATTCCAGTAAAATATCCCAATATAAAATAATACAATAAATTGTTATGAGCTTGCTTAACAGTTAAACGCACGCTCACTAGACGATCTACGGCGCTGCGTTGTCTGGTTCCAGTCAGATGTGACACACAGTAGTTTTTGGAATTGGCTGAGCATTTTTAGTAATTATTAATGACACTCTAATTATGCAGTTTATGAAATCAGAGAATTTCTGTCTTTTTTTTTTTTTTTTTCTCAACAGTTTACATAAAGATATTTTTGGTGCAGCTCCGAGGTAATCCAGCCAAGACTTGACAGGTCTCAGCTCTTGATATAATGTTCATTTACAGAGGGGTCGTCCTCTGCGACCCGTCCACTGACACTCAGATCCATTTTGTTTACCCAGCAGATGCCTGTTCACCTGCAGTGAGTGTTCCCCTTTTATAATATTATTGTACGTTTTCCAGCACGTAATTGCTTACTTCTGTAGCATTTCAAGAGTGGGAATCATGGCATCCAAACTCAGCCAAGGTGTCAGAAGCAAGGAGGGTCTTTCTTAGTGACAAATCATGGCTAGACTCAAGGTTTTTCAAGGGGGCAGTGCATGGAACTCTGAAACACTTTTCAGACAGTGGACCAAAACACGACTGAGCAGACGCAAACTATCTATTTACAACCTTTTTATTATTATTATTCCTAAAAAAACCTTCAATAATACCATGATGTGTTTATACGCAGACGCTGCATGTGTTTTTATGAGTTTAGCATGTTGTGTTAACTCTCACTCCACACCTTAATCCGCCTTTCCGCACGACCACAACCTGTGACGTGACGGTGACACACTCTCTGCGTCATGTTGGGAGGGTTCGCCACATGTCTGTTTCTGATCAGGGCTCAAAATTTGGACCCATGAGCACCCCCAGCATGCATACGGTGTTTAAAATAATAGCCAGCTGATCATCTGATCTACTCCCCCTGTTTCTTGTTGGCATGTGTCTGGCTGACTTAAAATAAATCCACTTAAACAACTAAAGGAAAAGAAGTATTTGAAAGTCAATATAGATGTGCATATCTGATGCTGTGGGCACGTACACAGTGGCATTGTGAGGGGGTTCCAATTTCCTTATGGGGACAAAACTCAAGTGCCCATAACGTAAATCATTACATTTTAGACTGAAGGCTCGATCTGAGGTAGGTGTACACTTAAATTTCAGGTAAGGTTTAGGGCAGGTGGTGGTTATGGTGGGGTTATTAGGGTGTGGGTGAGGGTAAATGTCCAGGAAATGAAAGTAAGTCTATGTAATGTCCCCAGAAGTGACACGACTGTGTAAATGTTTTTTGTGAGCCCTGAATGCCAGGAGCCAAGGTTTCCTAGCAGAACGTCACACTGTGCAAAAGATGACTAACATTATTTGGTTCACCTGTCAGCGGTTTCAGTGTTTTGGCCCAAACGTATGACCATCCACATGCAGTGACATGCCTGCATGCATCTGCACAGTCAAAGCCACACACAAGTTTGCTGCAAGAGTCTCCCTTTTTTTTTTTCCTCTGCTATACATGCCAAGGATTTATGGTGACAACCGTTGCTATTTGGCACCTGTGAAACATTCCTCCGCTTTCCTAAAAAATGAAAGCATAACAAACCACATTTTTTTTTCTTCATTTAAAGCAAATAAATATTCCAATTTCCTCAAACCACTGAAATCTGTGGCAAAATATTGGGAACATAAAGAGGTTTTAGAAAAATGATATGAATGACAGTATGGCAGCACAGCATCGGTACCAACACAAGCAATACTGTCTGCAGACAGGCTGACATCATTCAATTTATAATTTCTTTTACTGCAGTTTCCAGAGCAAGAAACATCACTGAGCTGCTATGGCTCAGTCCGTATGCTTTTGCAACAGGGAGGTTGTCCAGCTGAGTGTTTTCTTGTAAGCATAACCTTCAAAATACCCTCCAATTCCAAAAATAATTCAATAGCATATGCAAAACACTTCCATTAGCCAGGCAGCTGAAAAGAGAATGTGCTTCTCATGTATCTCCATATGTAAAATGGTTTTGCAAATTAGAGACGAAAGCCCAAAATAATAATAGCTGCTGGGCAGCGATGGGTCGGGTCCGGGCTATTTTTTATAGTTCACAGTAGTGTTCACAGTCAAACATTTTCATGCACTGTAGGCAAAAATTGTGGGAGGAGATTTAAACAAAAAAACTGAGTGATGAACTTCAAAATTTTTAATAGGTTTAAATGTACAACAGTTTCTTTAGTATTGGAGCTACAGTTTGATGAAAGTGTGAAGTTCTAGCAGGTTGATTTGTTATGAATTTTCAAAGTTTTGAACTTTAGATGCTTGCTGTAGCGCCACCATCAGGAATATTGTCTTGGGTTTACAGCTGAGGTCATCTGGCATGAGACTGGACCTTTGTGCAAAATTTGGTCAGCTTTCACCCATGGTCCAGTCCAAGATATTCGCTATTGGTTTTTAACCCTAAGTGTTTTGCTTCATAAGAGAAAATCTGATGTTTAAAAATGCCACTCTTACATTGACTCCAGTTGTTCCCATGAGAGCAGAATTCAAAATGTTCTCAAAAAGTCAGTTTTTGAGATAAAACTGTGATATTTGCCAAACGTCATCAACCATGACTCCAAAACATTCTCAATTTTTTTCAGGAAAAAGTATTTAGCAAGAATTTGATAGTGTATGTTTACTGTGCTGTGTACAGTCAAACATTTTAATGCACTGTAGGCTTAATTTTTGATAAATCAAAAATTCAAGAAACAAGTTTTGTGGAGGACGGTCTGAAGATGCTCTCAAGTTCGCAAGTTTGGTGACAATTGAGCAAAAATTGTAGGAGGAGAGGTTTTATAAGTTTTACAGGTTTTGAAAAAACTTTGGTGCAAGTTTCAAAACTGTAACATGTACTGTTGATTGTGTAGATATTTTTAAAGTTTTTAAAATTTAAATGCTTATTGTTTCCCCCCCCAGGAGGAATATTGACATGTCCTTGGAATTAAGTAAATCAGGACATTTATGTTAATTTTGATGAGTTTTCGCCCATGGGAAGTATGACTTCCTCAGAAGAAAGAAAGAAAGAAAGAAAGAAAGAAAGAAAGAAAGAAAGAAAGAATTCCTAGGAATACAATAGCTAAGCTGCCCAGACCCTAACAAGAAAATATGTTTTTGCCTCTTTGAGAGGAATCGTGGCCTATTATGGCATTACATAATGCATCTCTTCCAGAAATAACA
The DNA here is from genome assembly GCF_904848185.1 of Acanthopagrus latus. NCBI lineage: Eukaryota > Metazoa > Chordata > Actinopteri > Spariformes > Sparidae > Acanthopagrus > Acanthopagrus latus. The sequence goes on from NC_051059.1 coordinate 4,373,751, forward strand.
TTGACACATACCAGAAAATATGTTGATGTGCTATAGGTTTGAAGATAAATCCACAGGCCACACAGTGTCTGTATTATTACAGTGTGTTGCTCAGTGCCAACTCTAAGTTCAAAACACCAAAGGATTGCAGCTTATCAACAAAATCAAAATCATAAAAAGGCTTGCGGGCCCTCATTTCAGAGGGTGTTTGACAAGGACGAGGATAGCTCACCACGGAGACTGGAACACACAAGTTACAAGTAAAACACATATTTTCTTACTTCTAATGGTTGCTTTTATCCAGGACCAGCTGCAAATCAGTCCAGACCGGATCATGTGTCACTTATTATATTATGTAGTGATCTATTTTTCCTGTGTTTGAACATTGCTCGGGTAATTGAAAATATCAACATATTTATTAGTGTGTACACTGCACAGACCACAGTCGCCTGTGTGTGTGTGTGTGTGTGTGTGTGTGTGTGTGTGTGTGTGTGTGTGTGTGTGTGTGTGTGTGTGTGTGTCTGCAGGCCTCATCAGTTGTACTTGGTGACGTGCAGACATGTGCTGTTTTCCAACTTTGTCCAAGATGACAACTGTAAACAGTAGAGCTGATGAAAAGAATTTAAGAGAAAAAGAGATGTTCTCTCTCCTGCAGTCCGGCTGGAACTTCATTCCTTTAGTAAAACTTTAGGACTGATCTTGTTGATCTGTTGACTTTTCTTTTATTTCAGTGCATTTTGCTGACAATGTTTCAGACATCTGACATGAGGTAAAATTCCTATTTTCACCTTTAAAGTGCAACTGTGTATGTAGCTATGTAACTTCTGAGAGAAGGTCAAACACATTCTTCCTCTAACAAATTAAAATGTAAACTTAATGAGCAATAAAATGCACCATTTATCTGCATGACACACTCTGTACCTCTGCTGCTACGGTCGTACTCGGTCTGGTGTGACCAGTAACTGTTGCTGGCTTCTGTCAGCAAATCTGCATTGCTGTGTAACTGACATTACTGTGTAAGGCCTTCAGCATATTCCAGCATAGTCTCAGGTGACTGGTTTCAACGTCCAGCATTGACAATATTACAGTTCAGCTCCCAGCTTTCCTAGCAACTGATTTCAGTTCTTATGCAGCTCAGCTTATCAGTTTTTTTAGCAGTGTAGTGCAGTGCACTTTAGTTTTATGATGTTTCTGGAGATTCATTTCACACTGTTGCTTTTCCAGCGATGCTTTCAAATTCATAATTTATAAGTTATAACATTTCCATCACAGGGGACATCTGTGCGCTAAAAGTAGTTCTTGTGAAAATAACTGGAGAGGTCCACTTATTTGATCATTGGATCATTGATTCTTAAGACACAGTTGCTGTTAAATGTACTGAATATAACTTGCAGTGCTGTGAGCACCAACATAGGACTGTGTCCCGCTCCATTGTTTCGAGGCTCAAATCTCAGATATCTCATAATCTGATGGACGGAACCAAAATTAATGAAACAATCTCATCGTAAGGTCCATTTATCTGTTATGATGTTTTAAATCATGTCACATAATCACATCTTTATCAACAGATGAAGCTTCTGCTGCTGTCTAGATATCCTTTAGTAGCCTTTTTTTAGAGCACTGAGGGAAATCTCAGGTTCAAACGTTTCAAGGTCAAAATTGAAGCAGCAATTAAGAAAAGCATCTCACCACATCATCTGTTTGGCACTTTTTCCGGAATTAGGTCATATAACATGATCTTCATCTCCTGATCAAGGTAGGGGAAAAAAAGTCAACTCTAGCATATTTTTTATTTTTATTTTATTATACCTTAGGTTAGTATATAGTTGTATAGTTGTTTGACACGGAAGTCCCGGACTATCCACGCATGTAGCTTACTGTTCACCATCACATATTACTCGTCATTGTTGAGTCACCAGTGAAAATCAGGACTTCATCAGCTCCTTTGCTTTCCCTACCGTTGTCTGCCTGTGTTTTCATCATTTCACCTCTCCGCTGTTCTTTTCACATCCATCAGCGTTTTCACATCGGCATCAGCAGAACATCACATACTGTTCATATGAATACTTAAACCTGCACATTTTGCGTTCTGAATTGAGTTAAAGTGATGCATGTAGTAGGGAAACCACAGAGCTACCGTGTGAAGTAATCTGCCGAAACGGGTCTCCATTCGGAAAGGAAATCCAGAGAGTCAGAGCGACAGATAGGTAAAAACACTTAGAGAGAGACAAATGCTCTTTGTTCCTTCTCATACGGCCATCAGTTTCCTCTAACTGGTGATTATTGTATGTGTAGCCTGGGTGCTCTGATGTGTCATCAGTTCATCAGGATAATGTGCTGTGGCTCTGGTGACTCTGGTACGTCCAGCAGACTTGTGGCTTGGCAGGATTTGGACACTGCGCTGTAGAAGTGCTGGTTTGGCTGAGGAACGAGAAGAAAGTGTGTGTGGAATGAATGAAATCTCCCCCTCTGCCATTTTCTGACTTTAGGCAAACACTTGACAGGGTTTCACTATGAGGGCCAAACAGGCTGCATCAGGCTTAATGGTTATTTAT